>NC_056732.1:17987132-18119632 GCF_019279795.1 Protopterus annectens | reverse complement strand
TTTACTGTGCTGTTGCCATTTGACTTATTTGCTACTCTTTGGGTCTCCCATTGACTTCCCTTGACAGTAGGTAGTCAGTTCTGTGTTAGGCAGTTTGTCAGACTGTCATGGGCCAAAGTTCAGGTTTCAAAAAGTGCTAGAAATTTGGACACAGAATTTTTTTCTGTAAGGACAATTGCAAATTTTCATGGTTTACAGGTAATTACTAGTCTTGCAGTCCAGGGGGACCATTGATGAGTCTGTCCTAAATTCTCAGTTGCCCACAAGCACTGCCTGGTTACGTGACCTGCCCAAGTAGCTGACATACACACACTTTGAGATTTGATTTATTCACAAACACACACCTGGGAAAGGTTGGCACAGCTTTACTAGCTATGCCCCCTTCTGCCCGGACAATAAGGTAGTACCAGCTGCCATCAGCCACTACTTGTCAGCTACTCAAAGGCCCTTACAAAGTGTGACCAATCCTACTGTGTAATGTTACTATTATCCAAATGATAAGTGTGACCAAGACTTTCTAGGCTATTTAGGAGTGGCCTGTACAGGGTCACCAAATACATATGCAAGTACCCTAAGAGCTTAAATATCTCTAAACAACCAGCTGCATTTAAAAGGTTTACATATATTTAATAATAAATAATACAAGAACAAGACAATACTTAACACAGTAACTACAGAGTTTAGAATTACAGGAAATATATTGAAACAACATTGCAAGACAGTCTCAAATAAATACAGAAAACATCTAAATTAATCTTTACTATATTCTTATCTATATCTAAAATATACTATCCCCTAATTAACTTACTTACGGAGCAAGGCAAATGGAGATGAGTGGATGTTCCTGCTTGGTCCAATATAAGATACAAAATACACAGACTTTCTCGAGAGATTTCTTAAATTAATAATACACATTACTGCTGGATTAGCATGGATGACATCTGTCACCTGCCCTCAGTTCCCAGGCTAACAGAAACTAACATAATTATTAACATATCTGTGTGAGAAGTATATATCGCTCAGAAGTTTGCAGAACATGGAAGTCGTAAAATAAACACTTTTACATTTGAAGCCTAGTAATTATTTCTGTTTCAAGACAATAGGAAAACCTCTAGCTCTAGCCATTGTGTCTGCTTACTGAGATTTAACACAATCATAAAACACTTTACTTTTCAACTTATTTACTTGAAGTTTTGCAAGTTAACACTGTATGTTCCAGCTTCTACTATTAAAACATACATTTGCACATGTATGTAGTTTATATACATTTCTGTTCTTTTCCAGTAGGGTACACTGTGGTTACATTCTGAAGTTCAGTACATAACATACAGTTCTCTTGCATTTGTAGGACAAGCATATGAATCATATTACTATTCTCAAATGACATATGATTATTTACAAAATTCCACACATCTGGGCTGGCAGTGTCCCATTCCTATATAAATCATATTAATGTTTTCAATTGACATATAATTATTTACAAAATTCCAGATAGCTAGACTGGCAGTATTTCCCTGGTGTTACTGATGTAGGGGATTATGGGTAGGAGGGAGAAGCTTGAGAGTCGGATCCAAGTCTGTGGAATGTGGCAGATCCAGATCCGAGGGTTGTGTCCGAGACCCTTTCGTGAGGAGGAATAAAGGAAGACAACACCAATGCCAAGTTATGATCAGACATACCTTTTTATTATCTAAACTTGTGCTGAACAGGTGCCAGTCTCTCCTTTATGGGCCAAGTCTTGTTTTACCTTTCACAATAGTCTGCAAACTGTAGTTCGGTTAAAAATGCTTTATTATGTTCTGTGAAGATGGATGTCGGCAATATCCAAGTAGTGTAATATCCTGGAATACTAGATAACAGTAACAGTGCTGATAAATATATCCAGGGGTTGTGCACGTATATTCTGATTCTCCTGAATAATATCAGCTGAAACAGTCTTTTCCTCCTGAATATTATCATTAATATTCTGGAATGCTGGATATTTGACCTGACTTCTGTACTCAGATTCAAGTGTCTGTACTGCAAAGACGTTCTGCGTATCAGTCCAAATGAACTAACTTAACTAATTGTATCTGAAGTATTTCCTAATAATACCAAAACCCTGCCCTCCATGCCTCTTTAACCTTGGTTCCTAAGTCTTGTAGCATGCAAACAAGTTGTGGTTGCACTCAAATGGACAGCACATTCTGTTATTGAAACTTATGTAAACTGTGAAGCCTGCATTAATATGACTCCATTTCTAGGCGTATGCAAGGGAACACTGTATTTTTGTGCATTTAAATGATATCAGATCTATCAAAATGTTTTATAGATATACTAATAAGAAAAAAAATTACTTTTTCCCCTTTTCGAGTCCTTCTAAACATTAATGACATAAAGTAGCATGTATGCTTTAAAGTCAACGTACAAATTTAACAGTGAGCAGAAGTCTAATATTTCACTGCCACTTTGTTCTTGCAAAGACGTATTTCACAATTGTGATCGATGTTTTATAGTCTGACATTTATTTACTAATTTCAGTCTTGCTTGCCTTATTCCTGTTTATCTCCATTTCCCATTATCTGGTTCAAGTCCCAGGTACTCCTAATTATTCTAGTCAACTAATGTGCTTTCTTGTATTGCACAACTGTTTTCCTTTTTGACGTTGGAGAAGGTTTCTCTGGCAATGTCTTTCTCGGAGTTTATTGTCACAAGAATGGCAAGGAGAGTCCCCTTCTGGATGTTGGTTCACTTTTTGTTGGATAAACTTTGTATTTCCTCCGTAGCCTGTAATGCATCAAAAATTAGTTTGATCCTCCAGGAAAACAATATTCTGAAGACAGTTGGATACAGCAGCTTGAGTGTCATGCCTGCGTCTTGACATTCCGTTTTCTGCGATAAATTTGATTCTCTTCTGGCTGATGTACAGTTAATAATAATTATCCACAAACATTCTGCTGCCTCAAACTTTATACTTTTTCCACATTTCTGTCAGGATCAACTTTTTCTGCTGTATGATTGATTTTCACTAATACAAGCCTTGGCTGCTTTGTCATGGCTACCTTTAGAACATACACTTGATATGCCCTTTTGGTTAACAAATCCTGCTGTGGAATACCCGTCCAGTTGCTTATTTGTGCTTTCATAAAGTAAATAGTCTGTTCCTTCAGGTTTTCAATGGTACAGCAGAAAATCTCAGGTTTTCTGTCTGCACGCTGCCTTCTAGCTCTACCATTTTTTGAAACAGTGGTTTTTGAGAAGTCTCATGCTCAGCTAGGCCTTCCTTCATTTCATAGGACAATACTAGGCTGTTTGCCCGGAGGCCCTTATAAGCCTAGCCAAGAATTTCACCTATGTTCCCACAAAGTCAGAGCCTGTTTTCCCTGTCCAGCAGGGACACAGGTGGGATCCCAGGGGTGTATTTTCTGTTTCCCATCCAGTCATCCAGGTTCCTCTTAAATAGGGCTAGTGAGGTACTCTGCTTGACATGGAGAGGAAGTCTATTCCGCAGATGGGGGAGTCGTCGGGACACAAATCTATCCCGCCAGTAAGTTCTATTAATGTCACAGACCAGGTTGAGACCTTGCGTGCAGGTTGTGCAAGTGGAGTTTGATTTACAGACATGCAGCAACTCCATCAAGCCTGAGTCTGAGATGGCCTTGTATGCCAGACACAGGTCACCTCTGAGCTGTCTGTATGAGACTGAGTAGAAGGACAGGGCTTTTAGCTTATCTGCATAGGATAGGTGTTTGAGACCCTGGATATTCCTGGTCAGGAACCTCTGTGGTCTCTTCAGCTGGTGCATGTGCTTGGCAAGGTACATGCCTAAGGGGGACATTGTACTCAATAATGGGTCTGATAAGGGAGGAGTACAGGGATGTTATGACCTTCTTGTTACATGATGAAATGCGCTTATTTATGAGGTGGGTCATGTAGAAAACCTACCATACAATGGAGGCAACATGGTTCTCAAAAGTCAGGTTGCTATCAATCTGAGTGCCCCAAGTCCCTCACAGCTGATAGTGTGCTTAATACGTTGTGATGAATGTGATAATTAGTGAGGACACCATTTTCCCCAAAGGGGATAATGATGCATTTCTTGGCATTCTGTTTGAGGCCTTGCTTTGGGCACCAGTCATTAGTTTGGTTAAGGCCCTCTTGGAGGATGTTCACATCACTAGCGGAATTTATGACAGTGCCAAGCTTGCAGTCATCTGCAAACTTGGTCAACCACTGGTTTTGGCTTGCACCTCAGAAAAGTATATCCCAAACAGAAGAGGCTTCAAGACCGATCCTTGGGGTACACCACGTGTTACAAGTCGGCTACTAGAGGTGGCTTCTCTTGTTTTGACTGAGTAGGTTCTATCAGTGAGCCAGTTAGCTACTCATCTGGTAATATATGGGTTGATACCTAGCTGGGAGAGTTTATCTGTTATGCCCGAGTGGGGGAATAGTGTCAAAGGCTTTGGCTAGGTCAGGGTAGGCGGTCTGCACCGTCTTGCCCTCATCCATGGCTTTGGTGACTGTTTTGAAGAAGGCTACCAAGCTTAACAGGCATGATATCCCTTTGACAAAACCAAACTGTGTGAGAACAAGTGTTTGGAGGTTGCCAGTGTCCTTGTTTATAAGGTCCATGATAATGCGTTCCATGGCCGTGCAGATCAGGCTAGTTAGGCTGATGGGCCTATAACTGCCTAGGTCTATGGACGCTCCACCTTTGTGCAGAGGGATGACAGTGGCTGTCCTCCATTCTGCTGGGACAAAGCCGATGCACAGACTATGGTTGAACAGAGTGTCTAGTGGTGCTGAGAGCTCTTGCCCGAGTTCATGTAGGACGCCACCAGGGATGTTGTCTGGTCTCATGGAGGCTGTATTTTTTGCCTTTGAAAGGGCATTAATAACCTGCTCCCTAGTGAAGTGGGGAGGGGGCAGGTGCTGGGGATGTCCTGGTTTACTGATGGGGGGACAAGGGTTTGAAGTTTTCACTGAACTTTTCTGCCAGCAGGTTGGCTATATCTATGACGTTTGTGTATGTAGTATTCTTGACCACTATTCAGAGCAGATTTGGTAGTTACCTTTGAGATTGTGGACATATGCGAAGAAGGCCTTGTGATTGACCTTAGTCGATGTGGCCAGTTTAGACTCGAAGTTAGCCTTAGAGAATATCACCAGTGACCTTATTTGCTTGTTCAGACAAAGGAGAGAGTGCTTCCAACTTGGCACCTGCTCCTTCTTGGTCCCGGACAGCAATTTTTTTCTTTTTAATATAGAGTCTGTTTATTGCTGCTGTCCACCAGACAGGTTTACTCTTCCTTGAGGAAGATGATTTGATCTTATCAGGTACTGCTGAGTCCATGCAGCTATGTAGGTGCTCATATAGTTTTTTGGTGTAGGCTTCAACATTAGTGCTTGATTCAACTGAAGGGATGGTGTCTGTGAGGCTGCTTATACCTGCTCTCAGGAGGTTGTAGTCAGCCTTGGAAATGTTTTTTTGTTCGACCCTGGCAAGGACGGGGGGGGGGTCAGGGAAGATGGTGACTTCGAAAGTGATTGCTTTATGGTCGAATCTTGGAGGATGACACTGTAGGGGTGCTACAGTGGCTACTCATGTTGGTTAGCACCAGATCCAGGATATTTTCCCCTCTTGTGGGGGTGTTGGCATTGATGAAGTCGAGGAATCTCTGGTCATTCGTGTTTGAGCTAGAATAGGTCTTCCATTCTATGGTTGGGTAGTTAAAGTTGCCCAGGATCAGGGTAGAGGGTTGAATCTTGATGGATTGAAGTAAGTCCAGATAGGTGGAGTGGGCCTCCTAAGTCATGGTTGGGGGTCTGTAGCTAGCTATGATTTGAATAGGTGTTTTGTCAGTAGTTAACTGTACCTGGAGTCTGACCATTCTGTAGGTGTGTATGTCTTTGATAAATATTGAAACTGCACCTCCTTTGGCTTTGTAACCCTCAGTTTGGGGTTTGAAAGTATGGTAGGGCAAGTAATCTGCTAAGGGTGGGGTGCTCTCCACAGCTTTGAACCAGGTTTCAGTGACTGCACATGTCAGCATATTCCAGGGCGAGGAATACTTGCAATGAGTGCAGTTTCATGTAAGACTCCTAGCGTTTAGCAGCATGACCTTTAAATTTTGTTTAGAAGAATTTTTCACATTGGTAATTTTGTCCTCGTGGCTTTGCCTAAAAAAGTCACTGTGGGGTGAGGCAAGAGCCTTTGCCAGAAGCGTGAAGGCCAAGGGAGACAGATGAAAGCCATCACTGGCAAAGCATCATGGTCTGTCAATCATGTCCTCCCAGACTGTCAAGTACTGGATCCCCTTGGAATGACACCAGAAACTAAGCCAGTTTTTAAAGTCAATCATTTTCTGTTTGTAATGAGGCTTCTTTCTAGGTGACGGTAGGATGCTGATTAAGGCTAGGAACATACCTGCCTGGGACACACATTCAGCGAGCTCAATCATGTCTTTCTTCATATAGTCCAGAGAGGTACGTCTCAAGTCATTCACACCAACATGGGCTATGACAGAGTCATAACAGTACCTGTTGTTGAGAGACTTGCGTATATGAATGATATGGCAGATTCTAGCACCTGACAAGCAACTTACTGTGACTTTCCCCTTGTCTAGCCTGGTGATGGGCACATCTGTGTGTCTCACAATAGTCTCATATGACTAGTATGTTGGGTTTGTGGCTGAGCCTTAGAGGCTGTGAGACACGGGGCACATCTGTGTGTCTCACTATAGTCTCCTATGACTAATATGTTGGGTTTGTGGGTGAGCCCTAGAGGCTGTGAGACAAGGGACACATCTGTGTGTCTCATAATAGAGTCTCCGATGACTAGTATGTTGGGTTTGTGGCTAAGCCTTAGAGGCTGTGAGACACAGGCATTTGTACTATGTGTGGTGCTTGGTGCGGTGGGTTGTGATGTGCATGTGTGCTTTTGCCTTGATGGTCTTCAGCCTCTGATTTGTGCAGTTTTATCACTTCAACTGAATAGTTAACGCTTCTATTTTTCCAGCCTTATGAGTTGATATTCTCTTTCACTGTTTCATTTATTTTTATCTCTTCTGAGCACATTTAGTTTTCTTCTAAATTACCGGAAACGATCTCTTGTACCAAAGCTAAAGCTTAAATAGTTTTGATAAACATTTGCAGGATTCTTTCCATTCATTGTGTTCCCTGTCCCTTTCCTGGTTGATTTTCTTTCAGATTCTCTAAATGTCTTCTTGCTGGCATCCAGGAAGTGCACTTACTACCCAGCAACTGAATTTCACTCACATTAGCAATATCATTGGTTGTTATTTCTCAGTTTCTTTTCTTGTACTGAGAGAGCTGAAATTAAGCTGTTAATCATGTGCAGCCATCTTGGAAATAATGATAGGGTCTTAGTACCTGTTAGGTGCCTGTTACTGCAGCCGTGCAGCAAGTGCTGCTGGAGGCAAGAAAGCCTGCTGCTAGAAAATCAGGTATTAGCAAATGGAAAGGGTTTCTAGTTGGTGCCAGCAACATAACCAGCATCCATTCAGGGCTAGTGTTTCTTTGGTTTTACAGTATTTATGCGTGTTACATTCCTGTGACTTCTCATTGTCCTCTATCAAGGTTATTTTGTTAGCCATTTCAGCATATCTGCTCACATATCCCTCTCTTTCATGGCATTCCCATGTTAAATATGATTCTGAAAATGTTATTGCAGAAGAGCTTTCCAATAAATATTGTGGCTCCTCCTTAGGATATTGACTTTGTGTTATAGAAGCTAACCCTTGCTTCATTTGACCCAGCTCATCTGGGTGACTTGTGGTTCCCGACATGGCAAACAGTTTTACTGTTTGCTCTGTCCTCTGCAAGAAGAGTGTCTGATTTGCAAGTTCTTATGGTGGATCAATCTTATCTCAGTTTCCACATAGACATGGTTTCCTTGAGAACTTATCCCTCTATTATGCCCTCAAGTAGTATCTGAGTTAACTTTAAACCAAACTGTCTATCTCCCTTTATTCTTCACTGAACCCCACAATGAGGGAGAAAAGATACTTCATACCTTGGATTTCCACAGACGAGTCATGTACTAGCTTGATAGGATTAAATCTTTCAGAACTTCCAATCAGTTGTTCATTTCTTATGAATGTAAGAGAAAGGAGTAACCTGTTTCAGTGTAGACTGTTTCCAAATGGTTGTCTTGGGCTATTATCTTTTGTTTTATCTTTTATTCTCACCAGAAAAAAAAAATACTATTCCAGGCAGGGTCAAGGCACATTCTACCAGGGCCTTGGCTTCATCTTTATCTTTTTGGAAAGTGTTGGACTCAAAAGTATTCTAGAGTTAGTATTGTGGTCCTCTGTGCATATGTTTAGAAAACACTACGAGCTAGAGTCCTTTTCAAGGTCTAGGTCAAGCTTTGCAATGACCATTCTCCAGGGGTTCCTAGACACTCCTACTTCCATCTTCTAACTGTTTTAAACTGTGGAAGTCTACCCATATAGCTTTGACTATTGCAGCAGTGATCAATTTGAAGAATAAGGTACTCTTGTATATATGAACTTGCATTAACAGTAGATATTCAGATGATCACAGCTGCAGTTGAACTTCCCTTCCTCCAACCCCATTGTTTTTTGGTGTGTTTTTTCTGCCATTTAGTTTTGTTTGTTCCTATCAGTGTCCCCTCAGGGCCCAGCCTTTCAGTGGCATGAAAGCTCTGAAGGGCTTGGTGCCTAAACCTGTCTTTTTAGTCAGATCACCATAAGCTGTCTAATGGTTTGGGTGAGTGGAAGGTGCCCTGAATCTTATGCTGTGTATAACTTGTATAGTCTAGGCTACTGTAGCAGTAATCATTTGAACATCTACTGTTATGGTAAGTTTCCTTACACAGCTGCACTTTTCTAAACAACATATTCCAAAGTGGATTTCCAGATTTGTTGTGTTTTGCTCTAAAAATATGGTAAATCCGTGTAGTGTTATCCCAGAGCACATTCTGATAGAGTTGCCATGCTGTTCACAACCTTCTGCGGTTATGCCTTTTAAACCAAACTGTTCATCCCTATCTACCTTTGTGAACTGTGGGCATGAGCTTTAACTGTCTACCACTCCCCCCCAAAGTAATGGGAAGGTAATTGGCCTTAGTAACTTATGCATTTATTTTGCTTTTATTTACCATGTTTGCCTGACTAGGTTTAATCAAAACCCTCTTTTCAGTGGAGGACTGGGGAGAAAAACTCCAACATATTTAAAAATTTTAAATAGGGTATTCACTAATATTCATAAGCAAACATTAAACAATGTACGTTAACAATTGCACACACAAATAAACATTGATGCCTTGGGCTCAGACCAACACCAGACACACCCAGTCTGACTCAACACTGAGCTACCAAGAGTAGGGTTACACCCAGTAGCCTCCCAGAGCTTCACCCGTGTCTCTCGCCCTCAGCCCTGTACTTTACAATGGCATTATACCAGCAGTAACTGTATCTTTTACTAACCTGTTCCTTTCACTCACACACAGTGATTCTCAGGAGAGGTAATAATACCGTTTCATTGCTGCCACTGTTTCCTGCTTTTGCCACCAGTTAGATCCGTAGGGAACAATAAGGTCACAATCACCGTGTGCTCTGCCACCAGTTAGATCCGTAGGGAACAACAAGGTCACAATCACCGTGTGCTCTGCCACCAGTTAGATCCGTAGGGAACAACAAGGTCACAATCACCGTGTGCTCTGCCACCAGTTAGATCCGTAGGGAACAACAAGGTCACAATCACCGTGTGTTCTGCCTCCAGTTAGATCCATAGGTAACAACAAGGTCAAAATTACCGTGTTCTCTGCCACCAGTTAGATCCATAGGGAACAACAAGGTCGCAATCACCATGTGCTCTGCCACCAGTTAAATCCATAGGGAACAACAAGGTCAGAATTACTGCATGCTCTTTAAAGGAACCACTCATGTTGTTGGTGTATTTTAGCTATGGCTGACCAGTCACACTTTTTAAAGGCAGATGCCAACAATTATTCTTTACCATATGTGTGCACTTACCCTTCTTTACATTAATTAGCAGGCTGCCACAAACCTTTGAAATTTTAATGTAAAATTATTTACTTAAATTATGCAGTACAGTTTAATGTTACATATACAATAAAGTATGCACTTCTACAATGGCATGTAAAACAAAAATGTTTGAGCAGGAGGGTGGCATTAGAAAAGCATTGATACTTAGCAAGCTGATGCTAACACCATATTACCTGAAGTTTATTGTAATCTTATCTGTCAATAAGTTCCAAATAACTCACAGGCGAAGTCTATTGACATGAGCCTACTGATTCTTGAACCAGGAAGTCCATCATTTTAACTGCACTGCAGAAAAACATTCTTAAAAATCCACAGAACACTTCCCAAGGAAGGCAGGGACTCCTTCTGTCTTACTGACTTGAACAGTTTCAGTCTGACCTTAAAAAGAAGAATACCATTTAACTGAAGAAGTTCCTGGTGGGTATTCTCAGTTGAGGCTACACTGAGAAATCTTCAATTAGTGGTACATTTGTAGGTAAATCCTTCCTTCCTTCCTACATTAAGTAAAGAAATATTGGTCATATTGTATGTGGTGGAACAAATTTTAGTGTTTTTGTCATGTTCTTGAACAAGTGTGAGTAACAACCCTTTAGAGTTGGATATAAACTCTATACTAGATACAGTGAAAAATCATACTTATTTACTAAAAAGCGTTTTGCTTTTTATTTTGTTGATAAGAATCGCCACCAATTTTTTTTTTAATCAGAGTTGAAATTACCTGCCATGCCATCACGAATACTGCGTTTGCAGTGCTTCTACATTAATATATGGGCTGCTGTAATTCCAGGGTCTATATTAGTACATTGAAGTATTACTACTTTGAATGTTCTAATTTCGAACCCTTTGCATCGAACGTTGAAAATAGTGAAGCTGCAGAATATCGAATACTTTCCTAGGGGAAAGTATTCGGTGGGCCGTTTCTGCACCTTCGCTATTTCCTTGACTGTGGCGTGAAGGTTACGCTACGGGTTAAGGTAAGTGTGCAAACGAAGGTGATTGTGCGATAGGGACCTTAGGGTTAGGGAGCGGGTAAGGTGAGTGTGCGATTGGGACTTTAGGGTTAGGGGGGGGGTAAGGTGAGTGTGCGATAGGGACTTTAGGGTTAGGGAGCGGGTAACGTGACTGTGCAGTAGTTACAGACCTTAGGGTTAGGGTTGGGTTAAGGTAGGTGGATAGCTAGTAGTGTATGTATGGTTTAGTGTAGGGTTTTGTGAAGTGTATGTGTGTGGATACTTTATTTTGGTATGCCTCCCATCTCACACACCACTGCCTACCACTTAAAACTCTGAAGTGGCTTGAGCTTTCTGATCATGTAACCTATGTACAACTACTTACAAAACTTAAAATTGTACATGAGCCATCAGCTTGTCCAGCCCTAAAATCCTTCTCCATAGCTGCCATCCAGATAGATCTCTGTAGTCAGAAGACAAACCTCTCCTTTCTGTTCATAAGTCTAGTATAAGTGCAGAGTAAAGCTTTTACTCCTTCTCCAGTGCCAAAACTTGGAACTTGATAACTTTAGCCATCAGAGCAAAGTCTTCATTTTCATGTTTTTAAACGTTCTGTAAAATACTTCCTTTTTAACTCTTGCCTCTGGTTGTGCTCCACCCCCAGACTAAACCACCCCCTGCCGTACTTTCCTGTCCTCGTATACCCTTCCCCTGTCCATCTGTATCCTGTTTTTCATATCTGTCTTTGTTATATCTATTTTTCCACTTTATCTGACTCTTCTTGAAGCTGAACTAATTTCTTACTTTACTTACATGTGTGTAATAGCACTTTTTCAGTTTTACCCCATGTCTAATGTCCACTCTACTGCACATATCAAGTTTTCGTTATGGATAGACAGCCAGCATTCTTAACATCTCTTATCCATCTCCTTAATTTCAGACTCACCATTCATATAGAAAACATTTTTTGCTGCTGTGTAATATTTGTAAACAAAATGTTTTATTACTGTATAATGTTAAATATATCATGTCGATATAAGTTTGTATTGTAATGTGTCTCTTGTAATATATAATTTTTGTAGAATGGTTTAGTTATGTAAACAGGAGATTTTTTTCCACAGGCCTCTGCTATAAATGGGTATTTTCTGGACCCAGTCAAACTCTCTCAGCAAACAAGTGACAATAAATAATAAAGTAAATAAATCTGTAGTGTGGAAATCTATCCAAGAATGCAACTCATTAAGCTTATTACACAGTTCTTGGATTATGTATGTATAAGATGTATACCTTGTTTTCGGGTATATATTAAATCAACGAACGCTTAAAATAGCGAATGCTGATTTATCAACCCTTTAAAAACAAAAGCTTAAAATCCCAAAGGCAAAGAACAGCGATTTTTTTTTTCCCAAGGAAAAAAATCGCTGTTCCAGAAAACATAAACAAAAATAAAAATGTTCAAAACACTAAATAAAGTAGGGAGCTTTGTCCCCCCGCACCCCCCTACTTAAATATACCAACTCCGAGATCACACCACAGTGGAGGAAATGGCAAAGTCCCGAAAACTGCACAAATGGGGAAACCCAACAGACCCTTCTAACAACAGACCAATCGCCATCCTATCTTCTCTCTCTAAGATACTCAGAAAATGTATCCACTCACAACTTCTCAGCTACGTCCTCCAGCACAACCTTCTTACTACCACTCAACATGGTTCTGGCCCAACCATAGCACTACTACTGCCCTACTGTCCTTCACCCATACTATCTCCAAGGCCCATGACAACAGTAAACTCATATCCTGTCTCTTCCTTAACCTTTCCAAAGCTTTTGATACAGTCTCTCACCCTCTACTACTATCTAAACTTGCTAACCTCAGCCTATCCACTACCTCCCTCGTCTAGTTCTCCAGCTACCTATCTAGCAGACACCAATCTGTCAGATGACTCTCATCCCACTCTCCCTTCATTCCAGTCCCAACCGGAGTTCCACAAGGCTCCATCTTGAGCTCTCTACTCTTTAACATCTTCACCAATGAACTCTATACATTTTGTACACAATCCTCTCTCATCCAACCCTCATCTCCATCTCAAACAATATCACTGATCTCCTGACCCTAACCCAACAAACCTTTCTATCAACTAAACAATGGTTGCCTGACAACAAACTCATCCTTAATCATAGAAAGGCCAAACTCTTACCCTTTCTCTCCCGTTCTCTGTCCCACCATAAATCTACCTTTTCTATCACATCCTCCAACAATACAGTTATTAATTCTGACACCCACACAAAACTCCTAGGTGTCATCACTGATGTCGAACTCAAATTCAACCTGCACATACTCCAATGTATAAAAAAAAAAAAAAATCAGAAACTTGGTTGCCTGTACCGCAACAGAAAAATTATATCTTCCACTGCTAGTCTCTCACTTGCACAGGCACTACTTCTCTCCTCCCTCACATATGCTGTCCCTGTTCTAACCAACATTCAGGTCACAACATTGACCACACTTCAACAAACGTACCATAAAATAGCTAAATTTATATCTAACTCTTCATACAACTCACACCAATGCCTAGCCCTAAATGCTCTCCAGTGGCTCCAACTCCCCCAACTTCTTTTATCACAATTTCAAGTGTTACACCCTATTCTACACAAACCTTCTGCCTTCCCAGCTCTTACATCCATAGTCTCCACCTATACCCCACCTAGGTCCCTCCACACATCTAACCAGCAACTCCTGGATATCTACCAACCAAAGAAAAATATAGGCGAACTTCTATATAGCTGCTCTGTAGCCCAAGCTTGGAATAAACTTCCCTTATACATACGGTCCATTACCCACACATCACACTTTAAAAAAGAACTCAAACTTCACCTACTTAACTCCAAAACCTGCCCCTGTCATAACCCAATGTAATCCCACCTTGCCTTTATATGTAATTATCTCTCCCCATTTCACCAATTACTCCGTTCAGAACATCTACCTACTAAGATCAACTAGCTACATTGACAACATTAATAATTTTTTATAATGAAAATATATTTTCTCTTTGTAAATAATTCCTACTTACACTTAGCTTTGTGCATGCTTTTTTACTTTTCAGTCTTTGACCTGCTGTATTTTTAGATTTCTGTAATTCATTGACTTGTGAAATGCTTTTTTATAAAACTGTTAATTTCTTATACTGTATAAATTGTTTATAAGCCCTAACTTTGAGAGGATTTCTGTCTATACTCACTGAGCAGAGTGGAGGAGGGGCGTTGACTTCAACTCTGATCTGAGATATATTAAGTATCCTGTTTTTTGGCTTATTTATACTGATTATTGCTTCTAGCAATTTATATATAGCACTTTTTTATTGCTTGCTGCATACTTTTTACTGTATTTTATTGCTATTAACTAATCTGCACGGGTAACTGATTTGTTTGCAGTTAAAGGCATTCTGTAGAGTCTCTTTGCTCCTTTATCTGTTTAAAAACTTTCATTTTGTGGCTCACTGCTGTCATAAAGATTTCTGTAGTGTTTACTGTCTAAAGAGTGTAGACTAATAGCTTTAGTATTGGCCCCCAGCGTCCCTCCCTGTTGGTGTCTTCTTGTTATACTTGGTGGCTTTGCAGTTGCCCGACCCTACTGTAAATTTGATCTGGGACACTCCTCCCAGTTTAGTGTCATTAGCTCATTCTACCTAATACAGAGAGAACTTCTAAGAAGGCCTTCTGTTCCTCCTTTCTCCCTTTCTTAAAAAAAAAACGTCTCCTGAATCTCCTCGTGTTCTGACTGTGCTTCTCAAACATTTTGGAAATATAGAGTATATTTTAGTGCATTTATTGTAACTGTATTTGCCTTAATATTGCTGCAACTTAAGTGCTATAGGTTGCACTGCATCTGAATTGTTTGTGTGTTTTAGCTGCTTTTCTGTATATATAGACTTTTCTGTATATGTAGACTAGCTACTTATTCTACTGTATTACTGCCTCTTAAATCGTTTTTCAGTTGTGCACTTGCCTTGCTTCATTTAAAAAGTTTTAAATTGCTAATTTTGTAGAGTTTTAATTGCATTTACTGCTTAGGGCTACACACTCATGTGTTAGCCTTTTCTGTGTTTATTTACTGTATTATTGCATTGTTTAGCCTGTTTTAACCAAACAAAAAATACTATCTTGTTTGCTCATTTCCCACCTTTCCTAGCCAGTCCAGATCCCAGGCTTTGCTTGTCTCAGGACTTTATTTTCTGCGTTCAGAGCTATCCAGACCTTGCTGTGGTAGAGGGAAGTCCTACTGCTTACCAGTGGGAGTGGTGAGCATTGTGCTGCCTATCTAACACTAGAGGAGTGGTTTCCAGCTCTGAATTTGTAATTTTATTAGCCCTTTTGGGCTGATTTCTATCCCTTTCAACTTTCTGGCTTAAAAATGCGTGTGTTTGCACATTCTTCACATCGTGCAGCACCGCGGGGCTACGGTTAAACTATTCCAGGTGCCAGAAAGTCTGCTCTTCAAAATTTCCCTTAGAACTAGCTGGTTTTCAGTAGTAGCACTAAAATCTGAACCCCTGTGACTAGCACTTACTCTAGAACCTGCTGGAAAGCACTAGGAAGCCTGAAACTGATACAAGCACTCAACTCTCCTTGTTAATAAGGAGAAATTAATCGTAGGCACTAAACAGTCTATAACTGCAAAGTACCTTGCAAAGGTAAGGGAAAACAGCTCTTGTACTTTACAATAAAAGCACCTAAACAGGCATGTCCAAGGGTAAGCTTCCGGTGATTTCTCCTGTCCACCTACTGAATCTGGGCATACTGGGGCAATGCGGCAACTGCCTCATGTACACAGACAACCCTCTCCTCCTACCACCCATCACTACAACCCGTGAGAGATGCACTTACATAGCCAAACTGGAGGCAAAGCTCTCTCCCACCAAGATTGTGCTAGACAGTCAAGAGGAGAAGGTTAACACCTGCACTACACCTCAAGCAACTCATAGCCCTTCAAAACTCACACCATCAACACCCACACATAGCAACACTAAACCCACATATGCAGAGGCCCTTAACATCAACCTGCCCAAGCAACAAGGACCTCCGAAGCTGAAATGCAAACAAACACCAGTCACAACCAAAGTGACACATGGCTCACAACACCAGTGTGCCACCCAACAACAGCCCCTAAGGCAAGACAATGTACCCAACACTTTAGTCATAGGTGACTCTATAGTCAGGCACACTGATGTCCCACTCACCAGGCTGAACAAAGAGAAAATTACAGTCAGCTGCCTGTCGGGTGCCAGGATCCTCCACATAACGCATGCACTTAAGTCACTCCACAACAAGTACAAATACGACTATGTCATTGTCCATGTTGGAGTGAATGACTTGAGACGTACCTCCCTGGACTACATGAAAAGAGACATGGAAGAGCTCTTGGATCATGTGGCCCAGGCAGGTATGGCCCTAGCCCTGAGTAGCATCCTGCCTTCGGCCAGAATGATACCACAGTATAAGGACAAAATGATTGACTTCAACAATTGGCTAAGCTTCTGGTGTCATTCAGAGGGGGTCCAGTATCTGTCTGCCTGGGAAGACATGATCGACAAACCACGATGCTTTGCCAGAGATGGTCTGCACCTGTCACCCCTGGGATTCAGGTTACTGGCTAAAGCTCTTGCCACCCCTATAGTGCCTTTTTTAGGCAAGGTTCAAAGGACTAAACCACCACTGTAGCATATACAAGCATGCAAAATCTGAAGGTAATGCTACTCAGTGCTAGAAGTCTAAACCTCAAAATGCTCTCTCTCGAGGCACTCCTAAAAATGGAGAAAATCGATATCTGTGCAGTAACTGAGACCTGGTTCAGGGCTCCAGAGAGCACCCCTGCAATACTAGGATACAACTCTTACCACACTTTTCGGCCACCAAACCAAGACCGAAACAATAAAGGTGGAGGAGTGTCCATATTCAGCATATTCAAATCTCTGTTTTGACATGGCCTTATGTTAGGCAGGCAAAGGTCACCTGAGCAAGGGTATGTTGGCAATGTCTGTAGGCTGAGCATATCTGGGAGTTTCCTCCTAGGTTTCTAACATAGCTAAAGAAGGATATTCACCAAGGATATTCACACCGCCAGGCTAGTTGCCCAACACAATGCGCCTGAAATTCTCCAGGTGCAACTAACACTAGGTAAGACTGCAATCCAATTTGTAGCTTGCTACAGATCCCCCACCATGCCCCAAGATTCTCACTACACCTTTCTAAACATACTGGAAAATATTAAGATACAGCCAAACACCCTAATACTGTGTGATTTCAACTACCCTGCCATTAACTGGGAAAACTACTCGGGTACCAACACCTTTTCCCAACGGTTCTTGGAATTTATAAATTCCAACGCCCTGGATGAACTAATCCATTGTCCCACCAGGGGCTCCAATATCTTAGACCTGATCATTAACAACATGGGAGATAGATGTTCCACACCAGTGGTCACCCCCTCATTAGTCAGGTCTGACCATAAGCAAATCACCCTTGACATCCACATCCCACCCCCCAGTAAGGAAACCTGCGTAAAACACTTCTCCAAAGCCAACTTCATGCTACTGAAGTCAGAAGTGACAAACTTCATGACACCCATGCAGACGGGATCTGAAAGTTCGACTGCTGAATCCTACAGTAAGGCACTGTATGAGCACATCCACTCGTGCATGAATCGTGCCATCCCAAATAGAACCAAGATACTCTCCTCCAAAAAAAGGAAGCCAATCTGGTAGTCCCCTGCTATAAAAAACTATACAACAGAAGGAAGAAACTGTTGCAGAAAAGAGGAAAATCCCAGGATGCAAAAAAACTCCCTCACCAGCCTCAGTAAGAAGCTGAGATCCCTCATAAAATCCTCAAAAGCTAGTTACAAAAATAAAATTGCCAAAGATTCCAAAGACAACCACAAGGCATTCTGTAGTTATGTCAAGAATCTAAATGGCAATGCTCAGATCTGCTCTGAGCTACAACAAAATGGCATTAAATATACTGATCCCAAGGATATTGCCAATATCCTGGCAGATCGATTTAGTGCCAACTTCACCCTCCTCTCACCCCCTAAAGGACCCATCTCAATACCAAAAGATTGCCAAATTCCGGTAATCATGGCCACACAGGTAGAAACCACACTCTCCAAAGCTAAGAATACAGCATCCATGGGACCAGATGACATCCCGGGCTGTGTACTACATGATCTGCAAAATGAACTGGCACCTCACCTAAGTGTCATTTTTAATCATAGCCTCATCTCAGGCTTCGTGCCCACTGAGTGACGCACAGCTACAGTTATCCCACTCCACAAGGGGGGATACACCTTGGATCCCGGGAACTACCATCCCATCAGTCTGACGAGCCTGATCTGCAAGGGCATGGAATGCATTATCATGGAACTTATAAACAAAGACATTGGCAATCTTCAAGCATTGGACCCCACCCAGTTTGGGGTCGTGAAGGGCCGATCTTGTCTTCTGAACCTGATTGACTTCTTTGAATCAGTCTCAGGAGCTGTGGACGAGGGTAAGGCAGTCCACACAGCCTATCTGGACCTCGCCAAGGCCTTCGACACCATCCCCTACTCTGGAATCATAGATAAACTTACTAAGCTGGGCATAAATCCCTACATCACTTGATGGGTTGCCAACTGGCTTACTGACAAAACCCAGACTGTAAAAGTAGCCGACTCCAAATCCAGCTCCAGACAAGTGGAGTACCTCAGGGTTCAGTCCTGGGACCACTCTTGTTTGGCACCTACTTCTCTGAAGTACAGGCCAACACTAAGGGACTTTGGCTAACAAAGTTTGCAGATGACTGCAAACTGGGAGCCATTATTGAATCCCCAAATTATGTGGATATTCTACAAAAGGGCCTTGCAGAAACAGATGCCTGGTGCCAGAGCCATGGGCTCAAGCTTAATGCCAAGAAATGTATAGTTATCCCCTATGGGAAAAAAACATGTACCCATGAATTACCACATAGGTAGCCGTACACTAAACATGGAAAGTGTGATGAGAGACTTAGGGACACAGGTGGACAGTGGTATCACCTCCAATAACCACATTGCCACAACAGTCAGGAAATCCTTCCATGTGGCACATCTCATCACTAAGGGCTTTTCATCCAGAAAAAAGAAGGTCATTATCCCACTGTACTCATCCCTCATTAGACCCATTATAGAGTACAATGCCCCGTTTGGTATTTACCTCACAAGATATCTGCAACAGCTGGAAAGGCCGCAGAAATACCTTACTGAAAGAATCGCAGGCCTAAAGCAGATGCCATATGCTGACTGTCTAAAAAAACTCCAGCTATATTCTGTGGCATATCGTCTACTCAGAGGCGATCTCTGCTTAACATACGAAGCCATGTCAAACCTTGAGCTGTTGGACATGCTTCACTTAAAGAAATCCCTCAGAGCCACACGCTCCAGGGATCTAAACCTTGTCATCACAATGAACAAAACATGGTGGAGGGATAGGTTCCTGACCCAGAGACTTCCCATACTGTGGAATAGACCTCTTCAAAAGGAACCTTGATGATTGGATGGGAGATAGGAAATTCACCTCGGGGATCATGTCAGTCACCCTGCTAGACAGGGGTCCAGGGAAGTAAATATTATGGGAAGAAATATTCAGGGAATTGTTATGGCTAGGCTTGTATAGGCCCTAGGGCCGATAGCCTAGTACCAACCTATGAACCTATAACTGGAGCTTTTCTCATCGGGTTTGCACTGAAAACGAGCCGCAAGCTCAGTTGGACCAACCCAGTTAACAAACGTTGATAAATAAATAAATAATTATAGAACAATAAACACGATGAAGCAATGTATTCCTCAAGTGTTTCCAAATGTTTGAATACTCTTCAACAAGACCCAAGACAAATCTTAAATCCAAAATACTTCAGAGCCAATCTTAGGACCCACTTCTTGGATTCCAAACTGTGCTGCTGTAACTCTTGTCTTGGCTAAATGTTGCTACATCTCTGTCCATCTGTCCTCTGTCTGTAATGCCCTTTTAGTCTTCTTGCATAATCTAAGCTTCTGGGCTTTCATCAAAAGACCCAATAGCTTATTATTACAGTAAAACTGAAATGTAACTCTGTGGAGTATGATGATTTCCAGGATGTAGCGCTTCTTTTTTCTTTTTTCATATACTAATTTTTGTATCTTGCATGTGATAGCTAGCATTTGCTGTTTTTGCCTTGTGTTGTATATCATTTTTTTTTCAAACACCTTTATTGAATTATCACTTGTGACATAGATAAATTTACATTCATATAAAAGTAATCAAACTATATTAAAATGACAAACATTATACTTCACATATATAGCTATATAGCATATAACCTAAGCAATATTACATAAATTATTAAATTCCTGCCTTTTTTAAACAAGAAACGTCTTTATTAAAACATCACTTACTTCATTAGCACTCTTCAAGAAAAATCTTGATGATTGATGGGAAATAGGAAATTCACCCCGGGGATCACCTCTGTGGCTCTGCTCGACAGTGGCACAGGAAAATAATTTTCTTGGGTGGCAAAAGCCAGGGTACCTTTCTGGCTGGGCTTGTATAGGCCCAGGGCCGATAGTCTAGTACCTACCTATGAACATAAGCAGTCATACATTTATGTAGATGAAAACAAGCCACACTGACACACTCCCAGTTGCAAACATTATACAAAACTTATAATCTATCCAGTCTTTCCCACAAACATTACATAGCTCATTTAAGTCCTGCTGCCTTTTAGACCTCATTCCTCCCTTGTATCCCACAGTTACCATTTTTTCCTGTGTAGTTCCTACTACCCTTTTCTAAATATCTCAGTTCCAGTTGTTTTATCTCTGTTATTGTATTCACTACCTCCAGTATATTTGGTTTAGATTTTGATTTCCATTTTCTAGTAATTGCTTTTTTGGCAGCCACCATTATTAGACACAGCAAGGCCTTCCCATGTCTAGGCAATTCCGATTCTGTATCATAGCTCAGAAAAATCATCTCCCTCATCAGACCAATCTGCTCACCACAAATACTCTGTTGTCTCCCACTTTTAGTACTTTGTCCTTTTGCCACAAATTTAACAGAATCAACTCCTTCTGCTGGTAGGATTGCATCTTTACTATTAAAGGTACATTGCTTTCTTATAGCCACATTTGGATCATACACATGATTTGTCCTTTCAACTAACATCTCCTACTGTGGAATACCAGTGCAGTTGCTTACTTGAGCTTTCATAAAATTAATGTAGTGTGTTCCTCCCAGCTTCTGTGGTATAGCTGAAAATCTCAGGTTTTCCCTACATGCTCAGTCCTCGAATTCTGTTATTTTTGAAATATCTCTTCCTGAGCAGTCTCATATTCTGCCAGCCTTTTCTTTATTTCGACCTCTGATTTTTGCAGCTTTATTATCTTATTTGAATATCTGTTTAAAACTTCTTCCATTTTTTCCAGACTTTTGTTTGTGTTGATATAGTCCATTGGTGTTTTGTTTATTTTAACCAGGCCTGTATGCAGGTGTCTTATATCTTCCTGTAGGTTACTGGAAGTCATGTCTGAAGGTTGTATTACTTTTTGCTGAACAGCTGCAGAACTTTCTCTATTCAGTGTTTCTTCCTCACTTTTTGTAGATGATTTTTTCCAGATCTTCTGTATTTCTATATTTGTGGCATTTAGGCAGTACACTTACTAGCCAGTTACTGAAATTCACCCATAAACACAAGTCTACTAGCCTTCTCTGCTGAGTTTCTGTTTTCACACTGGGAGAGCTAGAAATAAGCAGTTACTCAATGTGCAGCCATCTTGGAAGTCCATAATGTATATCATCTTGTCAGATTTGTTAACACTGGAGCTTTTTTACCTAGGTATCCACTGAAAAAGGAGCCTGTTGTGACCCAGTCACACTTTCCTGGTAAACAAATGCTAGTAAGTAAATGTCAATACATTATATTGCAGTGACACAGTTTTTTTTATTACTGAAGTGGAATGCAGGGGACTAGTATTTCTGTAGATGGCATACATGTGGGGAGAGGTTTTTGACATGGGCCAGGGTTGTGGTGAATGTCTCCTGACAATGCAAGAGATATGTACCTATAATGGTAGGAAAAAGTCATTTTGTTTTGCATTAGTTGTGTATGCCTAATTTATGGGTTAAGGAGTGGTGGCGTAGGTGCTTATGGAGATGTGTATAATAATGATACAGATGGTGATTTCACTTTGGAGACTGCAGAAGAGGTTGGATAACTGATGTGGCACTTAGTTGTTGAGGTGGTATTGTTATATTGTACCAAGGTACACAAGCAGGAGGTAAGGGATTATCATTAGCAATTTGGTCAGAATTCTTTAGGATACCACGAGGAAACGTACTATACTCTCTACTACTCTGGCCAATTTCTGTAAGAAGAATAGGGGGAAGTTATGTAAGGTAGAGCAAAGTTATCTAAGGTAGTTATTTCTGCTTTTATAAATGAGTACCATTGTGCAGTACACTTTTTAAAACCCACGTTGGTTTATAAATGAGTACCATTGTGCAGTACACTTTTTAAAACCCATGTTGGACCAGAGAGAGTGAGCTTTATTTGCTGATCTAGATGGGGATGTGGTTGTACAGTGTGCAGTCACCTCTAGCATCTTGGTTATGGGGCACATGTTTGTTCTAGATCTGTGATCCTTGGGCACAGTTAGGGAGGCTGTGTTTGGAAGGGGTCAGGTTGCAGTATATTTGAAGAAATATCATCTCCTTGTTGCACTTACCTTTTCTGAAAAACAACATTTTCTTGCTTCGAGATCGGCTTTGTTTAATTTTTAACTGAAGTTGCCGCTATTTCAGTGCCTTATGCATTTGGCATATAGCTACTTTGACATAACATACTAATCTTGGTACTGGTTTCCTGCAAGAGCAATTGAGTTCGCATACCAGTTCTAAGTAGTTTATGACACCTGTGTTACTTTGCAGTTGTCATTGTAATCAGAGGAATGTTAGTTTGACTTGCTTGATAAGCTTTATGTACTTCTTTCAAATAAATGGAATGTATGACTTTACATATTATTAAGATTGGATAGTGAATCCATCCTCACCAAAGCACATACCCACTTGTGCCCATACACATACAGTTTGTGGTTAGGGGTGCAGATATGTACATGTATTAAGCTAGTTAAATTTGATGACAATATTGTGAGATTTCTCTTAGATCTTGTAGACAGTTTGGGTTATACATTTCTGTTCCTCTGGAATTCAGATTCCAGTTTTGGACCCTGTCAAAAGGAACTGCACTGTTGAAGACTGTAAATGGCTATAAATCCAGGTCTCTCCTTCTGTCTTCAGATCTCAAATCATTCTGTAAACAGACACCTCAGATTTTGCTTGGGGAGTAGTTTCTATGGGGTAAAGGTGCAAGGTGTATGGAATTCCTCAGATAGACCAAAACCCATAAATATCAGACATGTTGGTTATGATCCATGACCTTAAAATAATCATCTGTGGTCTTCTGGACCTTTTCAGTTGTTTACAGGCAACACCACAATGAAGTGGTATACAGGCAAGGGGATACAAGGTTATACCCTCTGTAGAGGCTGCCTGTAATGGCTTAGGAGGTAGCTCTGCAGCATTCCTTAACCCTGCAAGCACCTTATATTCCATCAAAGCAAAACATAGTGGCAGACAAGCTGAGCTGGTCCAGAACAGATCCTCCCAAATGCAGATTGAGAGACTGAGTCTTCCAGGCATTGATCCAGGTGTGGGGAGCTCCTCAGAAAGATATGATGTTATGTTGTCCCATCTCGCCTTCGTTCTTGCTGGTTGGGTTCAGAGCCAGTCCTTGGCTCCGACTCGACCAGTTTACTATAGCTCAAGAGCTTTTACTGGCTTAAGGCTACCCCTTATCTCAACATGCCTAGTGGCAACTATCTAGATGTCGTTTGCTGCTTGCAGTGTCAAGATTGCTACTACTGGCTCAGGCTAAGTACTTTGTGCTTTTTTTCTATTTATCGCTATTTTTCTAATTTTTTGTGGTTGTATTGACTCATTAGAATGTGTACTATCCCCCATTAATCTAACAACCCCTTATTCTGCTTGTTGTGGTGCTTTTGGCTGTCGTATTTTTCTCCTCAGGCTTTGCTTTCCCTTTAGAGCCCATTTAAATTAGAGGGTTCTTCCTTTTTCCTCACCCTTTTCTGGGATTGCCATTTAAGTTAGAGGCTCTCCCATCAGGGGAGTTGCCGTTTAAGTTAGAGACTGTCCCCCTTCTTTCTTCTCCCCTTAAAAAAAAAAAAAGTTCTTCCTTTTTTGTTGGGCTACCTGTTAGAGCCTAGTTGCAGTTACTAATTGCGTGCTGTTAGTTGATAGCTTTCTGATGTGAAATTGTTCAATCTCGCCGTTTGTTCTTACACACGGGTTCGGAGCCGATCCTCGGCTCCGAGTCGGCCGCATCACTAGCTCGCATCTTCGAGAAAGCTCGAGGCACAGTAATATCCCATGATCCTCCAGTGCTAACCCCCAGATCTAGTTTGCCGCTAGCAGCAGATCGCATCGAGAGGCTCGGGCCAGTACAATTTTTACTATTTTTTCTTGTTAAATATGGATAATTTTTTATATTTCTTATAATCTTTATCATAGCATTTGATAGCTTTATATATATAGTAGTTGTGTGACTAGTTTAGGTAGTTTGTTACCTTAAAATTCTTAGTAAGGGCCTTAGGCCGTTTTTTTGTCTGTAAGAATTTACAGTATTTAAAAGAAAGTTAACTTTTTCTATTTTATTTTTTCTTTCAAAAAAAATATATATATCTTAGTGTGCTGTGGTGTGTTTTTTTACATTTATATATATATATACATATATCTCTTATATTGTATTTAGAAATTTTTCAATATAGTGCTGTCTTTTTTTCTAGTAAAATGTCAGAAAAGACTAAAAGTGGATTTAAAAGGTGTCAGTGTGGACAGAAGATGTCCATTACTGACAACCATTCATCCTGCGTCTACTGCCTTGGCCCTCTCCACTTGCAGGAAGACTGTTCCATCTGTCATTCCTTTAGTGGGAGGGTCATGCTGGAAAGACGCAGGAAGTTGGTGGACAGAGGTTTGATCAAACCTGAGTTTCAAGAGGCCCTGGACAAGGCTGAACAGGTTTCGAAGTCTTCGAAGGGGTCGAAGTCTTCAAGAGTGTCGGAGCCCAAGTCATCGGCTCCGAGTACCTCTTTTCAAATTCGGACACCGGCTCCTATGACTTCGGTGCCGGGTGTCGAGACCTTATCTCTGCACGAGGCTCAGGTCTTGGAGCCGGTATCAGAGGTACCACCGTCTACTATCCTTCGCTCGGTGACGGCTTCGATCCCTTCGACCCGTTCTTCGAGGCCACTTTCCAACTCCGATGTGGACCGAGTGGTACAGAAGCTTATGGAGAACTCGGCTTTGTCAAAATTAATCGAGGTTTCGTCCCAGCTGGTTTCGAAACTCGGCTATTCCAGTTCCCTCGACACTTCCTCCTCCGAGACCCGTCGAGTCATCGGTGTTAGGAGTCGAAGAACCGATGATTGTAGAGCCCTCGGTGCCGAAGCCTCCAGTAGTGCTATCGGCTCTGTTGACCTCGACTCCTTCGGAACCAGCCAGAGTGTCTCGGAGCCGAACATCTTTCGTGGGTTCCGGGGGGGATAGTCGAACCGAGATTTTGGTTCCGACTCTTCCTCTCAGTGCCTCGGCTCAGATCAGTTCGGATCCGTCCTCGGTGTCGGAGTCCGTGGTTCCGATTCCGGAGAAACGACCTCCTTCTTCGGATCGGGTCGGATCTTTGGGTCGGGGCACAGGTGCCTTTGACATCATGAGGAAGGTCTTGTCAGATCAGACACATACTTCATCGGTATCTTTATCTCCTTCCCCAAAAGGTCCGTGTTCTGCTTCTGTGCCTTCGGTACCTACCAAGCGTCAAGACCCAATGCCTCAGAAGTCCCCACAGGGAGACTCTGGTTCTTCAGATGCATCCCCAGAAGCTCCCACTGAGGATGTTCTGAGGAAACGACTGTGCAAGAGGAGGCACATAGATTCCCCACAGGAATCTCTTACATCTGATACTGATTTAGATGAAACAGAAGGGTCCCCACGGTCCACCTCTGAGGATGTCTCTTTTGCAGATATTTTGGAAATCCTGAAGCAAAGAGGGGACTGGCAAACCCTTACCCCTTCTGCGGATGAATCGGTTTTACTGAAGGCATTTGGGACTCAACCTTCTACCTCCTGGGTGACTCCTCCCTTTGACAATCTCATGGATCTAGTAGCTCGGTGGGCTTGGGAAACACCTGATACAGTGGAACCCGTCCCTTGTAAACCCAACAAATACATGACAGCTCCCCAAGATAAAGCCTATCTTACAAAAGGAGTTCCCGTAGACACTATGGTGGTGGCGGCGGCCACTAAGAAAGAGATGTCTGAATCATCTTCCTCTGTCCATCCTCCTAATAAGGATTCTAGGACAATGGACAGATATGGGAAGCGCATATTTAGTTCGGCGACTTTTTCCATCCGATCGCTCAACTACCTTACGCATTTTACGCGTTTACAAAGAGATCTCATTAAGGAATTAGGAGATACTCTTCAGCGACACACAGATGCTGCTGTCGCCGAGAAAGTGACAGCGCAACTTAACACCCTAAATTCCATAGTCAACTTGTCCATGAGGCTGATTTCATACGCAGCCGAAGGATCGAGTAGAGCGGCAGCTTCAGCGATTGCCCTGAGAAGACAATCCTGGTTGCGCTTATGCTCCTTTGCGGAAGCCTTTAAGTCTTCCTTTGCCAATGCCCCCTTTGATGGTGCCTCCCTGTTTGGGCCCAAAGTAAAGGAGACTCTCACGAGGTGTGAACAAGAAGGGAAGACCCTGTCTGCCGTAGGGGTCCGTTTTTCCATTCCATCTAGACCCTACCCTAAAGGGCAACGAGGAGGAAAGATGTGGATCTGAAAGACTCAGGGATCTTTTCAACACACCCAAAGTGACGCCCCCTCCAGAGGCAGAGGAGGGGGAAGAAATGGAAAACGCCGCCCAGCCGGCAGAGGGGGTCCGCAAAATCAGGGTGATAGAGAGACCTTCTCTGGAAAACCCTTCCAGCACTCCTGAGTGGAGGCCCGGCTGTCCTACTCTGGAGGCAGTCTGGGGTCGCTTGGCTTTATACCCAGAGGCCTGGCTAAATCTTACATCAGATTACTGGGTAAAAAGCATAGTTACCAGAGGCTACAACATTCCCTTCATAAAAATACCACCAAACTCCAAAAAACTCCCAGATGTTCCACCCAGTCTGCGAGACCAAGCAACCATAGAGATAAGAAGGTTGCTCGAAAACAGAGTCATCCAACCAGTCCCAGCGGACCAAATAGGATCCGGAACTTACTCAAGGTTCTTTTTAGTTCCAAAGAAAACAAGGGACTGGAGGCCAATTTTAGACCTCAGCAAGTTAAATACCTTTGTGAAAAAGGAAAAGTTCCGGATGGTCACGCTTCAGTCAATCCTCCCTTTTCTGCAAAAGGGCGACTGGATGTGCTCTATAGATCTCAAAGACGCATACTACCATATCAAAATGGCCAGGGCGTCCAGAGATCACTTGCGCTTCCGGCTGGGAGCCAGTCATTTCCAGTTTCGCGCTCTGCCCTTTGGTCTCACCTCAGCCCCAGGGTGTTCACCAAATGCATGGCAGTAGTAGTGTCTCACTTGAGATGAAAGGGATTCCGGGTGTTTCCTTATCTAGACGACTGGCTCCTTTCCGCCACCACCAAGTGTCGTCTTCTACAAGCCAGGGACTACACCATCAGTCTTTGCTCTTCACTAGGCATAATGGTGAATTTTGGAAAATCTGTCTTATCGCCGTCGCAGCGTATCTTATTTATAGGAGCACAGCTAGACACTTCCCTGGCTCAAGTTACTCTCCCCCATCAAGAGTGTCAGACCTCAGGCACCAAATTTCGCTCCTTCTTCACAACAACAGAGTCTCTGCACGACAAGTATTAAGAGTGCTAGGCTTGATGGCAGCATCCCTTCTTGTAGTTCCTTTAGGCAGGATGCACATGAGGATCCTTCAATGGATGCTATTCGCCCAGTGGTCGTATCTACAACTTCCACTGTCTCACGAAATCTTGATCACGAATTATTGCAAGAAGGATCTCTTGTGGTGGATACACACTCAAGAGCTAACACTAGGACGACCCTTTGTATTACCCAGTCCGGTAGCAACTCTAACCACGGACGCTTCCCTGATAGGGTGGGGGGGATTCTTTCAGGGACAAACAGTCCAAGGTCAGTGGTCCAACATGGAGTACAATCTGCACATCAATGTTCTAGAGATGAGGGCAGTGTTTCTAGCGTTGCAACACATTCACAAGTCCTTACCTCGGGGAACAGTGACAGTTCAGACAGAAAACATGTCAGTGGTCTGGTACATAAACAAGCAAGGGGGAACCAGATCTTACCCGTTATGCAGAGAGGCCCTCAGAATTTGGCAATGGGCAAAGTCCACTGGACGCTTTCTGATAGCAACGCACATCCCGGGGACTTCCAACGTAATTGCGGACAGGTTGAGCAGAGCCATCCTGTTCCCTCACGAGTGGTCCCTCAAACCTCAAGTGGCGGAAGAGATCTTCCGCAGATGGGGCCAGCCTTGCTGCGACCTGTTTGCATCCCCTTTGAATGCTAAATGCAGAAGCTATTTTTCCCTGTTACCCCCCCCCCCCAGGGGGTGTCCCCAGGGACGCACTGGTATACGATTGGCTCCCGGGTCTCCTTTATGCTTTTCCTCCTGTTCCACTAATTCCCAGGTTTTTGCAGAAAGCCAAACGTCTGGACAGGACCATAATACTGATAGCCCCATTCTGGCCTCGACAAATCTGGTTTCCCTTCCTTCAATACCATCAAGTGGAGGAACCATGGATTCTGGACCCGGAGCCAGATCTGTTGACACACTCTTCGGGAGTTCCTCACACCTTCCTCAAGTCCCTCAAACTGACAGCTTGGCTGCTCCGCTTCCCATCTTAGCCAAGTCGGAGTTACTATCTCCTGCAGTACAACAAATTATTGTATCTTCTCACAAACCATCTACAAGAAAATTGTACATCAGCAAATGGAACCGTTTTGTGCACTGGGCCTCCAAACAAGGTATAGATCCATTTGGGGCCCCAGTACACAAGATACTAGATTTCCTTTCCTCACTGTTTCAAGAAGGAGCGTCAACATCCACTATAAGGGTTCAACTGGCCGCTATTTCCAATTTTCATATTGGCCGTGAGGATGGTTCTCTTATGTCCCACAGGCTTTGTAAAGCCTTCATGAAAGGTACTTTTCACCTTCGTTCCCCCTTTCGTAATCCAATAGCACCTTGGAATCTTAATCTCATGCTGTCACAACTCATGTTGCCCCCTTTTGAACCAGCAACCACAACTCCGTTAAAATTGCTTTCGTGGAAAACACTTTTCCTGGTTGCCATCACTTCAGCCAGGAGAGTTTCAGAGTTACAGGCTCTATCTATCCGACCCCCGTACATGATTTTTCATCCGGATAGAGTAACCTTGCGCACCAATCCATCCTTTCTTCCGAAGGTTTGTTCGATTCAGAACATCAATCAATCTATTGAACTGCCTACCTTCTTTAAAAATCATTCCAGTAAGCTGGAATACACATTGCATAAGTTGGACGTTCACAGACAACTAAGATTTTACTTACATAGGACAAAAGAGTACAGAAAGTCAGATCAACTATTTGTCTCGTATGCTGACCAAAGGAAAGGACAGGCAGTAACGACGGTTACCTTATCCAAATGGCTCTCAGATTGCATAAAATTCGTATATGCTAAATCCAAACAACAACTCCCTTTCAAACCCAGAGCTCATTCTACAAGGGCGATTGCTACCTCTTCAGCCCATACCGCTCATTTGCCTTTAGATACCATTTGTGCAGCGGCAACTTGGGCAAAACCACATACCTTTATCGCCCACTACAAGCTAGACAAGAGCTCCAGGGACAGGGCGACGTTTGGTTCCACTGTACTCAGGAATGTTCTCCCTTGAGCCACCCGGGAAAAAAGGAGCTAGGGACGCTACCCGTGTGTAAGAACAAACGGTGAGATTGAACAATTTCACATTAAGAAGTTATGTCTTACCATAACGATCCATGTGAATTGTTCATCTCGCCTTTGTTCTTACATTCCCCCCCTCCATCCCCCGTCCTACGGTCTGGGAGAACGGTTTTCGATTAGATTCCTTTTCAGCCTTTTCTAGGTATGGTTGACATGTTATTAACATCAGTAATGGCATCTTTTATCCTCTACCTGGCAGTAAGGTTTCAGACAATTTGTAGTATTTGTTCATAAGTGTTTTAGACACATTTCTAAGAGGGATTCTTCTGGTATAGCAAACTAGATCTGAGGGTTAGCACCGGAGGATCATGGGATATTACTGTCCCTTGAGCTTTCTCGAAGATGCGAGCTAGTGATGCGGCCGACTCGGAGCTGAGGATCGGCTCCGAACCCATGTGTAAGAACAAAGGCGAGATGAACAATTCACATGGATCGTTATGGTAAGACATAACTTCTTATTTTTTCTGGTGCTATGAAATTTTCCTTGACTAGTGTTTACCATGTCTAAAGAGTCGAAACCCCAAATGCAACTCGTGTTGCCAGAAAATGCCCCTTACGGACAGGCACACGAGTTGCGTTTATTGTTTGGGGGCTGTTCATCTGCAGGACTCTTGCTCGATCTGTCATGCTTTCAGTTCCAGAGTCCTGCAGGAGAGAAGAAATAAGCTTATTTTGCATGGCCTCCTGAAGAACCCCCAAGATTCTTTGTCTTAGGGTCCTCAGCCAGCCAAAGTGTCTGAGAAGCACTCCAAGCCATCAGTTCCGAGTTCGGAACAGACAGAAATCACTGAGAAGCCTTCAGCTCTGTCAGCTCCCAGCATTGGCTCCGACAAAGCTAAGTCTCCGGCAGCTCCATCTGTGTCCTCGGAGCCAGCCCGGACCTATAAGAGATTAAGGTCTCCTTCTTTGGAACTGGTACGCTCTGCTCCCACAGTCTTCTCTCCTGCAACCTGGAGCGGGCAGTCACCGGTCCTCTTCACACTCCTCTCGGTCCTCCAGAGTTTTGGATCACGACATGGATAGTGTGGTCAACAGGACTCCTAAAGTCACAGGGGCTTGCTAAATTACTTTCGAGCCCAGCCCATAAGGAATTGGCTCCTTCAGCCCTCCCCACTTCTCCATCGATTCCTTCTCTGACTCTGTTGAGCTCGGAGCCAGAGTGCATGCAGGTTGTGGTGGTGGAACCGTCGGCTCCGGTTTCTTCTACCTTATCGGTTCTGATGACTGCTCCAATCTCCTCGATGTCTCAGTCTGTTGAGGGATATGGGCGACGAAGCTCTCTTGCCGGCTCTGAGGGGGGAAGTGGCATTGGACCCTTGTCCGACCCCGCTGTCCCTCTTGGAACTTCGGCGCAGATGTGCTCGGCTCCTACATCGGCCCCGGAGTCGTTGCTCCCTGTTCGAAGGAGATCTCTGGGCTCTTCGGAGCTGGCGGCTCCTTTGACTCGGGTCCGTGGCACCTTCGAGGTGATGAAGAGCGTGCAGTCTCTTGAGGCTGCTCCACCCTCAGCTCCATTGGCTCTTTCTCCCTCGGTGCCTGTGCCTGCCTTTGTCCCTCCTCCTGCCTCCAAGAGTAGGGAGCCTGTGCCCCAGAACGCCCCACTGGGTGATGCCACTTTTTCCAAAACCTCCCCTGAACATTCGGAGGAGATCCCTCGGAAGAAGAACTGTAAGAGGAAGCATCTAGTCTCCCCTGAGCCTATCACTTCGGACACAGACCTGAATGAATCGGAAGGGCCCCCACGGTCCCCCTCTGAGGATTTCTCCTTTTCAGACATCTTGGAAATCCTTAGAGGGGTGGTTGGAAGTCCCTAGCCCCTTCTGAGGATGAGTCTGTCTACCTGGATGCTTTTGGTTCCCGACCCTCCACCTCTTGGGTGTCTCTGCCTTTCAACCCACTTTTGTCTGTAGTGAGTCGAAGGGCATGGAGCGCTCCAGAGACCATGGAACCAGTTTGGAATCTTGCAAAAAGGACCTACTATGGTGGCTTGTCTCCTCCCAGGTGACTCTGGGCAGACCCTTTCTAGACCCCCATCCAGTAGCCAGTGACCACTGATGCTTCCCAGATAGGGTGGGGGGGCATTATCTGGGACGGACTGTCCAAGGAACGTGGCAACCTCATGAGTACCATTTGCACATCAATGTTCTAGTGATGAGAGTGGTGCTTCTGGCGTTGCAAGCACTTCAAGACTCTTTACCTACCGGGGCCATTGCAATCCAGACGCACAGTATGTCAGTTGTATGGAACATCAACAAGCAGGGCAGAACCAGATCTTTCCCCTTGTGTCGAGAGGCACTTCGAGTATGGCAATGGGAGATGTCTTCCCAACGTTTTCTGATTGTGATGCACATTCCCGAAAAATCCAACATGAGAGCGGACAGGCTCAGCAGGGCTATCCTCATGCCTCACAAGTGGTCCGTGAAGCAAGAAGTTGTGGACTTGATTTTCTGCAAATGGGGCCAGCCATGCCCTAAACAACAAATGCAGCAGCTACTTTGCCCTAGATCCCCCTCTGGGACAGTCACCCAGGGATGCACTTGTTCACAATTGGCCTCCGGGACTGCTATATGCCTTTCCCTCTCATTCCAAAGGTACTTCAGAAAGCAAAATCATTGGGTTGCAAACTCATCCTCATTGCTCCTTACTGGCCTTGCCAGATATGATTTCCGTTTTTTCGCCATTATCTTCAACTGAAGCTTTGGATACTGGATCCAGTTCCGGACCTCCTGACACTTCAGTCAGGCAGGCTTCACCCATTCCTCCAAACTCTCAAGCTGACTGCTTGGTTACTCCACTTCTAGCCTTAGCCAGGCTCCCAAACATTTCCCCTGCTGTACCCACATGCGGATTCTACAGTGGCTTCTTTTCGCTCAGTGATCTTTCCAGGATTTGCCAATGCCACACATGATTTTGATCAAACACATCCTAGTGTCCTCCCACTACCAGGAGGATTTACACTAGCAAATGGAAGAGGTTCTCTTATTGGGCCAAGAGTAATAACACTGACCCCTTTACGGCTCCTGTTCACAAGATTCTTGACTTTCTGGCCGAAGCCTTCGAAAAAGGGGCAGCTGCAGCTACTGTTAGGGTCCAACTTGCTGCCATCTCCAATTTTCATGTAGGAGACTTGGGTTCTAATATTGTCCCGTACATTGTGCAGACCATTCTTATAAGGTACAGCATGAATGAAGGCGAGACAGACAACTTAACATCAATTTTTACTAAGTTCTTACACATCAAGGTAGGAAGGGAAGAGGACAAGACTATGCAGGGTAACTAGCCTGGTATGTCAGCAGGAAACTCAGCCAGTGTAACCGATAAAGAACTCCTCTCGAACCTCCAGGAAGGGGGGGGGGGGGACGGGGACGCAAGAAGGCAACAGGAAACTCAGCCAGTGTAACCGATAAAGAACTCCTCTCGAACCTCCAGGAAGGGGGAGGGGGGGACACAAGAAGGCAACAGGAAACTCAGCCAGTGTAACTGATAAATAACTCCTCTCGAACCTCCAGGAAGGGGGAGGGGGGGGGACGCATGAAAGAAGGCGAAATGAAGGACAAAAAACATGGAACGTTATGGTAGGTACATAACTTCATTATCTTATGTTGTCCCATCTCGCCTTCATTTTCGCTGGTTGGGACCACATTCCCAGCACCTGATTCTTGGGTGACTCTCTGGAACAAACTCTTCAGGACCGTGGAACCAAACAATGCCCTATTCCGGGAGACCACATCCACTTTGTAATGAGAGATAAAGGTATGAGGATTTGCCCATGTTGCTGCTACACAGATTGAATTGAAAGGCAATTTAGCTTGTAAGGCAACAGAGGTGGCTAAGGCCCTAGTTGAATGTCCTCTGGGCCTTCCTGGAAGCGTCTTTTTACACAAATCATATGAATAACTGACTGTGGCTGACAGCCATTCTGATAAGGTCACGTTTGAAACTGGATAACCTTGTTTATTGTCAGCAAAGGATATAAACAATTGGTCTTATTTTCTGAGGTCTTTGGCCCTGTGTAAATAAAAACTTAATTGTCTATGAATATCCAGTTGGGGTAATCTATATTCTGCCTTGTTGCCGTAATTGGGGAAGAACACAGGAAGCTCAATGGACTGATTTACGTTATACTCTGAACAAACCTTTGGCAAGAAGGAAGGACTGGTCCTAAGAGAGACTATCTTTGTGAAAAATGAGATACTGCGGGCGAATATGCAAAGCATGTAATTCAGAAACCTGTCTAGCCGAGGTTATAGCAACCAAGAAGAGGGTTTTCCAAGACAGAAACTTCAGGGAGCAAGATGCTGCTGGTTCAAAGGGAGGCAAAACCATTGAAGCTAAAACCAAGTTTAGGTCTTGGGGGTGCTCCGAATCGGCCTTCTACTAAAGCTTGAGAGCTATTTACTGGCTCGAGGCCTCCCCATATCCCACAATGCTAGGCGTCAGATACCCAGATCTCGTTTGCCACTTCAGCTACGAGGTTGCGTTTTTTACTGGCTCTGGTTGTATTAACCCTCCTGACCCCAAGCGTGGAGAACAGACGCTCCAGGTCGCCCCATTGGGCGTATCTTCCTCTTCCGAGGCCTCCCCTGATCATTCGGAGGAGCCCCCTCGGAAGAGAAAATGTAAGAGGAAACATGTTGACTCCCCCGAGTCAGTCATGTCTGATACCGACTTGGAGGATTCGGAAGGGTCCCCAAGGTCCCCCTCTGAGGATGTCTCCTTTTCAGACATCCTAGAGATCCTTAGGCAGAGGGGGAACTGGACTGCCCTTAACCTTTCCGAGGACAAGTCGGTGTACCTGGACACGTTTAGTTCTCGCCCTTCCACCTCATGGGTGTCTCCGCCTTTCGACCTGCTCATGGAAGTGGTGGCTCGAAAGGCGTGGACAGCCCCAGACACAGTGGAACCAACTCCCCGCAGGCCCACTAAGTTTATTACAGCCCCATCTGACAAACAATTTTTGACAAAAGGTGTCCCTGTTGATGCCATGGTGGTGGCAGCAGCCACTAAGAAGGAGTTGGCTGACCCTTCGGTGCCTGTCCATCCACCTAATAAAGAATCTAGGACAGTGGACAGCTACGGGAAGCGGATGTTTTCTTCAGCGACCTTTTCCATGCGGTCGCTGAATTATCTGTGCCATTTCACCCGCCTTCAAAGGGATCTTCTTAAGGAACTGGGTGATACCCTTCAGGATCCATCAGCTGCAGGTTCTCAGGACAAGACTAACTCCCAGCTGGCGACCCTTAACTCTATAGTCAACTCCTCCATGCGACTCCTTTCTTATGCAGCCGATGGGGCGAGTAGGGCCGCAGGTACAGGCGTGGCTTTGAGAAGACATGCCTGGATGTGGTTATGCAACTTTGCTGACCCCTTTAAGGCGTCCTTCACTAATACCCCCTTCGATGGTTCGGCTCTGTTTGGACCACAGGTGGAGGATACCCTTACCAGGTGTGAGCAGGAAGGCAAGACTCTCTCTGCTCTGGGAGTCTGTTTTTCTACTCCCTCTAGACCATACCCTAAAGGTCAGAAGACTGGAAAAATGTGGTTTCGGAAACCCCAGGGAGTCGTGCCTGACACACGTGGCGAGTTTCCCTCCAGGGGCAGAGGAGGGAACAATAATAGACGCCACCCGAGGGGCAGAGGGGGTTCGCAAAATCAGGGTAGCAGAAAATCTTTCTCTGACAAACCCTTTCAGCACCCCTGATGGGCTGCCCGACTGTCCACCTTCGGAGGCAGTCGGGGGAAGATTGTCACTGTACCCCGAAGCCTGGCAACTCCTCACACAAGACAAATGGGTACGGTCTATCATATCCGAGGGTTACAAAATCCCCTTTGTCCACACCCCTGTACAAACAAACAGGTCCCTTCCAGATGTTCCACCCGTTCTAAGGGATCAAGCAGTGCTAGAAATTTCAAAACTGCTAGAAAAAAGGGCCATCCAGCCAGTCCCAGTAGACCAGCAAGGATCCGGGATTTACTCCAAGTTCTTTTTGGTACCAAAAAAGACAGGGGACTGGAGACCCATTTTGGATCTCAGCAGGTTAAATAAATCTGTTCAAAGAACGAAGTTCCGGATGGTCACGCTTCAGTCCATTCTACCCTTTTTGGGTCAGGACAATTGGATGTGCTCCATAGACCTTCAGGATGCGTACTACCATATCAAAATGGACAGACGCTTCAGAAGGTTTCTCCGCTTCAGGCTGGGAGCCAGTCACTATCAGTTCAGAGCCCTGCCCGTTGGTCTCACCACAGCCCTGAGGGTGTTCAAATGCATGGCAGTGGTTATGGCTCACCTGAGACGGTGAGGATTCCAGGTGTTTCCATATCTAGACGACTGGCTCCTGACTGCTTCCACCAGGCATCAGCTAGTGCGAGCCAGGGATTATACCATCCAAACTTGCTCCGAGCTAGGTATCTCTATAAACTTCGAAAAGTCTGCATTGTCGCCTTGTCAATCCATAACCTTTATAGGCGCAAGATTAAATACAAAAGAGCTGTCGGCAAAACTTCCCTTAGAAAGAGTATCAGACATTCGCCGACATGTCCAGACCTTACGACAGTGCAAGAGAATTCAGGCCAGATTTGTACTGAAAACCTTGGGTCTCATGGCAGCAGCAATCACATTAATTCCCCTGGCTCGTTTTCACATGCGGATTCTTCAGTGGATGCTTTTTACCCAATGGTCTTTTCAACAGCTTCCGATGTCTCACAACATAATAATCACCCAATCATGCAAAGACCACCTGTCTTGGTGGAAGGTCTCCTCTCAAGTACTTCAAGGCAGACCGTTTGTTCTTCCTCCTTCTGTTGCCACGGTGACAACGGATGCCTCCCTGATCGGGTGGGGGAGGCATTTTCAGGGCAGGACTGTCCAGGGCACTTGGCAACCTCTAGAGTACCACCTGCACATAAATGTCTTGGAGATGAGAGCGGTACTTTTAGCGTTGCAAGCTCTTCAGGACTCTCTACCCACCGGGACTATTGCAATTCAGACAGACAATATGTCTGTAGTGTGGTACATCAACAAGCAGGGTGGAACCAGGTCCTATCCCTTATGTCGAGAAGCACTCAGACTCTGGCAGTGGGCGATCTCCTCTCAACGGTTTCTGATAGCAACGCACATACCCGGGAAGTCCAACGTCATAGCGGACAGGCTAAGCAGAGCTATTCTCATACCTCACGAGTGGTCTCTCAATCTTTCAGTAGCGGTCAAAAGTTTCCGCAGATGGGGTCAACCTTGCTGCAACCTTTTCGCAACCCCTCTCAACAGCAAGTGTGACAATTTTTTCACTCTCTTCCCCCTCCCCGGCCACTCCTCCAGAGACGCTGTAGTTCACGATTGGCCCCGGGGTCTTCTGTATGCATTCCCACCCTTTCCCTTAATTCCCAAACTAATTCAGAAAGCGACCGCATTGGGATCCAGGTTGATCCTCATTGCCCCCTTACTGGCCCCGACAAATTTGGTTCCCATTCCTGCATCGTCACCTGCTGGAGCAGCCTTGGAATCTGGACCCAGTGCCAGACCTCTTGGTCCATCAGTCGGGTGGGCTGCACCAATCCCTTCAGTCTCTCAACCTCACAGCTTGGTTGCTCCACTTCCAACCTTAGCCAGGCTTCCACATATTTCTCAACCAGTGCGTGAAATCATCCTTTCTTCACACAAATCTGCTACCAGGAAGACTTATGCTAGTAAGTGGAAACGTTTCTTTTTCTGGGCAGAGGCTAGAAATATAGACCCCTTTGCAGCCCCTGTCCATCACGTTCTAGATTTTTTAGCAGAACTTTTTCGAGCAGGTTCCTTGTCTGCCACCATTAGGGTCCAATTGGCTGCTTTCTCTAATTTCCACGCTGGCCTGTCAGAAACCAGCATCATGTCCCACAAACTTTGTAAGGCCTTTCTTAAAGGGACTATTTTACTTAGGCCCCCGGTTAGAGATTCCCCGCCTCCGTGGGATTTAAACCTGATATTAACTTTCTTGATTCTCCCTCCCTTTGAACCTGCAGCCTCCTGTTCCTTAAAATTACTCTCCTGGAAGACTCTCTTCTTAGTAGCCATCACCTCAGCTCGGAGAGTGTCGGAACTCCAAGCCCTCTGTATTTGTCCTCCTTATCTTGTGTTTCACAAGGATAGAGTTTCACTCAGGACTAATCCCTCTTTTCTGCCCAAAATACCTTCTGAGACAAACCTGAATCAGGCTATTGATCTACCTGTCTTTTTTCCTAACTATTCGAACGGAGCTCAACAAAAGTTACACCAATTGGACGTTCACAGGCAATTACGTTTTTATTTGGATAGGACTAAACAAACAAGAAAATCGGACAAACTCTTCCTATCCTATGCTGAGGGCAAGCAGGGCCTGCCAGTTTCTAAAGTAACCTTATCCAGGTGGTTGGCCTCTATTATCACTTTGATTTATCAATTGAGACATAAAGAACTCCCTACAAAACCAAAAGCTCATTACACCAGAGCGTTAGCTACGTCGGTAGCTTTTCAAGCAAGACTGCCAATGGAATCTATTTGTGCTGCAGCCACATGGGCTACTCCTCATACTTTCATTTCACATTATAAAGTTGGATATGGCCTCCAGGAGTCGAGCTGATTTTGGTTCCACTGTGCTCAAGAGTCTGTTCCGATGAGCCACCCAGGGCTAAGGTGCTAGGGACGCTGTCCCATCCAGCAAGAATGAAGGCGAGATAGACAACTTAACATTAAGAAGTTATGTACCTACCATAACGTTCCATGTTAGTTGTCTTCTTCTCGCCTTCTTTCTTAAGGCCCCACCTCCATCCCCCTAGCCTGGACAGACTGAGAAGAATCCCTTTTGAGGCCTTCTTCCTCTGGCTGAGTTTTATCTAGGTTACGTCTTCCTCTGTTTTTAGTACTGTAGGTAAACCTTGTAGTTTGGACAGGTGTCCTTAAAAATTTTTTCCATGGTGTTAGCTCTACCAAACGAGATCTGGGTATCTGACGCCTAGCATTGTGGGATATGGGGAGGCCTCGAGCCAGTAAATAGCTCTCGAGCTTTAGTAGAAGGCCGAGTCGGAGTCGGCTCCGAACCCATCCAGCAAGAAAGAAGGCGAGAAGAAGACAACTAACATGGAACGTTATGGTAGGTACATAACTTCTTATTTTTTACTATGTATGTCTAGTGTGGGCTATTACAAACGAGATCTGGGTAGCTGCCACTAGGCATGTTGGGATAAGGGGTAGCCTCGGGCCAGTAAAAGCTCTCGAGCTATAGTAGATCGGCTGAGTCAGAGCCGAGGATCGGCTCCGAACCCAACCAGCAAGAAGGAAGGTGAGATGAAGGAAAACAAACATGGAATGTTATGGTAGGTACATAACTTCTTTTTTGCCTCCTTTCAAAATAGACAGCTGAACAAATTCTGCTCCAGGGCTCCCTGCAAGCAAGCTTGGAAAACAGATGCATTTTCATTCCAGTGGTTGGAAATGTTCCTTTATGCATTTCCACCTTTTACACTAATACCCATAATAATTTTGAAGATTTAGAAGGACTCCCTGGAAGCCACTGTGGTTCTCTTTACTTATGCAGTTGTCTAAGGCCAGTTACCACAAGCTTCCTCACAGAGTGGACCTACTCACAAAAGACTGAGAGTTTAATATACCCCAGTCTAGAACAGATTCAAGTAACTACCTGGATGATTCAGGTTTGATACCTGTTAGGTTCCTTTTTTCATGAGGATATGCAGCAGGTATTAAGGGAGACAAGAAAGCCTGCTACCAGGAAATTGTGTATTGGCAAGTGGAAAAGATTTTCTACTTGGTGCCTAGCCAATAACCAGCATTCAATCAGGGATTATGTATCACTGGTTCTAAAATATTTCTGTGAGTTGTGTTCCTCTGGCCTGTCTTGCTCCTCTATAAGGTACATCTTGTGGCCATCAAAATGTCTGCCCATGGCTCCTCCCCTTGCTTCTGTGCTTTTGAAACAGTTTCTTAAGGTGGGTTTACATTTCAGGCCTGCTAGACAACAGGTAGCCCCTTCCCGATATCTTATATTGGTACTGTAAAGTTAACTGTGCCTCCCTTAACCAGCAAAAAGTTTTCTTTGAATCAAACCCTCAGTCTCCCAGTGTTCTATGCATATTCCAGAGAGAAAGGATTCTACATACTGTGGACATGTATGGGCAGCTCAGGCACTATCTTAACTGGTGTCTAAACAGACTATTTCAAGGTGTTTGCTCTCAGCTATTGCCTTTTGTTATACCAACCATGGTAAATCAGATATTCTTTGTGTTTCACTGTTGCAGTCATTACATTTGGGTTATCCTGCTGGCAGGTTGCCCTCAGTCGGCCTGAATTCCAAAGTCTTGGGTCCTGCGTCAGTTGCTGTCGTCTCTTCCCTGACGTCAGGTCGTCAGGGGTATAAAAGATGCAGCCGACGCCATTTTATTCAGTCTTTCTTGCCGTGCGGTGCCCGAAGCAGAAGCAGTTTGCAAGTGCCGGTCGGCCGACTCCTGAGATTTTCGTGTTCGACTTTCAGATCCGAAGTCTTCATTAAAAGCTAAGTACCCCATTGGGGAAACTTTTTTCTTGCTCCAGACCGATGTCAGAAAAAGTTAATAATTATTTTTCGTGTGGGAAGCAAATACCTCATAAGGACTTTCATTCCTACTGTATTCCTTGCCTAGGCCCTGACCACGACGTTGCTAGTTGTCGGTTCTGTGTTAGATTTAACCAACGCACTATTAAGCGTCGGTACAATTTTGCATTAAGCTATTTTGGGCGAAGATTTAATTATACAATGTCGTCGGATAGCCATCTGACTACCGGGGTTCTCAAAAAACGCAAGGAAAAAGAAAAAGACAGGCAACCGAGGTCCAGAACCGACAACGAAGCTTCTCTTAAGCAAGTCACCGGTTCACCGGTTCTCAGTGAGGCGCTTTCGCAGCCCCTGACGCCCGCTACTTTAGTGTTGCAGACCGCTACCGACTCCCACGTGGAGCCGGCCAGGCCGCAGGAAACTCAAGGTATTGGAGCCTCGGAGATAATTCCCTCAGATGGGTCAGAAGCCGCTGAGCAGGCATCAGCTTCTGAGGGGGTATTCAGACCTAAACAATTATATATTAAACCGACTTCAAAGACAAAGACTAAAACACCTTTAAAGGCAAAGAAACAAGTCCACCAGTCACAAGGACAGGCCTCCATGCCCAAAAAACAGATGCTCAAAATGGCCGAAGACTTAATTACCTTGATCAGGGGTTCCCATCTCCCTCCTGATAAGAGGCCTAGGCAAGAGACAGACTATGAATCTTCAGATCAGGTTGCCATTTCTTCTGATTCCTCTTCTGATCAGGAATGTTCTCTTCCCACCTACGAGGATTCTGATGCTGAAGAATCAATTCCTTCAGCTTCTCCTCCTGAGGACTACTCTTTTGGGGAAACCTTGCATACCATGAGGGAACACTTCCACTGGGAGAGCCAAGATTTTTCAGAATCTAAGAAAAGGCTCAGAGACTTCCTCTTACTACAACACAGGCCTCTTGCTATTCCAACCATGTTGGACATTGTAGATGATGTGTTCTCGGAGTCTAATCTGACCCCTGACTCTTTACCTCCAGCTCCTGTTAAGCCAGACAGATACTACAGGGTCCCTGACTCTCATAAATTCCTTTTCAAAAACCTTGCTGCAGACCCAGAAACTATTTCTCAGGGTCCCAAAGGGGTCAAGGCTTCCACTGCAAAAATCCCTACCCCCCCCTGACAGAGATTCTAGGGCACTGGTTAGATGGGGAAAAAAGATTTACACATCTGTACCTTGGCTATAAGGGCCTTAAACTGCTAGTTTCACATGCTCAAATGTCAGCAATATGTCATGACAGTGCTTAAACAGAAAATGTTGGTAAATTCTGAATGTGCAGATAACAAAGAAATGCAGGATTTATTGCATGCAGCTGAACAAGTTGGAAAGCATACTTTGCAATGTGGTTTTGATTCTTTGGAGGCCTCCTGCAGGGCCACTGTTACGGGTTCAGTAATTAGGAGGCACGCTTGGTTAAAGGAATAAAATCTGCCTGATCATGTCAAAGCTAAATTATTAGATGCACCATTACAGCATGATACCTTGTTTGGTGTTAAGGCAGAAGAGGTGTTAAAGAAAATGGAGGACAAAGCTAAATGTATGCAAACGGTCAAAGATTTTTTACAAGTACAGCTGCCTAGATTTAGCAGACACTGGCCTACAAAGAATTGGTCCTTTCCAGTGTCAGACAGACCTCAAAGGGGTAGATCCAGACGCCCTAGAAGCAGATCACAGCCTCAAGGTTCGTGGAGGTCTAAACAATGGGGTGCTTCTACCTCCAAAAGTGGAGAAGACAAATCACAACTATACAGGAAACAGTCCCAATGACTTCCCCCTGCCTGCACCAAGCACTTATCTTCTGGCAGCACCCTTAAGGGGAAAACTAGCACTTTTTTCTCAAAATTGGCACATTATAACCCAGGACAAATGGGTTCTAGACATAGTGTCACAAGGCTACAAGTTTCATTTCCATACCCTACCAAGGGCAAACGGTTGACCAGACCTGCCAAAAAATCAATGGGCAGAGGCTCAAAAACAAGTCACAGCTAGCAAGTTCCACAGCAAGAGCAGGGACAAGGATTTTACTCAAAACTGTTCTTGGTACCCAGAAAGGATAAAGCATGGAGACCAATACTGGACCTGTCTATTCTAAACACTTTCCTGGATATTCCAAAATTCAAGATGTTGACCTTCCAGTAGCTTCTGCCCATGCTGGGCAGCAAGGCCTGGCTCATGACTTTAGACCTAAAAGAGGCATACCTGCATGTCCCAATCAGACAATCATGCAGAAGATACCTCAGATTCAAGGATGGCTCAAAGCATTACAATTCTCTGCACTGCCCTTTGGCTTAACTACTGCGCCCAGGGTCTTCACAAAGTGCCTGGCACTAGTAATCGCTTACTGCAGACAAAGAGGAATACAAATATATCCTTACTTGGACGACTGCCTCATACAGGCAGAGAATAAGGACATTCTACTACAGCATCTGACGTTTGTGATAAGACTTTTAACATGCCTATGGTACACAGTCAACAAAAAGAAATCAAAACTAGTACCCTCTCAAGAGATAATATTCCTGGGTGCAAGCTTAAATACAACTGCCCAGATGGCTTATCTCACTACAGACAAACAAAGGCAACTGACTACCTATTTCAAGGATATGGCAACAAAGGCCCAGTTATCTGCAAGAAAAATTCTGCAGGCTTTGGGCTTCATGGCATCCTGCATCTTACTAATTCCATATGCAAGACTGCATATGAGGAAAATTCAATGGTACCTAAAAAGTGTCTGGACACAACATTGCCACAGTTTGGAAACAATGATTACTCTAATTCCCTGCCTGCAACAGGAGTTTCGATGGTGGGCAAAGGCTTGTCACCAAAACTAGGGACAGCCATTCTTACTACCCCCAGCCAGGCAGAGCCTAACAACGGATGCATCAGATTATGCTTGGGGGGCACACATGGCAGGAAGAGGCATCCAGGGCACCTGGTCCACAAACCAAAAGCATCTACATATCAATCAAAAAGAGATGCTAGCTGTTCAAAATGCCCTGATAGCCTTCAAGGACCTACTTCATCCGGGACAACTACTGATAGACAGACAACACCACGGTGATGTGGTACATAAACAAGCAGGGGGACACTCATTCTTATCCCCTGTGCAGACTAGCCATGGCTTTATGGGACACAGCATCGACTTACCAAGTTCACCTGCAGGCACAATTCCTGCCAGGAAAGGAAAATACTCTGGCAGACGAACTAAGCAGAAACATCATGGATCCCCACGAGTGGCACCTGGATCCACAAGTCTTCAGCATGATAACAAACAAATGGGGACGCCTGGAGTTAGATCTATTTGCTTCCCCTCAAAACAATCAACTAAAAAGATTCTGCACAAGGACTTATCACAGACAAGCTTGGAAAGTGGATGCCTTATCTTTCAACTGGACAAACCTATCAGTATATGCCTTTCCTCCACTTCCTCTCACCCCCAAGGTACTCCTAAAGGTCAGGCAGGTGAAACCAAAAATGATTCTGATTGCCCCAGACTGGCCACGCCAGTACTGGTATCCGATCTTAAGGAACTTGTCCCAATGCCCAGCCTGACCCTTACCTCAAATACCTCATCTACTGTCCCAGCAAAACAATCAGATTCTGCACAGCCACCTCAGGACCCTAAATCTGGCAGCATGGCAGATACTGTAGCCATACAAACCACACCCTTCATTAAAGCTGTGATGGATGTCATTTTAGAAGCCAGAAGGCCTAGTACTAGAAAATCCTATGCTGGGAAATGGAAGAGATTTTGTGCTTGGAACCAAGCTCAAGGAACTGATACATCTGTCCCAAATATTTTTCAGATTTTGCAATACTTAACTGAGATGCTGGACAAAGGCCTATCTTTTTCATCAATTAAAATTCATGCCTCTGCCATTTCAGCTCATTACAGTACAGAGCCACCACTCTTTTCTCATCCTTTATTAAGGCAGTACCTCAGAGAGCCAAAAACTTAAAACCTCCAAGGAGAACGCCAATACCTGCATGGGACGTCAATTATGTCTTGGAAAAACTCACCTTACCTCCTTTTGAGCCAGCTGTTACTGCGGATATAAAGTTCTTATCTTGGAAAACAGCTCTTCTTCTAGCAATAACTTCTGCAAGACGAGTTTCAGAGCTACAGGCCCTCATGGCTGTGGAACCCTTTATCATTTTTTATCCAGACAGTGTCTCGCTGAGAACAAACCCTACATTTATCCCTAAGGTGGTATCCAGTGTAGCCCTTAACCAAACAATTAATTTGCCAGCTTTTTATCAAAACCCACAGAACAAGGGGGAGAAAATTATACATTCTTTGGACGTACACAGACAACTTAGATTCTACTTGGACAAAACTAAAGTTTTCAGAAAGACAGAACAATTACTAGTGGTATATGCCACAACATCACAAGGAAATGCTATCTCCAAGCAGACTATCTCAAAGTGGATAGGTCACTGCATTTGTTTCTGCTACTCACAGCATGGCAAACCAGTGCCTAAGGGCATTAGGCCACATTCAACCAGAGCTGCAGCCATTTCTGCAGCCTTTCTCAGGGGAGTACCAACCAAAGACATTTTAGAGGCTGCTACTTGGAGTTCAGTGCATACCTTTACAAAACACTACAATCTGCCTCTCTACTCTAAATCCAGGGCAGGCTTTGCCACTGCAGTTCTGCAGGGCCTCATAGCCGCTCCTAATGCTTTTTAGCTCCAACCCCCCCCCCATCCATAGCTTTGGGACTCAACCCAAATGTAATGCCTGCAACAGTGAAACACGAAGAACATAGTACAGTTGTGTACACTTACCATAAATGTAGATGTTCGAGTGTATTCACTGTTGAAGTCCAGGTTACCCACCCGCCATCCCCCTTATTTTTGCTGGAACTTATCTTTACTTCTCTAATCTATACAACCTAGGTAGTGTATTCGCTTATAGATGAAGGTAAAGCTTATTTTTGGGGCATGTATGTTTTACTTACATAATTTTAGCCTAACTTTTTGGGGGCACCTGACATCTGGAGCAAGAAAAACTGAATAAGATGGCGTCGGCTGCATCTTTTATACCCCTAACGACCTGACATCAGGGAAGAGGCGACAGCAACCGACGCAGGACCCAAGACTTTGGAATTCAGGCCGACTGAGGGCAACCTGCCAGCAGGATAACCCAAATGTAATGACTGCAACAGTGAATACACTCGAACATCTACATTTATGGTAAGTGTACACAACTGTACTTTACAGGCAGTATAAGGCACATTGTACTAGTGCCTTGTCATCTGCAATGGCATACTGGAAAGGGGTGGACCGTCTAAGCATTCTCGATGCAGAAATTTGGTCCCCTGTGTATACTTTTCCAAAGCATTACAAACTAGATTCCTTTTTCAGGTCCACAATGAGCATTGCTAGTTCCATTCTCCTGGGGCTCCTAGATCCTTGTCCTTCCTCCTCCTCCTAGGTTTGATAGGATTTAATAGGTAATGCAGCCAAAAGGCTACTGCAGTAGTGGGAGTCATGAAGATCATACAGTCGTGTCAGTTGTGTAGATGTTCAAAGTCCTCACTGCTGCAGTAGCTGCACACACCAGGTATCCCCCTACTTCTATGTAGTTAGTTTTTGGGATATAATGCTATTGATTCCTGTTTATATCTTTCAGAACTTCAAGATGAGTACTCCCTTTTCTCTTTATGGCAGGATGAGTATTTATTCTGTTTTCTCTTTATGGTTAAGAAAATCCTGAAGATTTCTTTATTTTAACTGCTGGTTCCCCTCCTCTGAGATCATCAGTCTGTAGTCAGAATGAAGGTGTAGGTGAGAGCCAGAGCTTTGTGATGGTTGGCTGGTTAGTTTTTGTATCCTGGGTGGGCTTCAAGCATATATAGCCAAAAGGCTACTACATCAGTGAGGAATATGAATTTCTGTTGTTATGGTAGGTGCAACATGCACAACTGCATGTTATTTCCTGTGGAAATTGGGTACTCAGAGGTCCCAAAGTACCCCTAGCTACTTTCTGAAATGGTTCCTCAGTAGTAGACAAAGGCATCAAAACAGCCTTGGCTTTGTCTGCAGCCTTGCCAATCTTCTGGCACTGTTCATAGGTCCTCCAGTACTGTGTTACATCCTATGCAATCCCAGTCCAATAAAAGTTATGCATAAACTGTCTTTGAGTACTTAGTGCCCATATGGCCTGCAAAAGGTATAGGCTTTGGCCAGAAATGCCGCTCTGTAGGCCTTGGGTACTACCCACTGCTTTATTACTTCTTCCTCTAGCCCTCATTTAGGGGTCCATTCCATGTACAGCAATATTTAGTCCCAGTATATGGATTTCCACTGCCTTGAGTATCTGCAGCTTCCATGGCTATCTCCCTTAAGTCCTGTAATGTAAGATCTGAGACTTGAGTATGCCTCAACTCCTCCTTATTGTCTCTTCACAAGTCCCCTTCCAAAGGATGTCTGGTACCATCTGTGATGATGTAAGGTATTGCCAGCTATACCAGGAGAAGTAGGGCAGGGGATATGTAACATCTGCCAGCATAGCTAGCTGGAGTTTTGTAAATAATGATATCAAACTGATTTGTACAGGTTCTTGTGTTGAAAATGTATTTGTAAGGCTGCTTATGTTAAAAATGTACCAGCAGTGATTCCTGCTGAACAGAATAGAAATACACCTGTATGTCAAACTGTATTGTAACTTTTGAAGTGAATATATTGTAACAGAGGATACTGGAAGAAAAGAGGTTAATCTCCGTTCAGCTAACTTTGACAGATAGTCTGAAATTAAATTACTTGGTTTAAGCCATAAAGATTGTATCTTACAGTTCTGGTTGCAGCCAGAGACAAGATGTCTGTGAAAACCAGGACAAGAAGATCCTACTGTATTGTCCTTAGGGGTGAACTAATTGCTACCCTGGAAGGGTGGAAGTTTTTGAAATGGTTTTATAGCTTCCAGATGGTGTAACAAATCTTAGCAAACTTCTGTGTGTGTGTGTGTGTGTGTGTGTGTGTGTGTGTGTGTGTGTGTGTGTGTGTGTGTGTGTGTGTGTGTGTATATGGTAACACATATGTACAAGATACTATCTCATTTTCTAGTAAAGGGGTAGTGTGGGAACTAGAAGTCAGGTGACCAGATGTATGCAATGTCATTCTGTAATCCAGGACTGAAATGATGTTTTAATACTTGGTGTTTTATGGCAAAAACGCTTAGTCGTATTGGAGTTAAGTAAACTGCTTTGTAATGCATTACGGCCTATATGGTTCATTTTTTTTTGTTTACCATTTTTTTTAGCCTTTTAGGCTATTCTGTCATTTTATGTTTTAGTACTAGATGAGACAGAAGTCTCGGGGCACTCTGTTTTTGAAACCTGGCAAAGAAGGACCACTCGCCTACTTAATCTTGCCTTGCTTTAGTAAGTAACCAGGGAATAGTAATTCTTTAGATCAGCCAGGAAAATATAGTGAGATTAGTTAAGTACTGTTTTTCTGTATATGTGTGAATCTTTCCATCAGTGTTATTTTTAAGATTTCCTCTGACTGAAAGTTTGGTGTTTTTTTGTAAATAAGTATTTAGTATTTGTATGTTATTTTATTATTAAATATATTTAAACTTTTCATTGTGGCTGGTCTTTTAGAGTATATTTTAAGGTTTGAGAGTACTTGTATTTATATATGACACTGTGGCCGCTCCTGAAAGCCTTGCTGCATTGGTCAAACACTACCATTTGTATTAGCATTAATTTCATTCAGTATAATTGGGTACCCCTTGTAAGAACCTTAGAGTAGCTGGCTTTTGAGTGTTCTGGTGGCAGTATGTACCTTATAGTCTGGGCAGAGGGGGGTATAGCTGGTAAATCTGTCTCAGCCTTTCCCAAGTGTGTGTGAAAATCAAATTGCAGAGTTGAGTGTGTGTCAGCTACTTGGAGCAGGGACACAGAACACTGGTATCACAGAGAGGGTGGTGGAGGACTTGGCTTGCAACACTAGGCTGAGGACTCAACTCTACAGCTTTGTCAATGGGCTGTCTTATTTGGGGCCTGGAGAGAGAGGGAAACCCAGTCCCAGGACTAAGTGTGTGAGTGTGTTCCCTGTGTGCTCTTAAGGAAATTGTGCTTGTTGTTGAGAGCTGCATCTGGAATACTGTGTGCATCTATTTTTTTGTTCCAAGTGAATGTCCTGTCCCTCACCAGTGTCAGTGGTGATGATTGAAGATCCTTGATTACTGGCCCAGAGAAGGGGCGTCACACCATCTGACAGTGATACCTCATGTTCTGGCCGACTACTATCACTTACGTCTTCCTTAGAAATATCATCTTCCAGGGGAAGATCAGTGCCTTTCTTCTGCTGTGGCAGAGATGCCAGGTCACTGTTACTGACCATCCCCCACCTCAGGAATTGCCACATCACCAGCCCCAGATGGAGATGTGGCCTCTGTGTGGGTTCCTCCTTACCGCCTTCCTTATTTCTTTACCTCTTTGCCTGGCTGGATCTGACAGCATGTACACAAGGTACTGTAATGTCAAAGACCATCCCAATTAGGACATTAACAGGAATGTCCTCAAATGCAGCCAGTTGTTTGCTTCTTTTCCCCTTCCCAGTCCAGATTGACTGTGGCGCAAGGTAGCTGAAAGTTTTTTTCTACATAAGGTACTACTTGGAGTGGATTCAGGCAGGTGGTACTTCTATCTGACCATATGATGTTTGACCATGATCATGTCTGAGGCTCTGTTCCATTTGGTAGTGGCCTTTTTCCTTTCTGCTAGGATAAGACACAAACTCATGCAGTTGTTAGGTGCAGCTGTTATCCCTAAACAGCCCACCATTTTCATAGTGCTAGTCTTACATGTTATTTCCTGAGATCTTTGATCTCTTCCCTACCCTATTGGGCAACAAGACTGTGCATATCCTATTTGGTTGCATTTAAAACATCTAACCCGAAAGCTTGGGTGTGTAACCAAACTTATGGCTTCCTCCTTGTCCTGTATAGCCTGTGGAGATACCTTAGGCTTCCTCCATGGGTTTCCTTATACCCATGCAGTGGCAGTCTGCTTGCTAGGTAATTTTTCCCTTTCCTGCCCATCTCCTTAGCAGTGTCACACTCCTGGCCTTCCACCCAGTTCATGTCCTCATATATAGTGCTCGGCTCCTGTTCCCTGCCCAAAAGATCTTGCATATCAGATGTCATGACATTACATCCACTCATCCATTTGTGAAAGTATCTGCTGTTTTTAGCAGTATACTCAGTCATACTTCTGTTTGCCTTTTTCTTGTATTCTCAAAACTTCTGTCTGTATGACTCAGTTGTTTGTTTGAACAAGCAGCTGTAACTGTGGCATAATTTAAGCAGCTAGTGTCCCTGAGTTTAGAAATTACATGCACTTCTTTATCCATAAGCTAGGAAATTAAAAACCTCATCTGGTGGTCTAGTGGTTAGGATTTAGCGCTGTCACCACCGTGGCCTGGTTCTAATCCAAGTCAGGGAAGCTTCAATGCATTTATGGAATAGACTTCCCATGCATGTCAAGCAGAGCACCTCACTGACCTTCTTCAAGAGAAATCCTGATGAGTGACTGGGAAATAGAAAACTCACCCTGGGGATAACTCCAGTGGCTTTACTCGACAAGAGGCACTGGGAACTAAGGTCTGGTGACACGATGCCAGGGTAATCCTATGGCTAGGCTTGTAGTTAGCCTAGATAGCCATTAGCCTAGTACACGCCTATCCACTTCCCTTGGTCAACTTGGTGCTGAATACACACCCTCTCAATTGCCTGTATGAAGTAAACTTAAATCAGCCCGTCCCCCCAATTGAGGGAAAAGTTTTGTACTGACCTGAGCAACTTTGGTATGATTATGCCCCCCCCCACCTCCAGCAGTCTTGGAGATAGTTCAAGCCCTGTTTTGTATCTGGTCTTCAGCTCTGAAAGGAGGCGGAGTACTGCCTTGTCCTGGCAGTCTGAGGATGTGAATTTAATCCCCTCCAAGACTGAGGCTCTGTATTCCAGGATGGACTGTATCCTTAACCTAATTGGTGCCCAGACCACAGAACTACAGTCATTGTTTCACCCAGAAAACCACATTGTACTTGATATAGACCAAAGAGATATTTGTAGCAAAGCATGACCTTTCCCCTTGGCAGGTGGCTTGTCACCATACGGGCTTGCATTACATTCACATGTAAAGTAGAGCCTGCCTTCTGCAGCCTAGCAAAGCAAGACACAAATCCTCAGTCACAGTACTGCATACCAGGTGCCTACTGATAATACGTGCTGGCATTTCAGAGATCAAACCATCCCCTTTACCCAGGATGTGTGTGCCAGCATTTACTGCTCACTCTAAACCTCCCCTGGTCAGCTTCTCTTTGGAGGATGCTAATCAAACCTGTCTAGTTTGGGTCGCAGTCAGACTTCACCTTTTCTTCTGCAGAGACAACTCAAGCATTTACTGGTAGCTGCAGAAGTGGTGGACTGAGAAACTTAAAACCCTGTCACGTGTGCAGTTTTGGGTTACTACCCTTGGTTAGTAAGCAGAGTCAGACTTCACTAGGTCTTTCTAACATGATGCCTTTCTTACAGATCTTCAGGTGTCGCACCTTCAGGATAATGAGTTTAGTGTTACATGATGTGTAATGAGTATATTCTGTACCTTACACATAACATTGCCATGTTGCATTCCATACAGATGGAGAAAATCAAAGCAATGCTCTTGCTCCAAAGATCCGAGATGTGTCTTATAAATACCCAGCAGACGTTTTCTGTTGATTTTATTTTTTTTAATTGCATTCAATAATTTATTTCATGTATTCAGTGTTCTATATAGCCATAAAAAGTACAAGCACAATAGGCTTTCAGTTTCCTCAGTGTGTTATTGTCCGTGTATATAATTACAAGTTATGAATCAGCAAGGTACTTTCAGGTACTTCCAAGAGAGTGACTCCATCTTCAGTTTCCATACTGTGTGATGGTCAACAAATTACTTAACCCTCTTATTTTTGTTCACTTGAGTTTGTTGGGTCTCACTTTGGAACTTGAAATGGCAGTGTGTGTATTCTATCGTTTGATGTTCCCTGATGCATGGAGCATAATATGTGTACTGCAACCACCATAATAATTGAAGTGCTTTTAGTAGTGCAGCTTTTTGATGTTTCTCTAGTAGAATATTAATGTATTCAAACACTAGCAACACCAAACACATTCTTCTGTACATATATTGTTTGTGCAGCTAGTTATGTAATGTGTCTATATAATTTGTAAACATTTCATCCCATGTGAATTGTATTTTTGTACTACAGCTTGAGATGCTGACAGTGTTTTGCGAGTGTGGTAAAAGGTTTTTGTTTTGCATAAAAAAAAGATCAAATCTTTCAAACTAGATACATAAAGTCATTGTGTCCTGTCATTCTTTTCTAGAATACTCCATTGAAAGCATGCAGCAAGCCCTTCACCAGTCTGTTTTCATGTCTGCCATGTCAACTCATCCCACGAAGGACCTTCCACTTTGCTGGGAGCAACACTGCAAGTTACTTCCAGGTGTTGCACATGTCAAAGCCAGTCAGGTAGCCAAATGGACTGTTGATGAGGTAAACTGACAAATGTATTGTTGTCTATGTAATGAGTGATGAAAGCTTTTTCTTGTTTTGCAGTCTCAGGAATATCACATTATTTGCATAGCTTAATATAAATTACAAATCTTATTTCAGACTATCTGTTATGATAGTTTCTGGCCATAGACCATAAGATGCCCATCACCGTGTTGACTTGTCTGTCTTCCAGCAGTGAACAGGAAGGGGAGCCGTACTTTGTTCTAAATGCAGTCTGCCGGGTGGAAAGGGCGGTTATACACATATCCTTCAGTTCATTCAATTTGTTGTTGGTTTTATTGCTGAGCTAGATTCCGATAAAAAAGATGATTTTCCATATAGTTTTCTTCTGTAAGCTTTACAGATTTCATACACCATGTTCATCCCAAATGAGAAAAAAGCAGATAAACATGATGACCAGAAAAAAGCTAGAGAGAGAGAAACTGGGCAGAATATGCCATTCAGAAAAAAACCTTTATAGATATGCAAACAAGAGAATGACGAAGAGACAGACGCAGAAAAGAAGCACCCCAAAGAGAATCTAGACAGAAGCAGAAAAGAAGCATCCCAAAGAGAATCTAGATAGACGCAGAAAAGAAGCATCCCAAAGAGAATCTAGACAGAAGCAGAAAAGAAGCATCCCAAAGAGAATCTAAGTCTAAAGATATTTTGTCCAGCTGCTTAACATAGTTATTGGATCCTTTTCATATCAGATAAAGACATCTGCTTCTCGGCTGTCTGATAGATCCTCTGTTGTGCACATGCTGTGCAGATGCTGGTTTTATCTGTCTCTTGTAGTAAGTTCTTGTACAGTGGCATTGAAAGTAACATAGTGGTTTAGATGATTTTCCATTCTCACATACTGCAGTACTCTGGCCTAGAGTTTTTTTTTTGACTGTATCCTCAATCAGTCTTCAGTGATTCCAGTAAAGCACACTTCAATGCTGGCAGTATTGGGAGGATATTTTAGACAAGTCATGTGGATTATTTCTCTTAAAATTGTGGCGATTCTTAACACTGAAGCATGTATATAACTATATAAGTTGAACTACTATTTTCTCATATAATGGTTGTATTTATAAAAACAAAGGTATTTCTATTGTTTCCCCAACTAAGTAAATTCAAAGTGTAACTTAGGGAGAAAGGGTTTGCCTCAAATACCACTAAATGAGGGAAGACCGGTTAAATTATTTATATTTAAGCTATTCTCTTACACTTAGATTTTGTGTGTTTAACAAATAACCAGAGGTAGTGTTTAACTACACTTAATCCTCTTCAGCTATGAAAATATCAACCAACCACAAGTAATTAAATTAGCCCCACTGGAATGACTTTAAAGCATCACTTTAAATGCTGTTTTAGCATAAAACATCAAAAAAGAAGAAACGTGCATCGTCAGCCAGTCTATCAAAGCTCCATGCGCAGTAAATGTACTCAACTCTGTATTAAAAAGAGTTCAGTTTATAGTAGGGGCAGTCAGTTAATGCACATCAAAGCAATGGGAAAAAAAAGTTGTGAGGTTGGGGTGAGAGGTTACAGTTCGTGGTCCAGCACATATTTTTGTAAGGAACAAAGTTTTCTTTGAATGTTCATGCTTTAGTGACGTCTGCATCAGGATGGTCAGTAAAGGCAACACATTGTGTTCCATGCCCATCCCTGCGCAAACTACACTGGTATGGCCTAGTCTACACAATTGCCAAAACTGTGACACACAATGTCTGCCAACACAGCTTGCATCTTCCCTGAAGCCTTTGAAATCCATTACTTCCACAACTTTTCCTCTTCTGTCTATTTTAGGGTCACTCCTCCAAGGCTTTTTTCTGTGCCACTTACCTCTCCAAAGTGCAAAATGCACAAGTATTTTACACTAAAACAAGTTATGAACTACTGCAGCAGTTTTGAGAGACCACCCGCAACCCAGTATATGATTGCAGCAGTATTCTTTCAATCACATCTCTTATGTTCTGGTTTTCATTATCTGAAACTGCAGACTTGTGGTAGCACAAAGGAAGTAAGATCGCATTTGAAAGTACTATGTTAAAATGTACATTTTAGCTTAAATATGGATTGTATGTGAGTAATAAACAGGACAGTAGAGTTAGTAAAACAAACTGTAACGTTAAGTGTAAAAATTAAATATGTGGCATAAATCAGGTGCCAGTAAAAACAGAGAGACAAAATTCAGCACGCACACTGAAACTCAGAATATTAAACAATTATTTAATATAAACCTTATAAACCTTTATCTTATGAGGCTTCATCAGATTAAAGCATGCCTTCAGTTTCAGCTTATTCCTACTATATATTTGCTCAGTCAGTCACTTGACAGCTTCATATCAAATGCTGGGATCAAACTGATAACCCTGTAACAAGCATTTTCTCAGTGCACATAACAGTCTAAACTCTACATATCTCAAATCATAAACATTGCCTGATCATGATGGATTTCACTGCATGCTTCAGTAATGAATTCAACAACTAGATCCCATGTTGCTGCAGTCAGCAGTATCAATGTATGCTTTTTTTTCATTTATTTTCTTTTTTCACCACTGTATGTGGACCTGTCCTGTCCCATCTTCATGTTTGTCTACCCAGAATTTAGCAGTGGCCATCCTTTGCTCATGCAATATTCGTCCCCAGTTGTATTTGCCACTCTCTGCTGTTTTCTTCTTTTGTTCAGTTTCTCTCCACTCAACACCTAAAGTGGCTTCGTGAAATATTTAAAAACCTCCTTCCATTATTTAGACATTGTCCTGCCCTCCCATCTGTGTTTTACTGTGCTTCTTATAATCAAACTCTCTTTCCATAACTTTGTGTGCTTCCAGCTCTTGGTTCTGACATATGTTTTTGTATTGCTGACACCAGTACACCCTGCCTTTAAATCTCAGAGGTGTCGCTTCCAGCCCTTGGTTCTGACATATATTTTTTGTATTTTACCAGTACGCACAGCCTTTTAATCTCAGAGGTGTCGCTTCCAGCTCTTGGTACTGACATATATATTTGTATTGCTGACACCAGTAAGTACACCCTGCCTTTTAATCTCAGAGGTGTCACTTCCAGCTCTTGGTTCTGACATATATATTTGTATTGCTGACACCAGTACACACTGCCTTTTAATCTCAGAGGTGTCACTTCCAGCTCTTGATTCTGACATATATTTTTTGTATTGCTGACACCAGTACACACTGCCATTTAACCTCAGAGGTGTTGCTTCCAGCTGTTGGTTCTGACATATATTTTTTGTATTGCTGACACCAGTACACCCTGCCTTTTAATCTCAGAGGTATCACTTCCAGCTCTTGGTTCTGACATATATTTTTGTATTGCTGACACCAGTACGCAATGCCTTTTATTCTCAAAGGTTCACTTCCAGCTCTTGGTTCTAACATATATTTTTGTATTGCGGACACCAGTACACACTGCCTTTTAATCTCAGAGGTGTCACTTCCAGGTCTTGGTTCTGACATATATTTTTTATATTGTTGACACCATAACACCCTGCCTTTCAATCTCAGAGGTGTTGCTTCAAGTTCTTGGTTCTGACATATATTTTTTGTATTGCTGACACCAGTATGCACTGCCTTTTAATCTCAGAGGTGTCACTTCCAGCTCTTGGTTCTGACATATATTTTTTGTATTGCTGACACCAGTACACACTGCCGTTTAATCTCAGAGGTCTTGCTTCCAGCTGTTGGTTGTGAGATATATTTTTTGTATTGCTGACTCCAGTACACACTGCCTTTTATTCTCAGAGGTGTCACTTCTAGCTCTTGGTTCTGACATATATTTTTGTATTGCTGACACCAGTACACACTGCCTTTTAATCTCAGAGGTGTCACTTCCAGCTCTTGGTTCTGACATATATTTTTGTATTGCTGACACCAGTACACACTGCCTTTTAATCTCAGAGGTGTCACTTCCAGCTCTTGGTTCTGACATATATTTTTGTATTGCTGACACCAGTACGCACTGCATTTTAATCTCAGTGGTGTCACTTCCAGCTCTTCGTTCTGACATATTTTAGTATTGCTGACACCAGTACACACTGCCTTTTAATCTTAGAGGTGTCACTTCCAGCTCTTGGTTCTGACATATATTTTTGTATTGCTGACACCAGTGTACCCCGCCTTTTAATCTGAGAGGTGTCACTTCCAGCTCTTGGTTCTGACATATATTTTTTGTATTGCTACAAATTTTCAGTTCATTTCTGTTAGTTTCGTTTGTGTTTTTGGTGTATTGTAAATAAATACAATTTGAGTGAACTACTGAGGAGCCTATGTCGTGGTTTACCAGTTTTTACAGTTCGTGGATATATTTTTGTATTGCTGACCCCAGTACACACTGCCTTTTAATCTCAGAGGTGTAATTTCCAGCTCTTGGTTCTGACATATATTTTTGTATTGCTGTCACCAGTACACACTGCCTTTTAATGTCAGAGGTGTCACTTCCATCTCTTGGTTCTGACATATATTTTTGTATTGCTGACACCAGTACACACTGCCTTTTAATCTCAGTGGTGTCACTTCCAGCTCTTCGTTCTGACATATTTTAGTATTGCTGACACCAGTACACACTGCCTTTTAATCTTAGAGGTGTCACTTCCAGCTCTTGGTTCTGACATATATTTTTGTATTGCTGTCACCAGTACACACTGCCTTTTAATGTCAGAGGTGTCACTTCCATCTCTTGGTTCTGACTTATATTTTTGTATTGCCGACACCAGTATACCCCGCCTTTTAATTTCAGAGGTGTCACTTCCAGCTCTTGTTTCTGACATATTATTTTGTATTGTTGACACCAGTATACACTGCCTTTTAATCTCAGAGGTGTCAATTCCAGCTCTTGGTTCTGACATATATGTTTTGTATTGCTGACACCATAACACCCTGCCTTTCAATCTCAGATGTGTCACTTCCAGCTCTTGGTTCTGACATATATTTTTGTATTGCTGACACCACTACACACTGCCTTTTATTCTCAGAGGTGTCACTTCCAGCTCTTGGTTCTGACATATTTTTGTATTGCTGACACCAGTGTACCCCACCTTTTAATCTCAGAGGTGTCACTTCCAGCTCTTGGTTCTGACATATATTTTTGTATTGCTGACACCAGTGTACTCGGCCTTGTAATCTCAGAGGTGTCACTTCGAGCTCTTGGTTCTGACATATATTTTTGTATTGCTGACTCCAGTACACACTGCCTTTTAATCTGAGAGGTGTCACTTCCAGCTGTTGGTTCTGACATATATTTTTTGTATTGCTGACACCTCTGTACCCAACCTTTTCATCTCACAGGTGTCACTTCCAGCTCTTGGTTCTGACATATATTTTTGTATTGCTGACACCAGTACACACTGCCTTTTAATCCTCAGAGGTGACGCATCCAGCTCTTGCTTCTGACATATTTTTTCTTTTGCTGACACCAGTGCACACTGCCTTTTAATCTCAGAGGTGTCACTTCCAGCTCTTGGTTCTGACATATATTTTTGTATTGCTGTCACCAGTGTACCCCACCTTTTAATCTCAGAGGTGTACCTTCCAGCTCTTGGTTCTGACATGTATTTTTGTATTGCTGACACCAGTGTACCCCACCTTTTAATCTCAGAGTTGTCACTTCCAGCTCTTGGTTCTGACATATATTTTTTGTATTGCTGACACCAGTACGCACTGCCTTTTAATCTCAGACATGTCGCTTCCAGCTCTTGGTTCTGATATATATATTTGTATTGCTGGCACCAGTACACACTGCCTTTTAATCTCAGAGGTGTCACTTCCAGCTCTTGGTTCTGACATATATTTTTGTATTGCTGACACTAGTGTACCCTGCATTTTAATCTCAGAGGTGTCACTTCCAGCTCTTGGTTCTGACATATATTTTTGTATTGCTGACACCAGTGTACCCCACCTTTTAATCTCAGAGGTGTCACTTCCATCTCTTTGTTCTGATATATATTTTTGTATTGCTGACACCAGTGTACCCCGACTTTTACTCTCAGAGGTGTAACTTCCAGCTCTTGGTTCTGATATATTTTTGTATTGCTGACACCAGTGTAGCCTGCCTTTTATTCTCAGAGTTGTCACTTCCAGCTCTTGGTTCTGTCATATATTTTTTGTATTCCTGACACCAGTACGCACTGCCTTTTAATCTCAGAGGTGTCTCTTCCAGCTCTTGGTTCTGACATATATTTGTGTATTGCTGACACCAGTACACACTGCCTTTTAATCTCAGAGGTGTAATTTCCAGCTCTTGGTTCTGACATATATTTTTGTATTGCTGTCACCAGTACACACTGCCTTTTAATATCAGAGGTGTCACTTCCAGCTCTTGGTTCTGACATATATTTTTGTATTGCTGACACCAGTACACACTGCTTTTTAATCTCAGAGGTGTCGCTTCCAGCTCTTGGTTCTGACATATATTTTTGTATTGCTGACACGAGTACACTCTGCCTTTTAATCTCAGAGGTGTCATTTCCAGCTCTTGGTTCTGACATAAATTTTTGTATTGCTCACACCAGTACACACTGCCTTTTAATCTCGGAGGTGTCATTTCCAGCTCTTGGTTCTGACATATATTTTTGTATTGCTGTCACCAGTACACACTGCCTTTTAATGTCAGAGGTGTCACTTCCATCTCTTGGTTCTGACATATATTTTTGTATTGCCGACACCAGTATACCCCGCCTTTTAATTTCAGAGTTGTCACTTCCAGCTTTTGGTTCTGACATATATTTTTTGTATTGCTGACACCAGTACGCACTGCCTTTTAATCTCAGACATGTTGCTTCCAGCTCTTGGTTCTGATATATATATTTGTATTGCTGGCACCAGTACACACTGCCTTTTAATCTCAGAGGTGTCACTTCCAGCTATTGGTTCTGACATATATTTTTGTATTGCTGACACCAGTACACACTGCATTTTAATCTCAGAGGTGTCACTTCCAGCTCTTGGTTCTGACATATATGTTTTGTATTGCTGACACCATAACACCCTGCCTTTCAATCTCAGAGGTGTCACTTCCAGCTCTTGGTTCTGACATATATTTTTGTATTGCTGACACCACTACACTCTGCCTTTTATTCTCAGAGGTGTCACTTCCAGCTCTTGGTTCTGACATATATTTTTGTATTGCTGACACCAGTACACAATGCCTTTTAATCTCAGAGGTGTCAGTTCCAGCTCTTGGTTTTGACATATATTTTTGTATTGCTGTCACCTGTGTACCCCGCATTTTAATCTCAGAGATGTCACTTCCAGCTCTTTGTTCTGACATATATTTTTGTATTGCTGAGACCAGTACACTCTGCCTTTTAATCTCAGAGGTGTCACTTCCATCTCTTGGTTCAAACATATATTTTTTATGTTGCTGACCCCAGTACATTCTGACTTTTAATCTCAGAGGTGTCACTCCCAGCTCTTGGTTCTGACGTATATTTTTGTATTGCTGACACCAGTGTACCCCCCCCCCCTTTTAATCTCAGAGGTGTCACTTCCAGCTCTTGGTTCTGACATATATTTTGGTATTGCTGACACCATTGTACCCCGCCTTTTTATCTCAGAGGTGTCACTTCCAGCTTTTGGTTCTGACATATATTTTTGTATTGCTGACACTAGTGTACCCCGCATTTTAATCTCAGAGGTGTCACTGCCAGCTCTTGGTTCTGACATATATTTTTGTATTGCTGACACCAGTGTACCCCGCCTTTTAATCTCAGAGGTGTCACTTCCATCTCTTTGCTCTGACATATATTTTTGTATTGCTGACACCAGTGTACCCCGACTTTTAATCTCAGAGGTGTAACTTCCAGCTCTTGGTTCTGATATATTTTTGTATTGCTGACACCAGTGTAGCCTGCCTTTTATTCTCAGAGTTGTCACTTCCAGCTCTTGGTTCTGTCATATATTTTTTGTATTCCTGACACCAGTACGCACTGCCTTTTAATCTCAGAGGTGTCGCTTCCAGCTCTTGGTTCTGACATATATTTGTATATTGCTGACACCAGTACACACTGCCTTTTAATCTCAGAGGTGTCACTTCCACCTCTTGGTTCTGACATATATTTTTGTATTGCTGACACCAGTGTACCCCGCCCTTTAATCTCAGAGGTGTTACTTCCAGATCTTGGTTCTGACATATATTTTTGTATTGCTGACACCAGTACACACTGCCTTTTAATCTCAGAGGTGTCACATCCAGCTTTTGGTTCTGACATATATTTTTGTATTGCTGTCACCAGTGTACCCCACCTTTTAATCTCAGAGGTGTCACTTCCAGCTCTTGGTTCTGACATATATTTTTGTATTGCTAACACCAGTACACACTGCCTTTTACTCTCAGAGGTTTCGCTTCCAGCTCTTGCTTCTGACATATTTTTTTTTTTTGTTTTGCTGAGACCAGTAGACACTGCTTTTTAATCTCAGAGGTGTCACTTCCAGCTCTTGGTTCTGACATATATTTTTGTATTGCTGACACCAGTGTACGTCACCTTTTAATCTCAGAGGTGTAACTTCCAGCTCTTGGTTCTGACATATATTTTTGTATTGCCGACACCAGTGTACCCCCATTTTAATCTCAGAGTTTTCACTTCCAGCTCTTTGTTTTGACATATATTTTTGTCTTGCTGACACCACTATGCACTTCCTTTTAATCTCAGACGTGTCGCTTTCAGCTCTTGGTTCTGACATATATTTTTGTATGGCTGACACCAGTACACACTGCCTTTTAATCTCAGAGCTGTCACTTCCAGCTCTTAGTTCTGACATATATTTTTGTATTGCTGACACCAGTGTACCGCGGCTTTTAATCTCAGAGGTGTCACTTCCAGCTCTTGGTTCTGACATATATTTTTGTATTGCTGACAACCAGTGTACCCCGCCTTTTAATCTCAGAGGTGTAACTTCCAGCTCTTGGTTCTGATATATATTTTTGTATTGCTGGCACCAGTACACACTGCCTTTTAATCTCAGAGGTGTCACTTCCAGCTCTTGGTTCTGACATATATTTTTGTATTGCTGACACTAGTGTACCCCGCATTTTAATCTCAGAGGTGTCACTGCCACCTCTTGGTTCTGACATATATTTTTGTATTGCTGACACCAGTGTACCCTGCCTTTTAATCTCAGAGGTGTCACTTCCATCTGTTTGTTCTGACATATATTTTTGTATTGCTGACACCAGTGTACCCCGACTTTTAATCTCAGAGGTGTAACTTCCAGCTCTTGGTTCTGATATATTTTTGTATTGCTGACACCAGTGTAGCCTACCTTTTATTCTCAGAGTTGTCACTTCCAGCTCTTGGTTCTGTCATATATTTTTTGTATTCCTGGCACCAGTACGCACTGCCTTTTAATCTCAGAGGTGTCGCTTCCAGCTCTTGGTTCTGACATATATTTGTGTATTGCTGACACCAGTACACACTGCCTTTTAATGTCAGAGGTGTCACTTCCATCTCTTGGTTCTGACATAAATTTTTGTATTGCTCACACCAGTACACACTGCCTTTTAATCTCAGAGGTGTCACTTCCATCTCTTGGTTCTGACATATATTTTTGTATTGCCGACACCAGTATACCCCGCCTTTTAATTTCAGAGGTGCCACTTCCAGCTCTTGTTTCTGACATATTATTTTGTATTGTTGACACCAGTACACACTGCCTTTTAATCTCAGAGGTGTCTCTTCCAGCTCTTGGTTCTGACATATATGTTTTGTATTGCTGACACCATAACACCCTGCCTTTCAATCTCAGATGTGTCACTTCCAGCTCTTGGTTCTGACATATATTTTTGTATTGCTGACACCACTACACACTGCCTTTTATTCTCAGAGGTGTCACTTCCAGCTCTTGGTTCTGACATATATTTTTGTATTGCTGTCACCAGTGTACCTCACCTTTTAATCTCAGAGGTGTCACTTCCAGCTCTTGGTTCTGACATATATTTTGGTATTGCTGACACCATTGTACCCCGCCTTTTTATCTCAGAGGTGTCACTTCCAGCTCTTTGTTCTGACATATATTTTTGTATTGCTGAGACCAGTACACTCTGCCTTTTAATCTCAGAGGTGTCACTTCCAGCTCTTGGTTCAAACATATATTTTTTATGTTGCTGACCCCAGTACATGCTAACTTTTAATCTCAGAGGTGTCACTCCCAGCTCTTGGTTCTGACATATATTTTTGTATTGCTGACACCAGTGTACCCCGCCTTTTAATCTCAGAGGTGTCACTTCCAGCTCTTGGTTCTGACATATATTTTGGTATTGCTGACACCATTGTACCCCGCCTTTTTATCTCAGAGGTGTCACTTCCAGCTCTTGGTTCTGACAAATATTTTTGTATTGATGACAGCAGTATATCCCGCCTTTTAATCTCAGAGGTGACACTTCAAGCTTTTGGTACTAACATATATTTTTTGTATTTCTGACACGAGTACATGCTGCCTTTTAATCTCAGAGGTGTTGCTTCCAGCTCTTGGTTCTGACATATATTTTGTATTGCTGCCACCAGTGTACCCCACCTTTTAATATCAGAGGTGTCACTTCCAGCTCTTGATTCTGACATATATTTTTGTATTGCTGACACCAGTGTACCCTGCCTTTTAATCTCAGAGGTGTCACTTCCAGCTCTTGGATGTAATGTGATCCTATCTCGCCTACATTCTCTACAGATGGGTTCGGAGCCGATCCTCGGCTCCGACTCGGCCACTATACAATAGAACGCAGTCTCTTATTGACTGAGTTACCTCATATCCCAGGATGCACCACTACTGCTTCCCCAGATCTCGTTTGCCACTTCTCAAAGCATAGACGTGGTCTTGGACTTGGCTGAGCTAAGTATCTTTCAGTCAGAAATTTTTCTGTCTAAATTTTTGTCAGAACTTACCCAAAAGCTGTTTTAACAGCTACCTTTTGTTGAGTGATTGTGTATTGATATATTCTTGTGGTAAAATTGTGTTTGTTTTGTGGTAATTAATGGTCCCGTTTAAGTTAGAGGGGCCTAGCCCTATCCTAGACGTTTAAGTTAGAGCCTAGGCTGTTTTGTGTGGATTTTGTTTTTGGGCAGTGTGTTTTTTTGTTAATATAGCCATGTCGAAGGAGCACAGACCATCAGGATTCAAAAAATGTTCTAAATGTAGCTATAAAATGTCCATTACGGACGACCATTCTTTATGTGTTTACTGTTTGGGCCCGAAACATCTCCAAGAATCCTGTAGCGTTTGCCACGCCTTTTCCTCTCGCGTCCTCCAAGAGAGGAAAAATAAGTTGATTTTCAAAGGGCTTATTACCCCTTCCTTTGAGGAAGCCCTATCTTCTTCTTCTTCACCTTCGAGGAAGAAAAAATCTTCGGCTCCGACCAGCCCGTCAGATCCGGCAGCAAAAAAGTCGCGGCAGGCTTCTCCGTCGGCTCCACGGACTTCGGAGCCGAGGTCGGAACGGTGTGCCTCGATGTCTCCAGCTTCGACTCCTCTGGCTTCAGAGTCGAGAGCTCGGGCGTCGAGAGGCGAGGCATCTCCATCGACTCCACTGCCTTCGGGGCCGATGGGGGTCGCCCGCTCTGACTCTTCCCCTTCGGTGCCGAAGTCCACATCGGCTCCGAGGGAAATTGCAGTGGTAGTGGAATCTCCCTCGGCGCCGATACTTCTCGAACCTATACGGAGCCGGTCCCCCAGTCTTTCGGAGCCGGCGGAGAAGTCGACTCGGACCCGGTCGGTCTCTTCTCGGTCGTCGAGGATGTCCGACTCGGATTTAGACTGGGTGCTTCAAAGACTTTTTCAGTCTCCAGTGTTTGCAAAGTTGATCTCGGCTCCAGCCCAGTCGGCTCCGGAGCCGATCCCCCATTCTGTTATCTCGATTCCTCCTCCAACAGCCTCGGCGCCGTTGGAGTCGGTGTTGGTGGAGCTGGTGGAGGTTATCGGGTCGGTTCCGACCCTAACTCCAACCCTGTCCTTTGGGTCGGGGTTCGGTACGCGGACCTCCTCTGTCGGCCCCGGGGGGGACGCTTCGGGACCGATCCTTTTGGTTTCGAGCCTCCCTGTCGGCTGCGGGGGTTCCGACTGCTGTTGTGGCCTCGGGGGTTGAACCATCCCAGGACTCGGGGGGGGTCCCGCCTTCGAGGCCATGAGGAGTGCCTTGGCCAAATCCTCTGTGGCCACTTCTACCATTTCACCACCACCTTTCTTTGGCATGGAGACTGGCTTCTTTGCAATCCCCCTGTCTCACGACAGCGGAGCCCCTGGGCCTGAGGTTACCCCCATTGGGGGTTCCCTTCTTCCTGGAGGTCCCTCCGAAACGCTTTCGGAGGAACCTCCGAGGAAGAAACAGTGTAAGAGGAAACACATCGACTCCCCTGATGAGTCTCTCACCTCGGATACCGACCTCGATGATGCAGAGGGGTCCCCCAAGTCGTCCTCGGATGATGTCTCCTTTGCAGACATCTTGGAGATCCTTAAGCAACGAGGCGACTGGCAGTCCAAACCCCCTTCTGCTGAGGAGTCGGTTTTCCTCAAGGCCTTCGGGGCTCAGCCCTCCGCCTCCTGGATGTCTCCGCCCTTCGATGAGCTTCTGGATTTGATCTCTCGAAGGGCGTGGGAACACCCGGATTCTGTTGAACTGGTGCCAGCTCGCCCCAATAAATTTCTTTCGGCTCCCCCAGATAAGGACTTTCTCTCGAAAGGCGTGGCTGTAGATGCCATGGTGGTGGCATCTGCCACCCAGCAAGATGTGGCAGAGGCTTCAACGTCCGTCCATCCTCCTAATAAAGAGTCTAGGAGCATGGATCGGTACGGCAAGCGTACCCTTTCTTCAGCGGCCTTTACATTAAGGTCTCTGAACTACTTGACACATTTCACCAGACTGCAGAGGGAGCTGGTCAAGGAGCTTTCGGATACCCTCTCTGGTAACTTACCTGAGCAGTTGGCCCAGACAGTTAACTCACAGTTGGCTACCCTGTCCTCATTATCTAACTCGTCCATGAGGCTCATTTCTTATGCAGCCGAAGGAGCGAGCAGAGCGGCTGGAACAGGTGTTGCTCTACGGAGACAAGCCTGGCTACGCCTGTGTCACTTTGCGGAGGCCTTTAAGTCTTCCTTTGCCGACGCCCCCTTTGATGGGTCCTCATTGTTTGGACCCAAGGTAAAGGACACATTGACTCGCTGCGAACAGAAGGGTAAGACTTTAACTGCCGTAGGGGCCCAGTTTTCCACTCCCTTCAGACCTTACCCCAAGGCTCAAAGGGGGGGGGAATGTGGTTCCGTAAGTCTCAAAAGCCTTACTCGTCGCAGCAGAGCAATTCCCCTTCCAGAGGCAGAGGAGGGGGAAATTTTTCAGGGAGACGCTGTCCCAGAGGCGGCGGAGGCCCCCGCAACACTGGACACCGCGAGTCCTTTCGTGGCTCATCCTCCTTCCAGCATCCCTGAAGGAGTACCCGACTGTGCAGCTCCGGAGCCAGTCGGGGTCGCTCGAGACACCTAAAGGCCTGGGAAAATATCACTCAGGACCAATGGGTGCTTCGAATCATCGCCGGAGGTTACTCCATTCCCTTTTCTCAACCCCCCCCCCCACCAGTCCAAAACATCCCGGACCCACCACCCAGTCAACGGGATCATGCAGCCAGCGAAATATCAAAGCTGCTTCAAAAAGGGGTCATCCAACCTGTCCCCGCAGACCAGGCCAGATCAGGGACTTACTCAAGATTCTTTTTGGTGCCAAAAAAGACCGGGGACTTGAGACCCATTTTGGATCTCAGCAAATTAAACCGATTTGTAAAAAAGTCCAAATTCCGGATGGTCACTTTGCAATCCATTCTCCCGCTTTTGGAGAAAGGTGTTTGGATGTGCTCCATAGATCTCAAAGACGCCTACTATCACATTCTGATAGATCAGGCGTCGAGGAGACACTTACGCTTCAGCCTAGGAGACAGTCATTTCCAGTTCCAAGCACTGCCCTTTGGTCTCACCACAGCCCCCAGGGTGTTCACCAAATGTTTGGCGGTGGTGACTGCTCACCTGAGAAGTCTAGGATTCCAGGTGTTTCCATACCTAGACGACTGGCTCCTAACTGCCACCTCCAGGCATCTACTCTTGGAAAATCTAGCAGCCACTATAACACTAGGCAACTCCTTAGGAATCACCTTCAATTGGTCAAAATCTGTATTGCTGCCATCTCAGCGTATTCTGTTTATTGGTGCAGAAATAGACTCAAGGCAGATGCGAGTCTATCTCCCTGCGGAAAGGATAGCAACGCTCCAGTTTCAGGTTCAGGCATTGCTCCTCAGACGTCGTGCTCCAGCGAAAATGGTCCTGCAACTGTTGGGCTGCATGGTAGCCACCATTCTTCTGGTCCCCTTGGCAAGGTTGCACATGAGGATACTCCAGTGGCTCCTTTCAGTCCAGTGGTCTTATCAAGACCTTCCCCTCAGTCACCACATATTGATCACGGAGACGTGCAAACAGGATCTTCGTTGGTGGCTTCTTTCCTCCAACCTGAATCTGGGGCGACCCTTCGTTCCCCCACTCCCCTCTGCCACGTTGACTACGGACGCCTCCCAGACAGGGTGGGGGGGGGCATTATCTGGACAGGTCGGTCCAAGGCACGTGGCACTCCGACGACAGTCTTCTCCACATCAATATCCTGGAGATGAGGGCAGTGCTTTTAGCGTTGCAAGCACTGCACGATCACCTCCCCCAGGGTACAATTGCCATTCAGTCCGACAACATGTCGGTAGTCTGGTACTTAAACAAGCAAGGAGGAACCAGGTCCTACCCCCTTTGCAAAGAAGCCATGAAGGTATGGGACTGGGCAATTGCTACCAAGCGTTTCCTAGTGGCAACGCACATTCCGGGGAAATCCAACGTGATAGCCGACAGACTGAGCAGAACTATTCTCTCCCCTCACGAGTGGTCCTTGAACGACAGAGTGGTAGCGCAGATTTCCACGAAATGGGGAGTTCCTTGTTGCGATCTCTTCGCAAGTCCCCTCAACGCGAAATGCCAGCACTTCTTCACTCTCACCCCAGTTCCAGGGGAGATCCCCAAGGACGCTCTAGTCCACGTTTGGCCCCCTGGTCTGCTATACGCCTTTCCACCAGTTCCCCTTCTCCCCAAGGTGATTCAGAAGGCGATTCGCTTGGGAAGCAAAATGATACTAATCGCCCCATACTGGCCTCGTCAAGTCTGGTTCCCCTTTCTTCACAAATATGCATTGGAGGGTCCCTGGTTCCTGGACCAAGTTCCGAACCTTTTGACGCATCAGTCAGGACAGCTCCATCAGTCCCTCCATTCATTGAAGTTAGCAGCTTGGCTACTCCTCTTCCAACCATAGTTAGGAGCCATTCTTTCACCCCTGAAATCATGCATATTTTGTCTTCGGCCCACAAGACTTCTACTAAAAAGATATATAGCAATAAATGGAAGAGGTTTGCTATTTGGGCCCAACTCCAAGGATTAGACCCCATGACTGCCTCGGTATCAGAGGTACTGAAGTTTTTAGCTACCCTATTCAACCAAGGTTGCTCACTGTCTACCATCAAAGTGCAATTGGCGGCTATTTCCAATTTTCATGAGAGCGTAGAACCACCTTTAATGAGCAACAAGTTGTGCAAAGCCTTTATTAAAGGAGCTTGGCTTCTACGACCCCCTATATCTCAACCTGCACCTCCGTGGGACCTTAACGTGGTGTTAGGTGCATTAACCTCATCTCCCTTTGAGCCGGCAGCAACCTGTGATCTTGGAAGACTGCTGTTCTAGTTGCTATTACATCAGCCAGGCGAGTTTCAGAACTTCAAGCCCTATGTGTCAAACCACCATACCTGGTATTTCACAAGGATAGAGTATCTCTTAGACCAAACCCATCTTTTATACCAAAGGTTTGTTCTAACTTTTGTTTACAACAATCACTGGAACTACCGGTCTTCTTCCCTAAGTAATCAAAGAGAAGCAGTGAACCAACCACCAGGACCAATCAGCTAGAAATTCTTCTTCCCTAAGTATTCAAACAGAGCTGAATATACCTTTCACTGCTTGGATGTACACAGACAATTACGTTTCTATTTGGATAGAACACACCAAGCACGGAAATCAGATCAGCTGTTTGTGTCCTTTTCGGATAGTAAATTGGGCAAAGCCGTCACAAAAGTCACTATTGCCAAGTGGATCAGGGACTGCATCAATCATATTTATCTCATTTCAAATAAGGAGCTTATAGTTCCAGTGAAAGCACATTATACTAGGGCTATGGCCACTTCGGCAGCCTTTCATTCCAAGCTCTCTATTAGTGACATTTGTGCGGCTGCTACGTGGTCTTCTTCACACACCTTTATTTCTCACTACAAATTGGATATGGCATCTAGGGGTCGAGCTTCCTTCGGTTCCACGGTTCTCAGGAGTGTTTTCCAGTGAGCCACCCAGGAATTAGGTGCTAGGGACGCTGTCCCATCTGTAGAGAATGTAGGCGAGATAGGATCACATTACATCTTTTAGTTATGTACGTACCATAACTTTAGATGTATGGGATCCATCTCGCCTACATTCCTAATAACCCACCCTCCTTCCCCCTGCCTCGTAGACCAGGAGAGACCGGACGATCCGAAATTGAACTTCTTTCCTCTCTTGAAAGACCTGAGAATGTTATAACAATAGTCTGTTTCTGTGAGCATGTGTGCGGACAAACAAGATCTGGGGAAGCAGTAGTGGTGCATCCTGGGATATGAGGTAACTCAGCCAATAAGAGACTGCGTTCTATTGTATATGGCGAGTCGGAGCCGAGGATCGGCTCCGAACCCATCTGTAGAGAATGTAGGCAAGATGGATCCCATACATCTAAAGTTATGGTAAGTACATAACATAAAGTTCTGACATATATTTTTGTATTGCTGACACCAGTGTACTCGGCCTTTTAATCTCAGAGGTGTCACTTCGAGCTCTTGGTTCTGACATATATTTTTGTATTGTTGACTCCAGTACATACTGCCTTTTAATCTGAGAGGTGTCACTTCCATCTGTTGGTTCTGACATATATTTTTTGTATTGCTGACACCTCTGTACCCAACATTTTCATCTCAGAGGTGTCACTTCCAGCTCTTGGTTCTGACATATATTTTTGTATTGCTGACACCAGTACACACTGCCTTTTAATCCTCAGAGGTGACGCATCCAGCTCTTGCTTCTGACATATTTTTTCTTTTGCTGACACCAGTGCACACTGCCTTTTAATCTCAGAGGTGTCACTTCCACCTCTTGGTTCTGACATATATTTTTGTATTGCTGACACCAGTGTACCCCGCCCTTTAATCTCAGAGGTGTCACTTCCAGATCTTGGTTCTGACATATATTTTTGTATTGCTGACACCAGTACACACTGCCTTTTAATCTCAGAGGTGTCACATCCAGCTCTTGGTTCTGACATATATTTTTGTATTGCTGTCACCAGTGTACCCCACCTTTTAATCTCAGAGGTGTCACTTCCAGCTCTTGGTTCTGACATATATTTTTGTATTGCTAACACCAGTACACACTGCCTTTTACTCTGAGGTTTCGCTTCCAGCTCTTGGTTCTGACATATTTTTTTTTTGTTTTGCTGAGACCAGTACACACTGCTTTTTAATCTCAGAGGTGTCACTTCCAGCTCTTGGTTCTGACATATATTTTTGTATTGCTGACACCAGTGAACGTCGCCTTTTAATCTCAGAGGTGTAACTTCCAGCTCTTGGTTCTGACATATATTTTTGTATTGCCGACACCAGTGTACCCCCATTTTAATCTCAGAGTTTTCACTTCCAGCTCTTTGTTCTGACATATATTTTTGTCTTGCTGACACCACTATGCACTTCCTTTTAATCTCAGATGTGTCGCTTTCAGCTCTTGGTTCTGACATATTTTTGTATGGCTGACACCAGTACACACTGCCTTTTAATCTCAGAGCTGTCACTTCCAGCTCTTGGTTCTGACATATATTTTTGTATTGCTGACACCAGTGTACCGCGGCTTTTAATATCAGAGGTGTCACTTCCAGCTCTTGGTTCTGACATATATTTTTGTATTGCTGACAACCAGTGTACCCCGCCTTTTAATCTCAGAGGTGTAACTTCCAGCTCTTGATTCTGACATATATTTTTGTATTGCTGAGACCATTACACTCTGCCTTTTAATGTCAGAGGTGTCACTTCCAGCTCTTCGTTCTGACATATATTTTGGTATTGCTGACACCAGTGTACCCCGCCTTTTAATCTCAGAGGTGTCACTTCCAGCTCTTGGTTCTGACATATATTTTTGTATTGATGACAGCAGTATACCCTGCCTTTTAATCTCAGAGGTGTCACTTCAAGCTTTTGGTTCTAACATATATGTTTTGTATTTCTGACACCAGTACATGCTGCCTTTTAATCTCAGAGGTGTCACTTCCAGCTCTTGGTTCTGACAAATATTTTTGTATTGCTGACACCAGTGTACCCCGCCTTTTAATCTCAGAGGTGTCGCTTCCAGCTCTTGGTTCTGACATATATTTTTGTATTGCTGACACCAGTGTACCCCGCCTTTTAATCTCAGAGGTGTCACTTCCAGCTCTTGGTTCTGACATATATTTTTGTATTGCTGACACCAGTGTACCCCACCTTTTAATCTCAGAGGTGTCGCTTCCAGCTCTTGGTTCTGACATATATTTTTGTATTGCTGACACCAGTGTACCCCGCCTTTTAATCTCAGAGGTGTCACTTCCAGCTCTTGGTTCTGACATATATTTTTGTATTGCTGACACCAGTGTACCCCGCCTTTTAATCTCAGAGATGTCACTTCCAACTCTTAGTTCTGACATATATTTTTCTATTGTTGACTCCAGTACACACTGCCTTTTAATCTGAGAGGTGTCACTTCCAGCTCTTAGTTCTGACATATATTTTTTGTATTGCTGACACCAGTGTACCCCACCTTTTAATCTCTGAGGTGTCACTTCCAGGTCTTCGTTCTGACATATATTTTTGTATTGCTGACACCAGTGTACCCCGCCTTTTAATCTCAAAGGTGTAACTTCCAGCTTTAGGTTCTGACATATATTTTTGTATTGCTGACACCAGTGTACCCCACCTTTTAATCTCAGAGGTGTCACTTCCAGCTCTTGGTTCTGACATATATTTTTGTATTGCTGACACCAGTGTACCCCGCCTTTTAATCTCAGAGGTGTCACTTCCAGCTCTTGGTTCTGACATATATTTTTGTATTGCTGACACCAGTGTATCCCACCTTTTAATCTCAGAGATGTCACTTCCAACTCTTCGTTCTGACATATATTTTTCTATTGCTGACTCCAGTACACACTGCCTTTTAATCTGAGAGGTGTCACTTCCAGCTCTTAGTTCTGACATATATTTTTTGTATTGCTGACACCAGTGTACCCCGCCTTTTAATCTCTGAGGTGTCACTTCCAGGTCTTCGTTCTGACATATATTTTTGTATTGCTGACACCAGTGTACCCCGCCTTTTAATCTCAAAGGTGTAACTTCCAGCTCTAGGTTCTGACATATATTTTTGTATTGCTGACACCAGTGTACCCCACCTTTTAATCTCAGAGTTGTCACTTCCCGCTCTTGGTTCTGACATATATTTTTTGTATTGCTGACACTAGTACACACTGCCTTTTAATCTCAGAGGTGTCACTTCCAGCTGTTGGTTCTGACATATATTTTTGTATTGCTGACACCAGTGTACCCCACCTTTTAATCTTAGAGGTGTCACTTCTAGCTCTTGGTTCTGACATATATTTTTGTATTGCTGACACCAGTGTACTCCGCCTTTTAATCTCAGAGGTGTAACTTCCAGCCATTGGTTCTGACATATTTTTGTATTGCTGACACCAGTGTACCCTGCCTTTTATTCACAGAGTTGTCACTTCCAGCTCTTGGTTCTCTCATATATTTTTTGTATTGCTGACACCAGTACGCACTGCCTTTTAATCTCAGAGGTGTCACTTCCAGCTCTTGGTTCTGACATATATTTGTGTATTGCTGACACCAGTACACACTGCCTTTTAATCTCAGAGGTGTCACTTCCAGCTCTTGGTTCTTATATATATTTTTGTATTGCTGACACCAGTGTACCCCACCTTTTAATTTCAGAGGTGTCACTTCCAGCTCTTGGTTCTGACATATATTTTTGTATTGCTGACACCAGTACACCATGCCTTTTAATCTCAGAGGTGTCACTTCCAGCTCTTGGTTATGACATATTATTTTGTATTGTTGACGTCAGTGTACCCTGCCTTTTAATCTCAGAGGTGTCACTTTCAGCTCTTGGTTATGACATATTATTTTGTATTGTTGACGTCAGTGTACCCCGCCTTTTAATCTCAGAGGTGTCACTTCCAGCTCTTGGTTCTGACATATATTTTTGTATTGCAGACACCAGTGTACCCCGCTTTTAAATATCAGTGGTGTCACTTACAGCTCTTGGTTCTGACATATATTTTTGTATTGCTGACACCAGTGTACCCCGCCTTTTAATCTCAGAGTTGTCACTTCCAGCTCTTGGTTCTGACATATATTTTTGTATTGCTGACACCAGTGCATAGTGTCTTTTAATCTCAGAGATGTCACTTCCAGCTTTTGGTTCTGACATATATTTTTGTATTGCTGACACCAGTACTCACTGTCTTTTAATCTCAGAGGTGTCACTTACAGCTCCTGGTTCTGACATATATTTTTGTATTGCTGACACCAGTGTACCCCGCCTTTTAATCTCAGAGGTGTAGCTTCCAGCTCTTGGTTCTGACATATATTTTTCTATTGCTGACACCACTGTACCCCGCCTTTTAATCTCAGAGGTGTCACTTCCAGCTCTTGGTTCTGACATATATTTATGTATTGCTGGCACCAGTACACACTGCCTTTTAATCTCAGAGGTTTCGCTTTCAGCTCTTGGTTCTAACATATATTTTTGTATTGCTGACATCAGTACACTCTGACTTTTAATCTCAGAGGTGTCCCATCCAGCTCTTGGTTCTGACATATATTTTTTATTGCTGACACCAGTACACACTGCATTTTAATCTCAGTGGTGTCACTTCTAGCTCTTGGTTTTGACATATATATTTTTGTATTCCTGACACCAGTACACACTGCCTTTTAATCTCAGAGGTGTCACTTCCCGCTCTTGGTTCTGACATATATTTTTTATTGCTGACACCAGTGTACCCCACCATTTAATCCCAGAAGTGTCACTTCCAGCTCTTAGTTCTGACATATATTTTTGTATTGCTGACACCAGTGTACCCCGCCTTTTAATCTCAGATGTGTCCCTTCCAGCTCTTGGTTCTGACATATAGTTTTGTACTGCTGACACCAGTACACACTGTCTTTTAATCTCAGAGGTGTCACATCCAGCTTTTGGTTCTGACATTTATTTTTGTATTGCTGACACTAGTACACACTGCCTTTTAATCTCAGAGGTGTCACTTCTATCTCTTGGTTCATAGGTTCATAGGTTCATAGGTTCATACTAGGCTATCTGCCCAAGGGCATTTATAAGCCTAGCCCATAGTTATGTGGCTTTCGCCACCCCTTTAGTTTGAATAAAAACTATGCCTATCATTTTGCTGTGCCTCTGTCAAGCAGTGACGCTGAAGTAATCCCTGGGGTATATCTGCAATCTCCCATCCATTGGTCAAGATTCCTCTTGAACAAGACCAGAGAGGTGCTCTGCCTCACATGTACCGGGATTTTGTTCCACAGCATAGGGAGTCTCTGGGTGATGAATCTGTCCCTCCAGCACGTTCTATTTATAACCGTGTCAAGGTTTAAGTCTCCCGCCTTGTGGTTCTGAGGGATCTAGATTTTTGAGGTGAAGCATATTCATCAAATCTGGGTTTGACATGGCCTTATATGTCAGGCACAGGTCACCTCTGAGCAAGCGGTATGAGACTGAATAGAGCTGGAGTTCTTTCAGTCGGGCAGCATAAGACATATTTTTGAGACCCTTTATCCTTTTGGTGAGGAACTTTTGGGGCCTTTCAAGCTGCAGCAGGTGTCTGGTCAGATACATTCGAACGGGCATTGTACTCAATCATAGGTCTAATAAGTGATGAGTACAGGGGACGATGACCTCCTTGATCTAGATGTGAATCCCTTCATGATCAGGTGGGTGATATAGAAGGTTTTCCTAACTACTTTAGCAACATGAGTGTCAAACGAAAGGCTACTGTCAACCTGGGTCCCCAGATCTCTGATGACTTTTCTGTGCTCAGTGGATTGCCACCTATATGGTAGCTAGGGTAGCCTTGTTTTTCCCAAAGGGTATGACTATGCATTTTTGGCGTTTAACTTCAGGCCATGGCTCTGGCACCAGTTATCCATTTCTGTGAGGCCCTTCTGGAGGATATCTGTGTCAGATGTGTTTTTCGACTATGGCCAGTTTGCAGTCATCTGCAAACTTTGTCAGCCATAACCCTCCTGTGTTTGCTTGTACTTCAGAAAAGTACATGCCGAACAAGAGTGGACCCAGGACTGAGCCCTGTGGGACACCACTTGTGACAGGCTTTGAGTCTGACATGGCTCCAGCAACTCTGACCCTGTGGGTTCTGTCACTTAGCCAGTTTGCAACCCATCTTGTGATGTATGGGTTTACATTCAAGCTGATGAGTTTTTCGATGATACCTGAGTGGGGTATTGTGTCGAAGGCCTTTGCCAGGTCGAGGTAGGCTGTATGGACTGCCTTTCCCTCATCAATGGCCTTGGTGACTGTCTCGAAAAAGTCAACCAAGTTTAAGAGGCAGGATCTGCCTTTGACAAAGCCAAACTGAGTTGGATCCAAAGTCTGCCTGGGGACTGATTTCTCAGATCTAGCTCTGTTGAAACTGTCTTGTGTGTGTGTCTGAAGCTCTGCACTAGTTGTTAAACTGCACTGAAATTCCTTTAAGTGTTAATTAGCTTGGGGGGTTTTCTGATAACTTTAAAACCTGTGTTGGTTACATCTCTGGTAATCATTTTAAGTAGAGTTGCTGCTACTGAGATTTGTCTGCATACATCAACTGGACATAAGCTGATTTAAGTATATTTCCTTCATTTTATTGTGGTTGTTATAACTTGGGGACTGATTTCTCAGATCTAGCTCTGTTGAAACTGTCTTGTGTGTGTGTCTGAAGCTCTGCACTAGTTGTTAAACTGCACTGAAATTCCTTTAAGTGTTAATTAGCTTGGGGGTTTTCTGATAACTTTAAAACCTGTGTTGGTTACATCTCTGGTAATCATTTTAAGTAGAGTTGCTGCTACTGAGATTTGTCTGCATACATCAACTGGACATAAGCTGATTTAAGTATATTTCCTTCATTTTATTGTGGTTGTTATAACTTGGGGACTGATTTCTCAGATCTAGCTCTGTTGAAACTGTCTTGTGTGTGTCTGAAGCTCTGCACTAGTTGTTAAACTGCACTGAAATTCCTTTAAGTGTTAATTAGCTTGGGGGTTTTCTGATAACTTTAAAACCTGTGTTGGTTACATCTCTGGTAATCATTTTAAGTAGAGTTGCTGCTACTGAGATTTGTCTGCATACATCAACTGGACATAAGCTGATTTAAGTATATTTCCTTCATTTTATTGTGGTTGTTATAACTTGGGGACTGATTTCTCAGATCTAGCTCTGTTGAAACTGTCTTGTGTGTGTGTCTGAAGCTCTGCACTAGTTGTTAAACTGCACTGAAATTCCTTTAAGTGTTAATTAGCTTGGGGGTTTTCTGATAACTTTAAAACCTGTGTTGGTTACATCTCTGGTAATCATTTTAAGTAGAGTTGCTGCTACTGAGATTTGTCTGCATACATCAACTGGACATAAGCTGATTTAAGTATATTTCCTTCATTTTATTGTGGTTGTTATAACTTGGGGACTGATTTCTCAGATCTAGCTCTGTTGAAACTGTCTTGTGTGTGTGTCTGAAGCTCTGCACTAGTTGTTAAACTGCACTGAAATTCCTTTAAGTGTTAATTAGCTTGGGGGTTTTCTGATAACTTTAAAACCTGTGTTGGTTACATCTCTGGTAATCATTTTAAGTAGAGTTGCTGCTACTGAGATTTGTCTGCATACATCAACTGGACATAAGCTGATTTAAGTATATTTCCTTCATTTTATTGTGGTTGTTATAACTTGGGGACTGATTTCTCAGATCTAGCTCTGTTGAAACTGTCTTGTGTGTGTGTCTGAAGCTCTGCACTAGTTGTTAAACTGCACTGAAATTCCTTTAAGTGTTAATTAGCTTGGGGGTTTTCTGATAACTTTAAAACCTGTGTTGGTTACATCTCTGGTAATCATTTTAAGTAGAGTTGCTGCTACTGAGATTTGTCTGCATACATCAACTGGACATAAGCTGATTTAAGTATATTTCCTTCATTTTATTGTGGTTGTTATAACTTGGGGACTGATTTCTCAGATCTAGCTCTGTTGAAACTGTCTTGTGTGTGTGTCTGAAGCTCTGCACTAGTTGTTAAACTGCACTGAAATTCCTTTAAGTGTTAATTAGCTTGGGGGTTTTCTGATAACTTTAAAACCTGTGTTGGTTACATCTCTGGTAATCATTTTAAGTAGAGTTGCTGCTACTGAGATTTGTCTGCATACATCAACTGGACATAAGCTGATTTAAGTATATTTCCTTCATTTTATTGTGGTTGTTATAACTTGGGGACTGATTTCTCAGATCTAGCTCTGTTGAAACTGTCTTGTGTGTGTGTCTGAAGCTCTGCACTAGTTGTTAAACTGCACTGAAATTCCTTTAAGTGTTAATTAGCTTGGGGGTTTTCTGATAACTTTAAAACCTGTGTTGGTTACATCTCTGGTAATCATTTTAAGTAGAGTTGCTGCTACTGAGATTTGTCTGCATACATCAACTGGACATAAGCTGATTTAAGTATATTTCCTTCATTTTATTGTGGTTGTTATAACTTGGGGACTGATTTCTCAGATCTAGCTCTGTTGAAACTGTCTTGTGTGTGTGTCTGAAGCTCTGCACTAGTTGTTAAACTGCACTGAAATTCCTTTAAGTGTTAATTAGCTTGCGGGGTTTTCTGATAACTTTAAAACCTGTGTTGGTTACATCTCTGGTAATCATTTTAAGTAGAGTTGCTGCTACTGAGATTTGTCTGCATACATCAACTGGACATAAGCTGATTTAAGTATATTTCCTTAATTTTATTGTGGTTGTTATAACTTGGGGACTGATTTCTCAGATCTAGCTCTGTTGAAACTGTCTTGTGTGTGTGTCTGAAGCTCTGCACTAGTTGTTAAACTGCACTGAAATTCCTTTAAGTGTTAATTAGCTTGGGGGTTTTCTGATAACTTTAAAACCTGTGTTGGTTACATCTCTGGTAATCATTTTAAGTAGAGTTGCTGCTACTGAGATTTGTCTGCATACATCAACTGGACATAAGCTGATTTAAGTATATTTCCTTCATTTTATTGTGGTTGTTATAACTTGGGGACTGATTTCTCAGATCTAGCTCTGTTGTCTTCATCTTTAAATTTGATGGCTTTTAGTTTGCCGCCCACTGTAGATTTGATCTAGGACACTCCCCTGGTGTCTTTAGTTCCTGTTACTAATGCGGTAAAGAGAAGGGACTGGGGGAGTGTCCTAGATCAAATCTACAGTGGGGCGGGCACTGCAAAAGCCACCAAATTTAAACTACATCCAAGAACAGGGAGGGGGGGGTGGGGAAGACAGTTTCAACAGAGCTAGATCTGGTTCTGACATATATTTTTGTATTGCTGACACCAGTGTAACCCACCTTTTAATCTCAGAGGTGTCACTTCCAGCTCTTGGTTCTGACGTATATTTTTATATTGCTGACACCAGTACATGCTGCCTTTTAATCTCAGAGGCGTCACTTTCAGCTCTTGGTTCTGACATATATTTTTTTATTGCTGACACCAGTACACTCTGCCTTTTAATCTCAGAGGTGTCACTTCCAGCTGCTGGTTCTGAGATATATTTTTGTATTGCTGACACCAGTGTACCCCGCATTTTAATCGCAGAGGTGTCACTTCCAGCTCTTGTTTCATACATACGTTTGTATGTCTGACGCCAGTACACACTGCCTTTTAATCTCAGAGGTGTCACTTCCAGCTCTTGGTTCTGATATATATTTTTGTTTTGCTGAAACCAGTACACACTGCCTTTTAATCTCAGAGGTGTCACTTCCAGCTGTTGGCTCTGACACATATTTTTGTATTGCTGACACCAGTACACACTGCCTTTTAATCTCAGAGGTGTCACTTTCAGCTCTTGTTTCATACATACGTTTGTATGTCTAACACCAGTACACACTGCCTTTTAATCTCAGAGGTGTCACTTCCATCTCTTGATTCTGACATATATTTTTGTATTGCTGAAACCAGTACACTCTGCCTTTTAATCTCAGAGGTGTCACTTCCAGCTCTTGGTTCTGACATATATTTTTGTATTGCTGACACCAGTACACACTGCCTTTTAATCTCAGAGGTGTCACTTCCAGCTCTTGGTTCTGACATATATTTTTTTATTGCTGACACCAGTGTATCCCCACCTTTTAATCTGAGAGTTCTCATTTTTCTCATACTTTTTTTCATAAACTACCCCACATACTCCTTTCCCAAATGATTATTCCTTCTGTTTAAGTGTCTCCTCCCAGACTTTCCGTTCTGTGCCTCATACCTCCTTAGCTCATCTACAGACCCAGAATATGTGCTGTGCCTCATACCTCCTTAGCTCATCTACAGACACCGAATATGTGCTGTGGTCTCATATCTCCTTAGCTCATTTACAGACCCAGAATATGTGCTGTGGTCTCATACCTCCTTAGCTCATCTACAGACCCAGAATATGTGCTGTGGTCTCATACCTCCTTAGCTCATCTACAGACCCAGAATATGTGCTGTGTCTCATACCTCCTTAGCTCATCTACAGACCCAGAATATGTGCTGTGTCTCATACCTCCTTAGCTCATCTACAGACCCAGAATATGTGCTGTGGTCTCATACCTCCTTAGCTCATCTACAGACCCAGAATATGTGCTGTGGTCTCATACCTCCTTAGCTCATCTACAGACCCAGAATATGTGCTGTGTCTCATACCTCCTTAGCTCATCTACAGACCCAGAATATGTGCTGTGGTCTCATACCTCCTTAGCTCATCTACAGACCCAGAATATGTGCTGTGGTCTCATACCTCCTTAGCTCATTTACAGACCCAGAATATGTGCTGTGCCGCATACCTCCTTAGCTCATGTACAGACCCAGAATATGTGCTGTGCCTCATACCTCCTTAGCTCATCTACAGACCCAGAATATGTGCTGTGCCTCATACCTCCTTAGCTCATCTACAGACCCAGAATATGTGCTGTGGTCTCATACCTCCTTAGCTCATCTACAGACCCAGAATATGTGCTGTGGTCTCATACCTCCTTAGCTCATCTACAGACCCAGAATATGTGCTGTGGTCTCATACCTCCTTAGCTCATCTACAGACCCAGAATATGTGCTGTGGTCTCATACCTCCTTAGCTCATCTACAGACCCAGAATATGTGCTGTGGGCTCATACCTCCTTAGCTCATATACAGACCCAGAGTATGTGCTGTGGTCTCATACCTCCTTAGCTCATCTACAGACCCAGAATATGTGCTGTGGTCTCATACCTCCTTAGCTCATCTACGGACCCGGAATATGTGCTGTGCCTCATACCTCCTTAGCTCATCTACAGACCCAGAATATGTGCTGTGCCTCATACCTCCTTAGCTCATCTACAGACCCAGAATATGTGCTCTGGTCTCATACCTCCTTAGCTCATCTACAGACCCAGAATATGTGCTGTACCTCATACCTCCTTAGCTCATCTACAGACCCAGAATATGTGCTGTGGTCTCATACCTCCTTAGCTCATCTACAGACCCAGAATGTGTGCTGTGGTCTCATATCTCCTTAGCTCATCTACAGACCCAGAATGTGTGCTCTGGTCTCATACCTCCTTAGCTCATCTACAGACCCAGAATATGTGCTGTGGTCTCATACCTTCTTAGCTCATTTACAGACCCAGAATATGTGCTGTGGTCTCATACCTCCTTAGCTCATCTACAGACCCAGAATATGTGCTGTGCCGCATACCTCCTTAGCTCATCTACAGACCCAGAATATGTGCTGTGGTCTCATGCCTCCTTAGCTCATCTACAGACCCAGAATATGTGCTCTGGTCTCATACCTCCTTAGCTCATCTACAGACCCAGAATATGTGCTGTGGTCTCATACCTCCTTAGCTCATCTACAGACCCAGAATATGTGCTGTGCCTCATACCTCCTTAGCTCATCTACAGACCCAGAATATGTGCTGTGGTCTCATACCTGCTTAGCTCATCTACAGACCCAGAATATGTGCTGTGGTCTCATACCTCCTTAGCTCATCTACAGACCCAGAATATGTGCTGTGGTCTCATACCTCCTTAGCTCATCTACGGACCCGGAATATGTGCTGTGCCTCATACCTCCTTAGCTCATCTACAGACCCAGAATATGTGCTGTGCTCTCATACCTCCTTAGCTCATCTACAGACCCAGAATATGTGCTGTGCTCTCATACCTCCTTAGCTCATCTACAGACCCAGAATATGTGCTGTGCCTCATACCTCCTTAGCTCATGTACACACCCAGAATATGTGCTGTGGTCTCATACCTCCTTAGCTCATCTACTGACCCAGAATATGTGCTGTGGTCTCATACCTCCTTAGCTCATCTACAGACCCAGAATATGTGCTGTGGTCTCATACCTCCTTAGCTCATCTACAGACCCAGAATATGTGCTGTGGTCTCACACCTCCTTACCTCATCTACAGACCCAGAATATGTGCTCTGGTCTCATACCTCCTTAGCTCATCTACAGACACAGAATATGTGCTATGGTCTCATACCTCCTTCAGTCACTGTTTTCCTTCCTCCTTTCTTTCCCTTTTTCTTTGGGGTTTGGTAGTATCTGTTTACCTCCCGTGTGGAACCATTGGGGGGGGGGGGGCATAACAGTTCTGGGCTTTATCTCACAAATACAAAATACAGTGGTCTGATTTTCACCTCTGGTTATTTTCTAGGTTTGTAATAGTGTGCAGTCAGTTAGTCTAGCATTTACATGTGAACCTAAGATGCAAGTCTCATACTCTGTGCAATCTCCTAATCTTTGCTACCACCTTCCATATCTTTTTCCAACTGTAGTCTGTACCGTTCCATCTGTTTCTCTCCCTTAAAATTCTATTAACTGTCTCGTCTTCTGTCTTATATGTACTTATATTATCCTGTGTCTTTGTTTCGTTGTTTTTCTTATGGTGCCTTTCTGCTTCCCTTTTCTCCATGCCTTCCATCTTTTTACACCCCGTTTTCCTTCATTCACCCTGTAGCACAGTATATGTCTTCCGTTCTTGGTGGCAGGCCTTTCTGAGCCTTTATCTCCTTCCATGATGTGAACGAACTCTGTCCTTCTCCCATCTGCTTCACTAAGTATCCTTTGTCCAGCCTTAGACAAGTCTGCCATACCTCCTTATACCATTTCCTAATCTCTTGCCACCAACAACTGCTTCCCTATTATGTTTCATTTTCTTTTATCTTTTTTCTAACCATTTCATATTTCTCCACCTGGGCATGGCTCTTTAATACTTTTCCTCAAATATTTCTAATTTCTTATCCACTTCTATCTCTGTGACCCCTGCTCTCTGCTTCATCTTCATTGACAATATCCCTGGATGCTTCCTAAGTAGCTTGAAGCATTACCTGTTAGGCCCACTAGAACCTCTATTCAACCACAGCCTCCAACAGGCTTCATCCCTAGGGAATAGAGGATTGCAGCTGTCATTCCTCTTCACAAGAATTATTGTGGACCTGATAAACAAAGACATAGGAAATCTGCAAACACTGGACCCATCCCAGTTTGGTTTCATCAAGGCAAGTCATGCCTGCTTAACTTGGTGGACTTCAAGAAGGTCACTAGCACTATGGACAGGGGCAAAATGGTACATACTGCCTATCTTGTCCTGGCAAAGGCATTTGATAGAACACCTCATTCAGGTATTATAGACAAACTCACAAATTTAGGCATAAATCCCTATGTCACCCGATAGCCAGATGGCTCACATATAGGGTACATGAAGTTAGGGTGAGGGAATCCACCTCCACCAATAGGTCTTTTACTAGTGGTGTCCCACAGAGCGTGGTACTGGGACCTCTGCTTTTTGGAATATACTTCTCTGAAGGCAAATGAAGAGGGCCTTTGGCTGCCCAGTATTGCAGATGACTGTAAGGTGGGTTCAATCACTGAATCCCCCAAAGATGTAGATATCTTTCGGGAGGGTCTGACACAGACAAATAACTGGTGCCAGAACCATGGCCTAAAACTTAATGCAAAAGAAAGCATAATCATACAACATTGATAATGCTTCCCCAAGAGTAGTCCAAGTGGTGAGTAACTTGATAAGTCAGGTTGACAGTAACCAGAACTTTGATCACCATGTGTCCATGGTAGTGAGAAAATCCTTCTATATGACGCAACTTACAAGTAAGGGTATGGCATCTAGATCTAAATAGATCAATAGGCCCACTATACTCAGCTGTCATTACACCAATGATAAAATGCAGTGCTGTTTTAAGAGTGCACCTGATCAGGCATTTACAATGGCTGGAGTGGCCACAGAGGCTTTCTCACTAAAAGAATACAGGGTATTCTGATAGGGGCCAAGGGTACTAGCTGCTAGTACAAGGGTCTAGAGAAATACTAAAGGGGCGGTGAATACCGCACAACGTGGCTGGGCTAATATATGTCTTCGGGCAGATAGCCCAGTACCAACCTATGAACCTGTGTATAAAGAATATATCCTATACAGACTGCCTGAAAGTCCTGTCCCCTGTACTCAGTCTGTTACATACTACTGAAAGATGATCTATGCCTAACCAACAAGGCTTTCTCCAAGCCAGCCCTGATGGATCTGCTGTATATTCACAAAACAAGAAGCACTAGAATTACCTGATCTAAGGATCTAAACCTTATCTGCCACACAAAACATGTTGGAGGGACAGGTATGTGTCTCAGAGATTACCGTTTTCTCTGGAAGAGACTCCCCATTCATATAAAACAGAGCACTTCCCTAAACTTGCTCAAACTCAGTTTGGACAAATGGATGGGAAATCGCAAATTCACTCCTGGCTTGTCACCTGTGGCCGGCATGGACAGGGCAGTTTGAAGATTAGTAAGGCATAAGGACAGATGGAAACCCTTGATGAAAGCCATTTTCTGTGTCCCCATTGTGTATGATCACGACCATGCTTCTCAACCATACCGAATTCCTCTGTATTTACCAGTTTTTAGCTCAAAATAATGGGGTGCCACAAATTCCCGAGTGGCCCCCTTCAATTCCAATTTTTTCCTTGATTTTCTTGTTGTCCTACTCATTAGGAGACTCTCGGAATGTCTCTGTAATTTGGAAGCAGCAGCAGTGAGGGAACAGTGCAGACTCGGGACTGGAGCTATACTGTTTGCACTGCAACTGAAAAGGAAAAAAATCTGTCCTCATTACAATTAATAGTCAATATATTTATTTATTTTTTGTAATGGGACCTGTCTTACAACAATCAGTGGTATAGCGGTCTGCCCCAGGCAGCACTTTTGGAACTGTTGCTCTTCCGATCCAGTCCTGTTCTTCCTGCCCGCAAAGTTTTTTTTTTTAAATACAGTACAAGCTACAATTCACGGGCTGCAGCTGCCAAGTTATGGTAAGGGGAGCTTGCTTATTATTGCTGCCAGAGTTGAAATGAGTGTTCGATCTTGCTTTTTTTGGTGAACGAGTGTTCAGTCTTTATTCTTATTGTTGCCCATGTTTGAACGAGTGTTCAGTCTTGATTCTTGTTGCTACCAGCTGTGTGTGTGTGTGTGTGTGTGTGTGTGTGTGTGTGTGTGTGTGTGTGTGTGTGTGTGTTGGTTAGTGTTACTCAGGCTGAAACCCTGTACCTTGTGTATAAGGTGTGTGTGTGTGTGTTGGTTAGTGTTACTCAGGCTGAAATGCTGTACCTTGTACATAAGGTGTGTGTGTGTTGGTTAGTGTTACTCAGGCTGAAACCCTGTACCTTGTGTATAAGATGTGTGTGTGTGTGTTGATTAGTGTTACTCAGGCTGAAACCCTGTACCTTGTGTATAAGGTATGTGTGTGTGTTGGTTAGTGTTACTCAGGCTGAAACCCTGTACCTTGTGTATAAGGTGTGTGTGTGTTGGTTAATGTTACTCAGGCTGAAACCCTGTACCTTGTGTATAAGATGTGTGTTGGTTAGTGTTACTCAGGCTGAAACCCTGTACCTTGTGTATAATGTGTGTGTGTGTGTGTGTGTGTGTGTGTGTGTGTGTGTGTGTGTGTGTGTGTGTGTGTGTGTGTGTGTGTGTGTGTGTTGATTAGTGTTACTCAGGCTGAAACCCTGTACCTTGTGTATAAGGTGTGTGTGTTGGTTAGTGTTACTCAGGCTGAAACCCTGTACCTTATGTATAAGGTGTGTGTGTGTGTTGTTTAGTGTTACTCAGGCTGAAACCCTGTACCTTGTGTATAAGGTTTGTGTGTGTGTGTGTCTGTGTAAAATGCCCCAGTTCGTTATACCTGTTGGTTAGTGTTACTCAGGCTGAAACCCTGTACCTTGTGTATAAGGTGTGTGTGTGTGTGTGTGTGTGTGTGTGTGTGTGTGTGTGTGTGTGTGTGTGTGTGTGTGTGTGTGTGTGTCTGTGTAAAATGCCCCAGTTAGTTATACCTGTTGGTTAGTGTTACTCAGACTGAAACCCTGTACCTTGTGTATAAGGTATGTGTGTGTGTTGGTTAGTGTTACTCAGGCTGAAACCCTGTACCTTGTGTATAAGGTGTGTGTGTGTGTTGGTTAATGTTACTCAGGCTGAAACCCTGTACCTTGTGTATAATGTGTGTGTGTGTGTGTGTGTGTGTGTGTGTGTGTGTGTGTGTGTGTGTGTGTGTGTTGATTAGTGTTACTCAGGCTGAAACCCTGTACCTTGTGTATAAGGTGTGTGTGTGTGTGTTGGTTAGTGTTACTCAGGCTGAAACCCTGTACCTTGTGAATAAGGTTTGTGTGTGTGTGTGTGTGGCTGTGTAAAATGCCCCAGTTCGTTATACCTGTTGGTTAGTGTTACTCAGGCTGAAACCCTGTACCTTGTGTATAAGGTGTGTGTGTGTGTGTGTGTGTGTGTGTGTGTGTGTGTGTGTTGGTTAGTGTTACTCAGGCTGAAACCCTGTACCTTGTGTATAAGGTGTGTGTGTGTGTGTGTGTGTGTGTGTGTGTGTGTGTGTGTGTGTGTGTGTGTGTGTGTGTGTGTGTTGGTTAGTGTTACTCAGGCTGAAACCCTGTACCTTGTGTATAAGGTGTGTGTGTGTGTGTGTGTGTGTGTGTGTGTGTGTGTGTGTGTGTGTGTGTGTGTGTGTGTGTGTGTAAAATACCCCAGTTAGTTATACCTGTTGGTTAGTGTTACTCAGACTGAAACCCTGTACCTTGTGTATAAGGTGTGTGTTGGTTAGTGTTACTCAAGCTGAAACCCTGCACCTAGTGTATAAGGTGTGTGTGTGTGTTGGTTAGTGTTACTCAGGCTGAAACCCTGTACATTGTGTATAAGGTGTGTGTTGGTTAGTGTTACTCAAGCTGAAACCCTGTACCTTATTTATAAAGTGTGTGTGTTGGTTAGTGTTACTCAGGCTGAAACCCTGTACCTTGTGTATAAGGTGTGTGTGTGTGTTGGTTAGTGTTACTCAGGCTGAAACCCTGTACCTTGTGTATAAGGTGTGTGTGCGTGTTGTTTAGTGTTACTCAGGCTGAAACCCTGTACCTTGTGTATAAGGTGTGTGTGTGTTGGTTAGTGTTACTCAGGTTGAAACCCTGTGCCTTGTGTATAAGGTGTGTGTGTGTGTGTGTGTGTGTGTGTGTGTGTGTGTGTGTGTGTGTGTGTGTGTGTGTGTGTGTGTGTGTGTGTGTGTTGGTTAGTGTTACACAGGCTGAAACCCTGTACCTTGTGTATAAGGTGTGTGTTGGTTAGTGTTACTCAGGCTGAAACCCTGTACCTTGTGTATAAGGTGTGTGTGCGTGTTGTTTAGTGTTACTCAGGCTGAAACCCTGTACCTTGTGTATAAGGTGTGTGTGTGTTGGTTAGTGTTACTCAGGTTGAAACCCTGTGCCTTGTGTATAAGGTGTGTGTGTGTGTGTGTGTGTCTGTGTGTGTGTGTGTGTGTGTTGGTTAGTGTTACACAGGCTGAAACCCTGTGCCTTGTGTATAAGGTGTGTGTTGGTTAGTGTTACTCAGGCTGAAACCCTGTACCTTGTGTATAAGAAGCAAGAGCTGAATTCTGTACCCAAACCACCACTTCTGGTTCAAGGAGTTGAATGACCATAGCTCTCAACTGTCCAGATTTTCACAGAATGTCTGGAATATTTGACTCATACTTTTGGTCTGTTCCTCTTAAAAATTGTGGGGTTGTTTTTGGCAAATCAGTGAGGCTTTAATTCACTAAATAATGATAGCCATTTAAGTTTCAGACTTCCTGTCTTTCAGGAAACACACGGTAACACAAAACATTTTATTCTAGCAACTTTTCTAAGATAATACAAGCAATGTTTAAAATATGTCCCTGGTTTTGGGCCTTTGTCCCCTCCCAATAAATTTTGACTTTTTCCAGATTTCTTGTGCTACATAGTTATTCGGGGGGGGGGGGTTAGTGCTGCTTATGCGAATTCTGTTTATGGTGTTAGTAGCACAATAGGTAGAATACTCTCTCTTGATGCAGAAGGCTGTGGGTTCTACTCCCACAGTATGTAGATGGATCGCTGATACTGTACTGTGTTGTACTTTTAAAGGGAATGGATGCTGCAGTCCTGAAAATGTCCTCTTTGGTGGAGATACCTAGTAACTATGAACCTTGTATTAGTTTGACATCCATTCCCTATTGCAATATTACTAGCTTATCATTTTTAATGTAACATAGGCAATTTATTCCTCAATGGCAAAAGACACTTTATTTTAGATGAAACAATGACATATGAATTTGTTTTGTTTGCTAGTAGCAACCTCTTCATTAGTTACAAATCTCTTTAATGTGGAATTATTTAGATGACTTTTACTTCTTCAGAGATTGTGCATATTTACTTATACTGGCGGACTGTAGAAGTTTGAGTAGACTTTTATGATTGCATTTTTCTGAATTAGTCAGTTGTGTCATTATTGGTTCATTCATTTTGTTTCATTGCTTACTGGAAAAATGTTCAAAACAATAAATTTAAAATGCGCTCTAACAAGTGTGCTGTATTATACAAGGAAAGTAATTTAATACAATCAGGAAGGTGTATCAAAGAACACATGTATGTTTCATGTGCAAGGGGCCTATGTTTTGAAAACTGCCCAAACATAATCTTTATCCGCCACTGGCCAGGTGTGTTTTCTTTGAATGTGGGTTTCAATGAATGTGAGTTTCAAGGGCAGAGAAGTTTTAATGCTTAGTCTATTTTCATTGTGAGACTGTATTGCTTTGTTTAGCAGATGTCTATTAGTGTTTGTGATGTAAAATGTAAAATAAAAGTTTTAAATGAAATCCAAATGATCATTGTAGAAGTAAAGCAGTATGCACATTAGTGTTTATGGTAAAAGGGGGTGAAATAGCCAGGTAATGGGACATTGGAATGGCTGCAGGGGGGAGGGCTGTGTATGGGGGGGGCCCTATTCGACCATGATTTTGTGATGGGGGGAAGGTCAGCAAACTCAGACAGCCCCAGGTGGCACAAAGTCTAGCTACTCCACTGATCAGTAGGCCATGGAGAATGACTTTTGGAGGTCCTAGTAAATTATAATAATCTTTTGCTGAGATTAGAATATTGCTTACCATTAAATGCCCTACTTTTACCACAAAACCCACATACTGCAAGTCACCAAAAATAAAATCCTAAGGTCCATCATCTTCTCCCTTTCCAGTGAACATCATTGCTACACATTTCAATAAAAATGGTTACCATTTACTACAGGGCCTGAGGCCATACTTTGGTTGTCTGTTCTTCAGTTTGCATTTGAAAGGTGGTATCCCACAATTCCATTGAAGTGGGTGGGGTTACATAATTATGTTTGCACATTTTATGTTAATCAGCATACAGATTTGTACCTATTTTTCATAGGCCTTTGTCCAGATTTTTGATGTTTTCATGTTGAGAGGTATGATGACCATCCTTTATATTTTCACAGAAGGCAGCATGATTTCCATGACTCCACCCATTTATACTCTTCACGTGAGGCTTTTCTAATATCTTTTCCACCATTTCTAAACTTGTAAAGCATATCCTTCAACTGTGATGGCCTGTGGGCATTAATGATTGGGAAAATGAAATTGTGGCATGGATGGCTGGGCTTAAAAGGCTCAAGGGCCATTAACCTAGTAACCTCCTAGCTCTAGGGACGTTAGCCAAGTAACCGCTTAGCTCTAGGGACGTTAGCCAAGTAACCGCCTAGCTCTAGGGACATTAGCCAAGTAGCAGCCTAGCTCTAGGGACGTTAGCCAAGTAACCACCTAGCTCTAGGGACGTTAGCCAAGTAACCGTCAGGATCTAGGGACGTAAGCCAAGTAACTGCCTAGCTCTAGGGACGTTAGCCAAGTAACCGGCTAACTCTAGGGACGTTAGCCAAGTAACCTCCTAGCTCTAGGGACGTTATCCAAGTAACCGTCTAGCTCTAGGGACGTTAGACAAGTAACCGCCTAGCTCTAGGGACATTAGCCAAGTAACCGCCTAGCTCTAGGGACGTTAGCCAAGTAACCGCCTAGCTCTAGGGACATTAGCCAAGTAACCGCTTAGCTCTAGGGACGTTAGCCAAGTAGCAGCCTAACTTTAGGGACGTCAGCCAAGTAACCTCCTAGCTCTAGGGACGTTAGCCAAGTAACCGCTTAGCTCTAGGGACATTAGCCAAGTAGCAGCCTAGCTCTAGGGACTTTAGCCAAGTAACCTCCTAGCTCTAGGGACGTTAGACAAGTAACCGCCTAGCTCTAGGGACGTTAGCCAAGTAACCGCCTAGCTCTAGGGACATTAGCCAAGTAACCACTTAGCTCTAGGGATGTTAGCCAAGTAGCAGCTTAGCTCTAGGGATGTTAGCCAAGTAACCTCCTAGCTCTAGGGACGTTAGACCAGTAACCGCCTAACTCTAGGGACGTTAGCCAAGTAGCAGCCTAGCTCTAGGGACGTTAGCCAAGTAACCTCTTAGCTCTAGGGACGTTAGCCAAGTAACCGCCTAGCTCTAGGGGCGTTAGCCAAGTAACTGGCTAGCTCTAGGGATGTTAGCCAAGTAGCAGCCTAGCTCTAGGGACTTTAGCCAAATAGCAGCCTAGCTCTATGGACGTTAGCCAAGTAACCGCCTAGCTCTAGGGACGTTAGCCAAGTAACCGCTTAGCTCTAGGGATGTTAGCCAAGTAGCAGCTTAGCTCTAGGGATGTTAGCCAAGTAACCTCCTAGCTCTAGGGACGTTAGCCAAGTAACCTCCTAGCTCTAGGGACGTTAGACAAGTAACCGGCTAGCTCTAGGGACGTTAGCCAAGTAACCGGCTAGCTCTAGGGACGTTAGCCAAGTAGCCGGCTAGCTCTAGGGACGTTAGCCAAGTAGCAGCCTAGCTCTAGGGACGTTAGCCAAGTAACCGGCTAGCTCTAGGGACGTTAGCCAAGTAACCTCCTAGCTCTAGGGACGTTAGCCAAGTAACCACCTAGCTCTAGGGATGTTAGCCAAGTAACCTCCTAGCTCTAGGGACGTTAGCCAAGTAACCGCCTAGCTCTAGGGACGTTAGCCAAGTAACCGGCTAGCTCTAGGGACGTTAGCCAAGTAACCAACTAGCTCTAGGGACGTTAGCCAAGTAACCGGCTAGCTCTAGGGACATTAGCCAAGTAACCGCCTAGCTGTAGGGACGTTAGCCAAGTAGCAGCCTAGCTCTAGTGACGTTAGCCAAGTAACCGCCTAGCTCTAGGGACATTAGCCAAGTAACCGGCTAGCTGTAAGGATGTTAGCCAAGTAACCGGCTAGCTCTAGGGACTTTAGCCAAGTAACCGTCTAGGATCCTATTCTTTCTGTTTCCCTTTTCCCCTCCTGCTAAATTTACTGGTTGATACTGAACATGAATGAATACTTGGTGGATGTGATGCTTCCCACCTTTTTGTTATTCACAGTTTTCTTGCAGGAATTTCCTGCCTAGTCAGTTTTCTATGCAGACCTCACTCTTCCTTTGGATTACTAATGACTCCTCCTCTGATTGTTTAATTGGTAAGTTCCTGAGTACATGAGACTATTGGATCAGTACCATCATTTCCCTTCATCCGTCCTAAAATAGTGCACATTTTAACATCTCAGTATTGCAGTATTCCTACCACTTTAGCACCAAGTCTGTTCATGTTTCACTGTCATTTCTACTGGGAGCCCAATGTACTTGTAAAATTTTCATCCACAGCACGAAGATCCAAACACACAGAATAACAGAAAAACACCAGGCCAGATATCTGAAACAGAACTGTTTTATTCTGTGTAGGGCTTCGGCTTAATAACTTTCAAGGAGTAAAAACACTTTACACAGGCTGCACCATAAATAGACTTACAAGTACTTATTTTGCAATAAAACAGTTAGTTAATTATTACATCCCATTAAATTAAAAACCTCCAGTTACATTCAACATTCAATCCAGTTGGAAGCAATGTATCAAATGTAAGTGTATGCATAGATTCTTTGTGTAATAATTTATTTTTAACCAACACACTATCATGCTGCCCAGTATAATTTTTTTTCTAATAGAGTACCTTGTAGCCCCCCAACTTCACCATCATGAAACGTTTTAAAATGTTCAGCAACCAAACTTTCTTTTCTACCCTTTTTAATATCTCTCATATGTTCTAAGAGTCTAGTTTTAAACATTCTTGTACTTTCTCCTATATGAAATTTGTTGCATGGGTACCTTAATGCATATTTGCTTTGTCTGTCACATCCATGTTTGACTAGTACTAAAAATGTTTTCCATTAATTTCAGTTTAATTCCATTTTAATTTAATGTAATGGAATAATAAATTCATTGTTTCATTGCAAACTGAATAGTTAAGTCTATGTGTGTATATATATATATATATATATATATATATATGTGTGTGTGTGTGTGTGTGTGTGTATGGTGCAGTTTATGTATACTGTTTTTACTCCTTGAAGGCTGCTAGCACTAGAGAGAATAACATTGTTGTGTTTTGGATATCTGACCTGGTGGTTTCTGTTGTACTTGTAAAACGTTGCCTACTTAAGCTCTGGTGCCTTCTGTCTCCCCTGTTATAAGACTCTTTCCTGACTCTGGTTTAAACGTGTCACACATTGATACTGCTCCTTGCTGTGAGGCCTCAGCTGGGGTGTTGATGTGCCGTCATGTCTATGTAACAGGAACTTTGGCACTATTCCTGTCCCCCTCTGTAGTAGACCTAGTACAGCTCATCAGTTGTTGGGGAGAAAAGTATTGGTGATAACTGTCCCATCTCAACCCCACCTTTACCAACACCCCTCCTTTTACCAAGACTTCCATTTCTGGGTTACAATACATAGTTTTTACACCTAATGAATTACACCCCCCATTTCAGTGTTTTCTGCAAATGTTTTTACAGATTGAACATTGCCCCATCCTGCTTTCCACATGAAATCTAACATTCCCCATCAACTGCCAATATCTTTAACCTTGGTTAATAACCATATGCTGCTGGTGTATGGTCACAGCTAACACCTTATTTAGCCTGTCTGACAAGATCTTGGCTTGTTTTTTATGCCATTATTTATCAGAGACACAGGGCTATAACTTCCCTTCTTCTCCCCGTCTCTGTCTTCATTAGGTATGATCACCACCTTTTATATTTTCACAGAAGGCAGCATGATTTCCATGACTTCACCCATTTATACTCTTCACATGAGGGTTTTCTAATATGTCTTCCACCATTTCTTAACTTGTAAAGCATGTCTGTCAGCAATGCCAGCTTTCTTTCCTTTCAATTTTTGAAGGCGCTGTCTTTCTCAAGCATATCCGTCAGCGATGCTATCTTTCTTTCCTTTCAGTCTTTGATGGGATTGTGTTTCTAAAGCATATCCTTCAGTGATGCCAGCTTTCTTTCCTTTCAGTTTTTGATGGGTCTTTGTTTCTAAAACATATCCATCAGCCATGCCAGCTTTCTTTTCTTTCAGTTTTCGATGGGGCCGTGTTTCTAAAGCATTTCCGACAGCAATGCCGGCTTTCTTTTTTTCAGTCTTTGATGGGGCTGTGTTTCTAAAGCATATCCTACATTGATACCAGCTTCTCTTTCTTTCATTCTTTGATGGGGCTGTGTTTCTGAAGCATATCCTTCAGTGATGCTAGGTTTCTTTCCTTTCAGTTTTTGATGGGGCTGTGTTTCTAAAGCATATCTGTCAGCCATACCAGCATTCTTTACTTTCAGTTTTTGATGGGGCTGTGTTTCTAAAGCACATGCTTCAGTGATGCCAGCTTTCTTTCTATTCAGTTTTTGATGGGGCTGTGTTTCCAAAGCATATCCTTCAGTGATGCCAAATTTCGTTTCTTTCAGTCTTTGATGGGGCTGTTTCTAAAGCATATATGTCAGTGATGCCAGCTTTCTTTCCTTTTAGTTTTTGATGGAGCTGTGTTTCTAAGGCATATCCGTCAGCGATGCCAACTTTCTTTCTTTTCAGTTTTTGATGGGTTAGTGTTTCTAATGCATATCCGTCAGCCATACCAGCTTTCATTTCTTTCAGTTTTTTGATGGGGCTGTGTTTCTAAACTTTCTAAAAAAAAAAAAAAAATTATCCTTGTTTCCTACCTTTCCTGACCTAGAGTAGTCCAAATACAGGCTTTGCTGTATTCTGGACTTTTCTTTTGGAAAGTTCCTGTGTTGCCCATTTCCTTTCTTGGATAAAGGGAGGCTTCTTTGTTCACCAGTGGCAGTGGGGAGCTTGGAGCAGCCTATCTATCCCTGGAGGAGTGTTCCCAGCACAAAAATCTGGTAGTCTATTGGCCGTTTTGGGCCAATTTCTAGCTCTTTCAAGTCCCCCTGTATAAAACCCACTTTAGCGTGTTTTTTGCTCTTGTTACTACTCAGCCAAGCTCCTTGTGGTCCTGCAGAGTGGTGCTAGCAGCAGAGAGGCTAAAAGAGCGACTGCTAACCTAATAAAAGTGTTTGTTTTCCTGCTACTACCTGGGTGACTGTCCGATCTAGCTAAACTGAAAGTATTTCTGCTTCTTGATCTGTTTTAAACTGTTTAAAGTTGTTTTTGCACCTGCACTTTTAAACTTTGTCCTGTTTGTTGCTTTTACCTGTTGAGGCTACATGTGCTAGCCTGTGTTACATATTTATTGCATTTTCCTGCTGTTTGTTGCAAAAAAAAAAAAAAAAAAATTATCTTTGTTTCCCATCTTTCCTGACCTAGAGTAGTCCAAATACAGGCTTTGCTGTATTCTGGACTTTTGGAAAGTTCCTGTGTTGCCCATTTCCTTTCTTGGATAAAGGGAGACTTCTTTGTTCACCAGTGGCAGTGGGGAGCTTGGAGCAGCCTATCTATCCCTGGAGGAGTGTTCCCAGCACAAGAATCTGGTAGTCTATTGGCTGTTTTGGGCCAATTTCTAGCTCTTTCAAGTCCTCCTGTATAAAACCCGCTTTAGCGTGGCTTTGCGCGATTTTGCGCATAGCGCAGCATCGCTTAATTGGGTTTAAACCATTCTCGGCTCCACAAAGTCTGCTCTTCACTTTTTCCCTTAGAACTGATCTAGTTCTCATAATAAACACCCTGTTCCCACTCTAAAGCCTGGCACTTGCTCACTAAAGGAGTTATATAAGTCAGCACTAAAAAATTAAAAGCACTACACCCTCACAAACTCCCCTTGAGTACTTTGTTCCCCATTAGCCCTTTTTTTCAATTATAAAGGAATTCCCAATACTATTCTAGCATGTCCAAATGTCAGTTGTCAATCTCCTCTCCGGTCCGGCTGGTGAATCTGGGAATCTTGAGGCAATGTTACAACTGCCTCATGTACACAGACAACCCTCTCCTCCTCCCAACAAATTCCAACACATGTGAGAGATGCAACCATATAGCCAAACTGGAGGCTAAGCTCTATCAACTCAGTACTGGCGTAACCAGTCAGGAGGAGAAGGAAACCACACTCACTACAATTCCAGTCTCACATAGACCTACCACGACAGCAAACCAAACATTTAAACACACAAAAACATACTCGGAGGCTCTAAATAAAAATCTGCCTAAGCAGCAGAGACCTCCAAAGCAGACACCCAAGCAACCGCTACCCCAAAACAAAACACGTGCAACACATAGCTCCCAAAGCCAGTGTGCCGAACAATCACAGCCTTTAAGGCTAAACAACACACCTGATACACTTGTAATAGGTGACTCTATCGTCAGGCACACTGACGTCCCGCTCACCAGGCTGAACAAGGAGAAGGTCACGGTGAGCTGCCTGTCGGGCGCTAGGATCCGCCACATAACACAAGCACTCAGGTCACTCCAAGGCAAGTACAAATATGACTCAGTCATTGTCCATGCTGGTCTGAATAACCTGAGACGTACCTCCCTGGACTACATGAAAAGAGACATAGAGGAGCTCTCTGAGCATGTAGCCCAGGCCGGTATGACCCTGACCTTGAGTAGCATCTTACCCTCACCAAGAATGATGCCACAATATGAAGACAAAATGATCAATTTCAACAATTGGCTTAAGTATTGGTGTCATTCACAGGGGATCCAATGCCTGTCTGCCTGGGATAACATGCTCGACAAGCCACGATGCTTTGCTAGGGTCGGCTTGCACCTGTCACCCCTGGGCTTTCGGATATTGGCAAAGGCTCTTGCCAGCCCCATAGTGCCATTTTTAGGCAAGGCTCAAATGACAAACCCACCTCCATAGGTATCACAAGGGATAAGTAACTAAGAGTAATGCTACTCAATGCCAGAAGTCTAAACCTCAAGATGCACGCACTCAAAACTCTCCTTAGCATGGAGAACATTGATATCTGTGCAGTAACAGAAACCTGGTTCAAGGCTCCAGAGAGCACCCCAGCACTACCAGGTTATACCTCATACCATGTTTTTTGGCCCCAAAACTTGGACCGAACCACAAAAGGAGGGGGAGTATCAATATTCGTCAAAGATACCCACACCTCCAGGTTGGTGGCACACCACAAAGCATCAGAGACTATCCATGTGCAACTAACAGTGGGTAAAACTGCCTTCCAGTTTATAGCCTGCTACAGACCACCCTCCCAAACCCAGGAACCCCACTCGGCCCTCCTGAGAACACTGGAAAATATGAAGGTCTCTCCAAACACCATTATATTGGGCAACTTCAACTACCCTACCATAGACTGGGAGCATTACTCTAGCTCCAACACCCTAGCCCAAAGGTTCCTAAAATTTATAAACTCAGATTCTATGGAACAACTTGTTGCCACTCCCACAAGAGGGGAAAACATACTGGACCTGATCATCACCAACATGGGGACTCTATGCTCCAGACCAGAAGTGTATCCCTCACTGGTAAGATCAGACCATAAACTAATCTCACTAGATATTCACATCCCGACCCCAGCCCCTGCCCAGAAAACCACAGTGAAAAACTTCTCTAAAGCAAATTTCACACTCCTCAAAACCGAGGTGGAATCCTTCCAAGCCCCCGGGCCTGTGGAAAATACGGTCCAGACCGCAGAATCCTTTATAAACGCATTCTATGAACACCTTCAGGAATGCATGGATCATGCAATCCCAAATAAAACCAAGACCCAATCCTCCAAAGTTAGGCGTCCTGTCTGGTGGACCCCAGCCATAAACAAACTATACAATAGAACGAGGAAGCTACTACATGATAGAGCAAAATCCCAAAAAGGGAAGGCATTTCTGATTAGTATTAGCAAAAAACTACGGGCACTCATAAAATCGTCTAAGGCCAGCTTCGAGAGAAAAATTGCACAGGACACTAAGGATAATCACAAGGCTTTCTTTAGTTATGTTAGGAACCTGGGTGGGAATTCCCAGATATGCTCAGAATTAGTCCAAAATGACAAAAAATACACCGAACCCACAGACATTGCCAACATCCTAGCTGACAGATTCATTGCAAACTTCTCCCCCCCTTCCCCACCAAAAGGGCAAATATCTATCCCAGCAGAGTGCTGCCCCCCTGACATCTCAGATGCTCAGGTAAGAGCCGCCCTCTCCAAAGCAAAAATCACAGCATCAATGGGACCAGACGGTGTCCCGGGCTGCGTCCTACATGAAATCCAAGAAGAACTAAACCCAAACATAAAACTACTGTTCAATCTCAGCCTTACTACAGGATATGTACCCAAAGAGTGGCGTACAGCAACAGTGGTCCCTCTCCACAAAGGTGGTGCCTCAACGGATCCTGGAAACTATCGCCCCATAAGCCTGACTAGCTTGGTCTGCAAAGCTATGGAAAGGATCATCATGGACCTCATAAATAAAGATATTGGGGACCTACAGACACTGGATCCTACCCAGTTCGGCTTTGTTAAGGGCAGATCCTGCCTCTTAAACCTGGTTGATTTCTTTGAAACAGTCACCAAGGCCATTGACGAGGGGAAGGTGGACCACACAGCCTACCTGGACCTTGCAAAAGCCTTTGATACAATACCCCACTCGGACATTATAGATAAGCTCACCAGCTTAAATATAAACCCCTATGTCACTAGATGGGTTGCAAACTGGCTCAAGGACAGAACCCACATGGTTAGAATTGCTGGAGTCATGTCAGACTCCAAACCAGTTACAAGTGGCGTCCCACAAGGTTCAGTCCTGGGACCTCTCTTGTTCGGTATATATTTCTCAGAGGTACAGGCTAACATGGAAGGACTGTGGCAGATGACTGCAAACTGGGTGCCATAATCGACTCTCCAGCCAACACAAGCTTCCTACAAAAGGGCCTCATAGAAACAGAAAACTGGTGCCAGAGCCATGGCCTCAAGCTAAACGCCAAAAAGTGTATAGTCATCCCCTTTGGCAAAAAGAAAGTGCCCACAAATTACCACATAGGTGGTAATCCATTAAGTATGGAAGAAGTAATTAGGGACCTGGGGACCCAAGTTGATAGCAATCTCTCATTTGACAACCACGTGGCCAAAGTGGTTAGAAAAACATTTTATATAGCCCACCTAATCATGAAGGGATTCACATCTAGATCAGGGGAGGTCATCGTGCCTCTTTACTCATCCCTCATCAGGCCCATAATTGAGTACAATGCCCCTTTTGGTATGTAACTTACCAGACACCTGCAGCAACTGGAAAGACCCCAAAAGTACCTCACCAAGAGGATCAAAGGGCTCAAACAGATGCCATATGCTGCCCGGTTAAAGAAACTCCAGCTCTGCTCCGTGGCATACCGCCTGCTCAGAGGCGATCTGTGCCTGACGTATAAAGTCATGTCCAATCCGGAATTAATGGACATGCTGCACCTCAGAAAATCCAAATCCCATCGAGCTACGTGCTCAAGAGACTTGAATCTCAGCAATGAAATATATAGGACATGCTGGAGGGACAGATTCATAACCCAGAGGCTCCCTTCACTCTGGAATAAAATCCCAGTCCAGGTTAGGAAGAGTCCCTCATTGACTCTCTTCAAGAGGAATATTGATGAGTGGATGGGAGATAGTAGGTTTACCCCGGGTATCACTTCTGTGTCACTGTTAGACAGAGGCATAGTATACTAACCTCGAAAAAGGGCATAGCAAAATTCATTTAAAATGGGTAGCGAAAGCCAAACACACTCTGGCTAGGCTTATAAATGCCCTAGGACAGATAGCCTAGTATGAACCTATGAACCTATATCCGTCAGCCATGCCAGCTTTCTTTTCTTTCAGTCTTTGAAGGCGCTGTGTTTCTAAACATTTCCGTCAGCAATGCCAGCTTTCTTTCCTTTCAGTCTTTGATGGGGCTGTGTTTCTGAAGCATATCCTTCAGTGATGCCAGCTTTCTTTCCTTTTAGTTTTTGAAGGCTCTGTGTTTCTAAAGCATATCCTACAGTGATGCCAGCTTCAGTTTCTTTCAGTCTTTGAAGGCGCTGTGTTTCTAAACATTTCCGTCAGCGATGCCAGCTTTCTTTCCTTTCAGTCTTTGATGGGGTTGTGTTTCTAAAGCATATCCTTCAGTGATACCAGCTTTCTTTCCTTTCAGTCTTTGAGGGGGCTTTGTTTCAAAAGCATATCCGTCAACGATGCCAGCTTTTGTTTCTTTCAGTATTTGGAGCTGTGTTTCTAAAGCACATCATTCAGCGATGCCAGCTTTTTCCTTTCAGTATTTGAAAGTGCTGTGTTTCTAAAGCATATCCTTCAGTGATGCCGGCTTTCTTTCCTTTCAGTTTTATGGGGCTGTCTTTCTAAATCATATCTGTCAGTGATGCCAGCTTTCTTTCCTTTCAATTATTGATGGGTCTGTATTTTTAAAGCATATCCTTCAATGATGCCAGCTTTCCTTCCTTTCTGTTTTTTATGGGGCTTTGCTTCTGTAGCATATCCTTCAGTGATGCCAGCTTTCTTTCCTTTCAGTTTTTGATGGGGCTGTGTTTCTAAAGCATATCCGTCAGCGATGCCAGCGCTCTTTCCTTTCAGTTTTTGATGGGGTGGTGTTTCTAAAGCATATCCTTCAGTAATGCCATCTTTCTTTCCTTTCAGTTTTTGATGGGGCTGTGTTTCTAAAGCATATCCGTCAGCGATGCCAGCACTCTTTCCTTTCAGTTTTTGATGGGGCTGTGTTTCTGTAGCATATCCTTCGGAGGTGCCAGTATTTTTCCTTTCAGTTTTTGAAGACGCTGTGTTTCTAAAGCATATCCGTCAGCGATGCCTTCTTTCTTTCCTTTCACTCTTTGATGGTGCTTGTTCACCATTACCCTCTCCTATTCGTTTCCTTTCCATTCTTGTGTAATTTGACTTCACCATGCGGCCGTCACCATTCCTCTGTGTGTCAATACTCCTGAAGTTCGTGTAATCAGGGGTAAACATTGCTGAAGACTGGCAGTATCTTAGCATTCCCTTCACTATTTGCCACGGCTTTCCCTATTATATCCACCAGTGATCTTTCCATTATCAATTTCAGTTGCGGAATCCGACAACATCATCGCTTTTCTCTTGTCTTTTTTTAGTTTTCTTCTGTGTTAACTGTCTTGTCCTTGATATATTTGTTTATTTCATTCTTTGTTTGTTCTGTATCTCTTTCAACTCCTTATACATTGTCTCCAGTTGCATGGGTCCCGGTCTCCTTTTTTACTCATTGTGTGCCATAATCTACCAGTTTAATGTAGCTTTTATCTTTTTCATTTCTCCTCTTCCTCTCTCATTCTCTTACTGTCTTCTCTACAGTTCTTACCAAGCATTCTTTTGTCTCCTTTCTTTTTCACTTGTAAGTTTTGAAGGCTTAGGCCCATTTTAGCCTTGTCACCACAATGCAACCTTCACGAATCCCAGGCTACATGACATATCTGTCATCAGCTAGAGATCCTATCTTACGTACTAGTTTGTAGAGCTCATTTTTGTAAATGTGTATTTACTGTTTCCCGAACATTATTATCTCCAGATATCTACTCATCTTTAGTGCTTAGGTTCTGCCTTATCCTTTCACTGTATTAATTCCATCCAAGCAGCTTGCATTTCTCAGGTTCTAGCAAGGAATAAAAATCCACATCAATAATCTGTTCCCCCACCCTATTTGCCTATTTGTTTCTAAAAAATTCCAGGTCATTCCCATTTTTTGTATATACAGTACCTATTGTCCATGTGTTTCCATCGATCATTCCTGTGGAGATTGTTCACCTTCCCTCTCCGCTCTTTTTTTCCCCATGTCTATTTGTAGTCTTTTTCAGAATAGTACTGCTACACCTGTTTTCCCATCCTGCTCTGTGGTTGAAATCAGCCTTGTGGTGCTCTAAATTCAGCAGTTTCTCTACATTGTTGACTGTTTTGAATCTTAGGATCATAGGAGGTTACAAGGCTAATGGCCCCAAGGCCCTTACAAGCCTTGCCAAGATACAACCCCTGTTCCTAGGAATATCAAGGCATTAATTAGAACTAAGTCATCAACTACTGCTTCTGTCCAAGAGGGACACAAGTGAAACTCCCAGGGTGAATTTGCAGTTTCTCATCCAATCATCCAGATTATGTTTAAATATGGTCAGCGGGGCTCTGCTTCACCTGAATTGGAAGTATGTTCCAGAGGAGAGGTAACGTCTGTGAGACATCTGTCTGTCCAGCAAATCTTGTGGATGTCACATACTAGATTGCATTCCCTAGAGCGAGTGCATCATATACCATTTGATTTACGAATATGCAGCATTTCCGTTAGAGCAGGATCTGAGATTTCTTTATATGCAAGGCAGAGGTCACCTCTGAGTACTCTGTAAGACACAGAGTATAGTGAGTGATTTCAGTCTGTTAATGTATGACATATGCTGAAGAGCCTGAATCTTCTTTGTAAGAAACCTTTGAAGTCTTTACAGTTGCTGCAGGTGCCTGTTAAGGTGCATACCAAAGGTACCATTGTACTGTATTATTGGCCTGATGAGTGAAGAGTACAGGGGGGTTGTGACCTCTCTTTTTCTAGATGCAGTGCCCTTACTTATGAGGTGGGTGACGTAGAAAGCCTTTCTCACTACTGTGGAGATGTGGTAGTCAAATTAAAGGTTGCTGTTAACCTATATGCCCAAATCTCTTACCACTGATTGTAAACTTAGTGAGTTGTTTTTAATGGGGTAATCTGCAGGGATGTCATCCTTGCCAAAGGGGATGATGATTCATTTTTTTTTTGCATTGAGTTTTAGCCCATGACTTTGGCATCAGTCATTTGTCTTTGTAAGTCCCTCTTGTAGGATGTTGACATTGTTTAGGGACTCAATGATTCCACCCAGTTTGCAATCATCAGCAAACTTTGTCAGCCATAGGCCTTTTGTTTTAGCCTGTACATCCGAGAAGTAGATTACAACCAATAGGGGCCACGCCATCGACCCCTGGGGAACACCACTGGTTACAGGTCTGTTGGTCGAGGTAGAGTCACATATTTTGACTCTGTGCATTCTATTGTTGAGACAGTTTGCAACCCATCTGACAGTATATGGGTTGATCTCCAGCCGGATGAGTTTATCTGTGATGCCTGGGTGGGGAATAGAATCAAAGTTCTTGGCCAGGTCCAGGTAAGCCGAGTGCATGGATTTGCCTTCATTCAGGGCTTTGGTGGCTGTCTCAAAGAAGTCCACCAAGTTCAAGAAGCAGGATCTCCCTTTAACAAAGCCAGACTGGGTCGGGTCGAGGGTTTGGAGGTCTCTCATATCTTTTTAGATGTGGTCCATGATATGAGTCTATAGCTCCCAGGGTCTGTGGAGGCACCTCCTTTGTGTAACAGGATAGTGGGTGCTGTTTTCCATTAGCAGATGCAAAACCAGTGCTTAGAGTGTGGTTAAAAGACTACCCAGTGGTGCAAAGAGTTCCTGTTTTAATCCATTTAGAATGCAGCCTGGGATATTATCAGGTGCCTTAGAGGCTGTGTTTTTGGCTTTGGAGAGAGTATTTTCAACCTGCTCCTTGGAAGTACTAGGTGCAGAGAGCAGGTGATATGGATGGTTTTCACTGATCCTGTCAACTAGCAAGTTGGCTCTTTCTGCTGGTTCAGTATATGTGGTCCCATTAACAACCAGTTCTGCGCAGATCTGGGTTTTTCCGTTATGGTTTTTGACGTAGCTAAAGGCTTTATGGTTATCCTTCTGGTTATCTTGCAACAGAACAGAATCCCTGTATCCGCTTATCCTACTCAGCACTTTTCCCTTCTTAATGTGTATATATAGCTGCCTGTATGCCATGTGACTACCACTAATTTCTCTTCTCAGGATCTACCTCCCACTCATTTCGTGTTCTTTTCCTTTCCTAGTTGGGCCCCTGTTGAAATAATCTGAACATCCTTTGTGTTTGGACCCATCCCTCTGCCCTTTTTCTCTGAGATGCGAGATATGACATAGCCTGATACATATAGTCCTGTGATCCTCTTCGGAAGGTTTTTTCTCCTGTTCCCTTCTTTCGGCTGTTGTGTACTTTCCCTTCCGCTCCCTGTGTTTAACCTCCTTGATGTTCTTCATCTCACATTGCTGCAGTCCTTACACTTGGGTAGTCCGCTGTCCTCGGTCGGCCCGAATATCAAAGTATAAGGCTGACGTCGGTCAAGGCGCATTTGACTGACATCAGGACGTCAGGGTACAAATGCGCATGACCAACGTCATATCCTCAGTCTTTTTTGCCGCATGGTCCGATGCAGAAGCAGCATTGCAAGTGCCGGTTGGCGTTCTGAAATTTTTCGATTTCGGAGTTTCAGACCGAGTCAAAGTTGGCTAAGTACCCCGTTGGGGAATATTTTAGTTTTTTCTTGCCTCAGTGGTTTACCGGATGTCAGAAAAAGTGAATAATTGTATTTCTTGTGGGAAACAGATACCGCATAGAGACTCTCATACTTTGTGTATTCCTTGTTTAGGGCCTGAGCACGACGTTGTTGGGTGTCGCTCTTGTGCTAGATTCAATAAGCGCACTATAAAGAGAAGGTTAGATTGTGCCAGGTTAGTCTTCGGGAAGCGGTGCAATTATAAAATGCCGTCGGATGCTCCGACGCTCGCTTCTTCAAGAAGCGCAAGGACAAAGCAGTTAAGCCTAGGCTAGAAGAACCGTCCGTACCGGACGCCGGTTCTTTAGAGGTGTCGGTGGAGCCGGTGGTTCCACCGGAGGTTTCTTTGGGATCCCAGGGAGAGACTTTGTTATTGCAGGATGTGGCCTCTCAGGAGGCAGGTCAGGCTGATGGGGCTTCTCAGGTTACTATACTCCCCTCCCTGCCTAGGGTGGTTAGGCCCTCTCCTTCTGTTTCCAAGGCTTCTCCCAGAGGCAGGCCAGGTTTAGCTTCAGTTGGTGTCACCCCTAGTTCTTCAGGAACTGTGCCCAAGAAGCATATGCTTAAGATGGCAGAAGATTTGATTACTTTGATTAGGGGTTCTTTGCCCCCTCCTGATAAGAGACCTAGGGTGGAGCCTGAGCTAGGGAGTTTTGAGCAGGCTTCGGATGTCTCAGAGTCTTCGGCTGAAGACTTGCAGGAGTATTCTCCTTATTCTGATTCTGATGGGGATGATTCTACTCCTTCTGCTTCTCCTCCTGAGGATTTTTCTTTTTCAGAAACTCTTCATTCCATGAGGGAGCATTTTAAGTGGGAAGGTCAGGACTTCTCTGATTCCAGGAAAAGGCTTAGGAATTTTTGTTTTACCCCAGCATAGGCCTTTGGCTATACCTCCTGTTTTGGATGTGGTGGAAGATGTTTTACAGAGGCTTCTCTTAATCCTGATTCTTTGCCTCCTGCTCCTGTTAAACCGGATAGGTATTACAGGGTGCCTGAGGCTCATAAGTATCTTTTTAAGAGTCCTAGGGCGGACCCAGAAACTGTTAGTCAGGGGCCTAAAGGTGTTAAGGCTTCTGTTGTCAAGAATCCGGTTCCTACAGATAAAGAGGCCAGGGCCTTGGATAGATGGGGAAAGAAAGTTTATACTTCTTCCACTCTAGCTATGAGGGCTTTGAATTGCCAGTTTCACATGTTGAAATACCAAAACTATCTCCTTTCACAATTGAAGTCTAAGGTTGATGCTCTGGCGGAAGGTATTGATTGTAAAGAGTTACAAGATTTAGTACATGTTTCTGAACAGGTGGGTAAGCATTCTTTGCAATGTGGTTTTGATGCTGTACAGGCCTCGTCTAGGGTGGCTGCCACTGGGTCAGTTCTTCGCAGGCACGCCTGGCTGAGGGATCAGAATTTATCTGACCATGTTAAAACAAGGATTTTAGATGCTCCTTTACAATCTGATGTGTTGTTTGGTTCTCCTGTTGAGGCAGTTTTAAAGAAAATGGAAGACAAGGCTAAGTCTATGCAGACTGTTAAAGATTTTTGCAGGTTCAGCCTCCAAAGTTTAGTAGAAATTGGCCTACTAAAGGGTGGACGTATCCTTCTTATGATTCCCAGTCTAGGGGTAGATCTAGACGTGGTAGGGGCAGAGCTCAGGGCTCTTTCAGGCCTAGAACAGGGAGTTCTCCTGCACGGTCTTGGTGAGGGCAGGGGTCAGTCCTTTCGTAAACAGACCCAATGACCTACCTTTTCAGCTGCCAGAGCCTTCTCGCCTGGCAGCACCTTTGGGAGGAAGGTTGGCACTTTTCAAAGAAAATTGGAGTTTAATTACCCAGGACAGATGGGTATTGGATATCATACACCACGGTTACAGGTTTTATTTCCATACCTTGCCTCCTTTCAAAGGCATGCCAGACGTTCCTCCTCAACAAAGAATAGAGGCTCACAAGCAAATTTCTCTGTTACTCCAAATAGGGGCCATACAGCCGGTCCCTATGCCAGAAGTGGGCCTAGGATTTTATTCTCGCCTGTTCCTAGTACCAAAGAAAGGGAACACGTGGAGACCAATTTTGGACTTATCTATCCTCAACACTTATCTGGACATTCCCAAGTTCAAAATGTTGACGTTACAGCAGCTTTTACCTCTGCTGGGCAAAGATCATTGGATGGTAACTTTGGATCTCAAGGAGGCTTATCTTCATGTTCCTATCAGACTGAGTTGCAGGAAGTATCTGCGTTTTCGAGCTGGGACTTTTCATTATCAGTTCTCTGCATTGCCTTTTGGCTTATCTACTGCGCCCAGAGTGTTCACGAAAGTTCTGGCTCCAGTGATAGCTTTCCTCAGGTTAAAAGGAATACAGATCTATCCTTATTTGGACGATTGCCTGATTCTGGCTCAAGGAAGGGACGAGCTTCTTCATCATTTGGATTATGTGATAGCAGTGCTAAGATGCCTGGGGTATTCTGTGAACGAAATAAAGTCCAGTCTAGTACCCTCTCAGGACATGTGCTTTCTGGGTGTGAGACTGAATACAGCATCCCAGATGGCCTTTTTGACCCCGGACAAACAAAAGAATCTTTCCCTTTACTTTCATCAGTTGTCTCATCAGTCCAGGCTGACTGCAAGGACAGTCCTTCAAGCCTTGGGGTTCATGGCATCTTGTATTCTGGTGCTTCCCAATGCCAAACTGCATATGAGGAAGCTACAATGGTATCTCAAAATGTATGGACACAGCACTGCCAGGATTTGGACACTGTCATTCAAATAATACCTTGCATTCAAAAGGAATTGTTGTGGTGGGCTCAGGAATGTCACCTAAACAAGGGACTCTCTGTGACCCGGCCAGAGGCGAGTCAGATTCTAACGACAGATGCCTCAGACAAAGCTTGGGGAGCTCATCTGAATGGAAAGTGGATACAAGACAAGTGGCCTGCCAGACTACAACATCTACATATCAACTTGAAAGAGATGTTAGCAGTCCAGTTTGCATTAATAGCTTTCAAGGATTTACTTCGTCCAGGGCAGATGTTGATTCTAACAGACAACACAACTGTCATGTGGTACATCAACAAGCAAGGCTGAACACATTCTTATCCTCTATGCAGACAAGCAATGATTTTGTGGGAGACTGCTCTCAGTTTACAGCTAAATCTTCAGGCAAGGTTTCTGCCGGGAGCACAGAACTCCTTAGCAGATGTGTTGAGCAGACAAATTATGGATCCCCACGAGTGGAAATTGGATCCTCATGTATTTCAGAAATTGACAGTGTCATGGGGAACTCCAGACATAGATCTGTTCGCTTCTCCACTAAACCACCAGCTGCCAAAGTTTTGCACAAAAAGGTTTCATCCCACAGCTTGGAAAGTGGATGCTCTTTCTTTCAATTGGAGCAATCTTCATGTGTATGCCTTTCCGCCTCTGCCTCTCCTCCCAAAGGTACTACTAAAGGCCAGACAAGACAAGCCAAGGATGATTTTGATAGCTCCAGATTGGCCTCGACAGCATTGGTACCCATTACTGAGAAGCCTGGTATGGAAGCCTCCATGGCCTTTGCCTTCGATTCCACACCTGTTGTCTCAGGAGGACAGTCATTTGCTCAATGTCAAGCTTCACTCTCTGCACCTAACAGCCTGGCATATTCTGTTTTGAACCGTAGTGGGCCTCCACTTCCACAGCAAGTTTTGAATGTTATTTTGGAAGCTAGAAGGCCTAGTACAAGGAAAGTGTACGCAGATAAATGGAAGAGATTTTTATTTTGGAGTGCAGCAAAGGATTTTGATGTTTCTGAGCCTAATTTAAGTGTGGCTCTTCAATATCTTACTGAGTTACTGGACAAAGGTTTGTCCTTCTCTTCTATTAAGGTTCATGCTGCAGCAATTTCGGCTCACTATGATTGTGACCCACCATTGTTTTCTCATCCTTTGTTCAAGCAATTTCTTAGAGGGGCAAAGAATATAAGACCCCCACGAAAAGCTCCTACTCCTGCTTGGGATCTCAATTTTGTGTTGGAGAAACTCACTCTACAACCTTTTGAGCCTGCAGCTGCTACTGAATTAAAGTTTTTATCATGGAAGACTGCTTTTTTGTTGGCTATTACCTCTGCAAGAAGGGTTTCTGAGTTGCAGGCCCTTATGGCGGTTGAGCCTTTCTTAATTTTCCATAAGGATAGGGTATCTTTACGTACTAATCCTTCCTTTATGCCTAAAGTGGTTTCTAGTGTGGCTTTAAACCAAACTATTCATTTGCCTACTTTTTATGCAAATCCCCAAAATAAAGGGGAAAAGATTTTGCACACTTTAGATGTACACAGGCAGTTGCGATATTATTTGGACAGAACTAAAGGGTTCAGGCAGTCTCAGCAGTTATTTGTTTCTTTTGCTTTGAGTTCTCAGGGCAAGCCTGTGTCAAAACAAACTATTTCTAAGTGGATTGGGTTTTGCATTGCTTTCTGTTATTCCCATCATGGCAAGGAGATTCCAGCTGGGATTAGGCCTCATTCCACTAGGGCTACTGCCACTTGACAGCTTTTTGAGGGGTGGCAACTAAGGATATTTTGGAGGCAGCTACTTGGAGTTCAGTGCATACTTTCTCTAGGCATTATCACCTACCACTTTACTCTAAATCCAGGGCTGGTTTTGCCACTGCTGTTTTGCAGGGCATTTTGGCAGCTCCTGCTTCCTTATAGTTTGGCCATCCTCCCTTACCTCTGCTTTGGGATTCTACCCAAGTGTAAGGACTGCAGCAATGTGAGATGAAGAACATAGTACAGTTTTGTACCTACCATAAATGTAGATGTTCAAGATCCACATTGCTGCAGTCCAATTTACCCTCCCTCCTTCCCCTCTGTAGTTAGAGGCGGTTGTGTGGGTTGGGTTGTCAATATGTTGTATATTGTATATATTGTACATATTTTTAGTGCTAGGATGGTTGGTTGTTTGTTTGCTGTCTTTTGGTTTTGACCTTTATTTTTAGGGTCTTCTGACATCTGGGGCAAGAAAAGACTGAGGATATGACGTCGGTCATGCGCATTTGTACCCTGACGTCCTGATGTCAGTCAAATGCGCCTTGACCGACGTCAGCCTTATACTTTGATATTCGGGCCTACCGAGGACAGCGGACTACCCAAGTGTAAGGACTGCAGCAATGTGGATCTTCGAACATCTACATTTATGGTAGGTACAAAACTGTACTTTTCCTTTTTACTGCCCTTCTTTAAACATAATCCATGTGTCTCTCATTCCCTTCCTGTCTTGTCCCCCCCAACATTTTGGTCATTGTATATTCCTCTTTTCCCCCTCCTTGCTCACAGCTGTTGATTTTCCATTTACCCTCCTTTCTATCCTTCATTCCTCCCCTAGTAGGAGCGCTGTACAGAAACAAGCAACTTCTCACCAAAACAGCAAAGATTTCAATAGCAAATTCCCACCTTATCTCCACCCTACTTTATGCCTGTCCAATATATATACCAACCTAAGGCAATGCGATCTAAACAAGCTAGAGACCTGCTACAACAAAATCGCCAAATTCGCCATGGGCATCCTACCGTAGTCACCACTGTCTCTCACTTGCTGAACTGGGCTGGCTTGAACTCCCTCACCTTCTTCAGTGGTATCAACTCTGTCGCCCACAAACTAGTAAATCATCCACTAAATGTCCCATCCCTCCAGAATCTACTCCAACCCTATCGCACCACCAGACCACTAAGATCCAGCAACAAAAATCACTTGCAGATCACTAAAGCCAATAACTCTGCTGGTGAAGCACTATTCTCTTGCACCATAGCCAAATTATGGAACTCCCTCCCACCCACAATTACCTTCGTATCATCATGCACCCACTTCAACCTTGGTGATTCATTTTTGTGGATTTATTCTGTTGTGGACTACAATAAAGTGCGGTTTGAGTGCGCTGTTTCCAGTTCTTCATTTTTTCATCCACTAAATGTCCCATCCCTCCAGAATCTACTCCAACCCTATCGCACCACCAGACCACTAAGATCCAGCAACAAAAATCACTTGCAGATCACTAAAGCCAATAACTCTGCTGGTGAAGCACTATTCTCTTGCACCATAGCCAAATTATGGAACTCCCTCCCACCCACAATTACCTTCGTATCATCATGCACCCACTTCAAAACTTTACTAAAAGTACACCTAAAAACATGCTGGCTATGCCCTTGCAACTCCCACTCTAATATCACCCTCCCCATCCAACCACTACCTTTCTTTCCACTCCACTAACTACCTTGATTATAGCAAGCTCAGATGCTCATAAGCCAGTACTTATTATACAGCAGGAACAACTTCTTGTAACATTTGTTAATGTCTGGTATGCACTTCACAGATAAAGGTTCTAGTTGTCTACTGATGTACTATGTTCTTCATCTGTAAATATGTTGTAAGTAATTGCTATGTAAATTGTTAATTGCTATGTAATCCAATGTAACTACTGTCTGTTTATTTTAACTGTGGAACTTTTCTCCCTGGGCCTCCGCTGAAAATGGACCTACATCCAGTTGGACACTCCCGGTCAACAAATATAAATAAATAAATAAATAAATAAATAAATAAATAAATAGTTATTTTTGCATCTTCTGTTTGTTTACTCCCCAATGCCCCTAATTTTATTCCAGGAAAACATGGTGCAGTCTAGTTCATTTATGGACATGTAGTATTTTTTTTGTACTACATATATAACTGGCCCAATACTGGCCATAACAGACATCTGTGAATTCCAGGTTACATTCATCGTAACACTTGTATCCAGTTATCCAGTCTGCAGTTCACGTCTCCATTTCCCATTTGCGAATGAATTCCCATGACTTTCATTCAGCTTCTGTTATGTGCATACTTTGATCCGTCCTCCTCTTTGTCCTGTTACACATGTTGATGTCTTCGTATTTTTGTATCTTGTACCTCATAAAGCACCATCCTAGCCCCTGGTGTGCATGCAGCCCATGTACACTTGCAGCTCACTATAATACCTTTGCTTTGCTTCCTGACTGTTTTATTGTATTCACCCTTCCTTTTCGCAATAACCCTATAATTTTATTTCTTATAGTTTGTGTGGTGCATGCTGTGTATGTAGTATAAATGAACAATCACACACATGAGGAAATTGTTTAACTTTAGCTCCCTTTGGCAGTTCACCTTCTCTCCCTCTGAATGGCATCCTATGTTTTCCTTGTGTCTATTGGACTTGTGTTGTTTATGGGGCTATGCTTTGCTGCTGTGTCCTATTAAGATTGATTCAGTGCTCCAGCAGTATTTGTTCCTTCACACGAGTCTCTTGATGTTGCTTCCTCCCATGTGTCTTTGCCTTGCTGTCTCATTTGTCGCTGTCTCATCTTGTTTCTTCTCTGCATGTAATGCTCATCTGTGTCAGCCTCAGTGTGCTGTTTGATTTTTCCTACCTGTCATTCATCTCATTATGCGTAATTAATTGTAGTGTTTCTTTCAAGTACTGTTTTCTGCTGCCATCTTTGCCATCACTTATTCCCCTTCCTAGCCTACATTAACTGGTTTGACGTTAGAGTGTGGTTCGTACCCACTGGTGAGCTGATGTCTGATGTAGTAGTCATACACGATTAGCCCTCTCACTAATTACGTCTTCGGTTGACCATCAATCTCTGTGCACCATGGAGTTTGAAAGAAGACTACAAGCATTTTTGTTATGCCCCTATCTGTGCTGAGCCTTTACCTCTGTTCCCTCCTGAGAACAGTAGTCAGGAGACCAAGTGGGTGATCCAGGCCCTCACTTGCCAGTGTTCTCATCTCCCGTCTGTGTTGAGGCTGTACCTCTTTCCCTCCACAGAACAGTAGTTAAGAAGGCCGAGTGACTGATATAGGCCCTCACTTGCCAGTGCTTTCATGTCCCCATCTGTGCTGAAAGTGTACCTGTTTTCCCTTCACAGAACAAGTGAGGAGGCCGATTGAGTGATCTAGGCCCTTGTTTGCCAGTGCTCTCATGTCCCTAGCTGTACTGAGCCTGCACCTCAGTTCCTCCACAGAACAGTAGTCAGGCATTAGAGTGGGTGATCTAGGCCCTCACTTGCCAGTGTTCTCACGTCCCATCTGTGTTGAGCCTGTACCTGTCTTCCCTTCTGAGAACAGTAGTCAGGAGTCGGAGTGGGTGATCCAGGCCCTGACTTGCCAGTGTTCTCACGTCCCATCTGTGTTGAGCCTGTACCTGTCTTCCCTTCTGAGAACAGTAGTCAGGAGACCAAGTGGGTGATCCAGGCCCTGACTTGCCAGTGTTCTCATGTCCCATCTGTGTTGAGCCTGTACCTGTCTTCCCTTCTGAGAACAGTAGTCAGGAGTCGGAGTGGGTGATCCAGGCCCTGACTTGCCAGTGTTCTCATGTCCCATCTGTGTTGAGCCTGTACCTGTCTTCCCTCCACAGAACAGTAGTCAGGAGTCGGAGTGGGTGATCCAGGCCCTGACTTGCCAGTGTTCTCATGTCCCATCTGTGTTGAGCCTGTACCTGTCTTCCCTCCTGAGAACAGTAGTCAGGAGTCGGAGTGGGTGATCCAAGCCCTGACTTGCCAGTGGTCTCATCTCCCATCTGTGTTGAGCTTGTACCTCTCTTCCCACCACAGAACAGTAGATCTGATATTGTTAATCCTCGTTCATTCCTTATGCATGGGTATCGGTTCCGAGCTCGGAACCGAGCCGGTCATTTTCCAAGCTCGCGTCAGCTTCAAACTCTCTAGCTAAACTCTTACCCACAATCCCCCTCTCCCTGTTACCTCAGATTTCGTTTGCTTCGTTGCCATCCAGTCGTGTCAAGCTACTTCTCTTGAGCTAAATACAGTCAATTGTTGTTTAATTGCTTTACAAATTACTTTTCTGTCAGAAAAGTTGATATTTTATTGTCTCTTGCCCTATCGCATCTAGCGTTCATAATTTCCTTAGGTTTTTTTCTGTCCTTTACTTACTTTTTTTTACCGTGAGGTAACTTACTCCTTACAGTCGTTGGTAATCTTTTTCCCTTTCTCTTTCATACCTTTGGGTACTCTCTTGTACCATTGTTGGTACTATTCTGTTCGTTAATATGGCAGATAAAAAAGATAGTCCGGGGTTTAAGCGGTGTTCTGATTGTGGACACAAACTGCCTACTTCTGATGCATACACTTCATGTGTTTATTGTTTGGGAGCTTCCCATTTATCTGTTGAACCACCTTGTACTATATGTGAAAACTTTTCTAATAGAACTTTGTTAGAAAGGAAAAATAAGGTGATACTGAAGGGACTTCTAAAATCTCCCTTTTCAGAGGCTATTTCTGGGTCAGAGGTCTCAACCCCTCCTAAAGCCCATAAGAAAATGGATGTTTCTACTAAGGCTAAATCCCTGCCTTTGTCCCCAGCTGGGGACTCTCGCCAACCAAAACCGAAAAAGGCTAAAATTTCGGCTTCGGAGCTCCCTCAGTCAGCCCCAGTACTTTCGGTGCCCAGACCTTCTGCTCCATTAGTGATTTCAGCTCCGTCCTCTCCTGCAGCCTTCTACATATCGGCACTGAGGGGCTCCTCTGTTAAGACCATTACCACTGTATCTGCACTGACCGTTCATTCGGCGCAGACCTTGACCGCGTCGGCTCCGAGATCTTCCTTGGAATCAAGGCCTTTATTGTTGACTCCAGTTTTGTCTGTTCCAGCTTCGGCACCGACAACCACTTCAGCACCGATCCCTGTGTCGGTGCAGACAATGACATCGGCACAGATGACTTCTTCGGTGCAGACTACAGTAGTTCAGTCTTTCTCGGTGCCATTGTCCTCAGTGCGGTCAGATGAGATGGGCACTGAGTCTGCCTCTTTTGTGGACAGGCCTGTTTCTCCCTCAGTCTCTGTGAGGTCCACTAGAAGCCTTTCCGAACATGATGTTTTGCATCTTGTGGACCAGGCTTTCTTGGCCAGAGGTATTCCACCCCTCAGGAACTATCCTTCCTTGGGAGGTGATCACCCATCTCCAAAGACACCTTCTTATTCTCCTCCTTCATTGCCTTTGAAGTCCATGGATATAGTACAGTCTTCCCCATCTGCGGTTCCCTTTATGGATCTCACTAAGGAACCGCAGTTGCCTTCGTGGCAGGAAAGTTTTGCTATGACCCAGGATATCAGCTGTGACACGCATAGCTTGCTGCTCCACAGCCATCCAGGGACTCCAGGTCGGCAGGCTGAGCCACTTAGGGGAGGAGTGCCCCCTGTCCTAGACATACACTCCTCTCCGGATGGACCAGCCTTCCAACTGATGTAGAAGGCTTTTGTTGCTGATGGCGATACCGGACTGTCTATACCTCTGCCCTCCTCTAGTACACTGGTTTCACAAGTCACACCTAACGGACTCCGGGTGCAAGGGCCTCAGGACATATTCCCTCAGGAATCCCCCTTTCCGTTGTCTTCCCCAGCTTCTCCCGCTGAGGAGGTCCACTGGAAAAGTTTGTGTAAGAGGAAGCACATGGACTGCAGAGAGGAGACCCTCACCGAAGACACAGATTTCGATGAGGGGGAAGGATCCCCTCGGTCACCCTCTGAGGTATCCTTTGGCAATATCCTCAAAATCCTGAAACAGAGAGGTGACTGGCAGTCCTCTAATCTGACCCCTGAGGAATCTGTGTTCCTGCAGCCCTTTCGCGTCTGGCCCCCTACCTCCTGGGTTACTCCACCTGCCGATGAACTTGTCAAGTTCATCATGCAGCGTGCTTGGAAGGCCCCTGATACCATCAAAGCTATTCCCCGGAGGCCAGATAAGATCTTGTCCCCTTCTGCTTCGGATCCCCATTGGTCCAAAGGTCTTCCTGTAGATGCTTTGGTGGTGGCGGCTGCAACAAAAAAGGATCTGGCAGAAGAAGAAAGCCAGACTGTCCATCTGCCTAACAGAGAGTCCTGGGCCCTGGACAGAATAGGGAAGCGCACCTTTGCTTCAGCGACCTTTGCTATCAGGTCCCTGAATTATATGTCACATTTTACCAGGCTTCAAAGGGATCTGGTTTCTGAGCTCTCTGAAACCTTGGCTCGTGCAGTGTCTGATGAGGTCCATGACAAAGTGGCCTCTCAGCTGGCCACCATTGAGTCTATATCTAACTCCTCTATGCGATTGATATCTCAAGCATCAGAAGGAGTAGCTAGAGCAGCGGGTTCAGCTGCGGTCTTGAGACGACACACCTGGATGCGCTTCTACAACTTCGCGGAATCTTTTAAGTCTTCCTTTCTTAATGCCCCCATTGAGCCCTCCTCATTGTTTGGCCCAAAGTTAAAAGCACACTGGCCAGATGTGAACAGGATGGCAAGACCCTTTCTGCCATAGGTGTCAGTTATTCTTCCCCTCAACGTGCTTTCTCCCAAAACCAAAAGAGTGGGAAGATATGGTTCAGGAAATCTCAGGGTATTTTCTGTGACACACAGGCCGAGTTCTTCCCCAGAGGCAGAGGGGAAACTCACAGGGAAGACTCTCCTTTTGGGGCAGAGGGGGGTCCGCATAACCAGGGTTCCAGGGATTCTTTCCCTGGCCAATCCTACCTGCGCTCCTGAAGCGTGGCCCAACTCCTTTCCTCTGGAGGTGGTTGGGGGACGTTTCTTCTTGTACCCTTCTGCCGGGCTAACCATCACCACCGATTCTTGGGTACAAAGGATTATAACTAGAGGTTATCATATCCCCTTCGATATTTGTCCCGTCCCTTCAAAAAGTCTTCCGACGTTCCACCCAGTCAAAGGGAAGAAGCTGCACTAGAGATAGAAAAGCTGCTAAGAAAGAGAGTCATCCAAATAGTCCGTCCAGAACAGATAGGATCCGGATTCTACTCAAGACTATTTTTGGTGCCAAAGAAAACCGGGGACTGGAGACCAATTTTGGATCTCAGTGTACTGAACCAGTTTGTGAGAGTACAAAAATTCCGGATGGTCACAATACAGTTTATCTTCCCACTTTTGGAAAAAGACTATTGGATGTGCTCGATAGATCTTCAAGATGTGTACTACCACATAAAAGTGGACAGGACATCAAGAAGATTTCTGCACTTCCATGTGGGAGCCTGTCACTACCAGTACAGAGTACTGCACTTCGGACTCTCTACAGCCCCCAGAGTGTTCACAAAGTGCATGGCAGTTGTCACAGCTCACTTACGACTTCAAGGATTCCAGGTGTTTCCATACCTAGACGACTGGCTCATTTCCGCCCCCACCAGACATCTACTGGAAAAAGCCCTGGTATACTCTCTCCTCGCTGCTCAAAGGCTAGGCATAACCATAAACTGACAAAAATCCAATCTCACCCCATCTCAGTCGACATAATTCATAGGGGTTATCTTGGACACAAAAAACTGCAGAGCTGCTATTCCAGAGCACATAATTTTAAGAATAAAGCAACAACTAATTCCAATCCTTTCAAAGGAAAAATCCACGGCTCCCTCGGTTCTACAACTGTTGAGTTCCATGGCAGCCTCCATCACCATTGCTCCCCTGGCCAGGTTTCACATGAGGCTTCTACAATGGCTACTGCTCACCCAATGGTATCCTTTTCAGCATCCTCTTTCAGCCATGATTCGAGTAACCCACAGGTGCAAACAGGATTTAAATTGGTGGATGACACACAATCTCTCACAATGGTCTCGCCCCTTCTCCCCCCAGCAACCCAAGGCCACAGTGACCACGGACGCCTCCCTGATGGGGTGGGGAGCCTATGTCAGGGACAGACAGTCCAAGGCACTTGGTCCCAACTGGAGGCCCATCTGCATATAAATGTTCTAGAGCTGAGGGCGGTGCTTCTGGCGTTGCAAGCATTCCATCCCCTGCTGCCGTCTGGGACAATTGCGATTCAATCAGACAACATGGCGGTGGTCTGGTACATCAACAAGCAAGGTGGAACCAAATCTTACCCCCTTTGTCGAGAGGCCATGAGGATATGGCAATGGGCGATGGCTACCAACCATTTTCTTCTAGCGATGCACATTCCTGGGAGTTCCAACGTGATAGCAGACAGACTCAGCAGGTGCATTCTTCAACCTTATGAGTGGTCCCTTAATCCCTTGATAGCGGCGGAGATCTTCCACTGCTGGGGTCGTCCTTGCTGCGACCTCTTTGCATCCCCGCCCAACTACAAATGCAGCAACTACTTTGCCCTGTTTCCCCCTCCAGGACAGTCACCCAGGGATGCTCTAGTCCACGATTGGCCCTCGGGTCTTCTCTATGTATTTCCACCCTTTCCTGTCATTCCCCAGTTTCTGAAGAAAGCCCGGCGGTTGAAGAGCAAGGTAATCCTCATAGCACCATATTGGCCCCGACAGATTTGGTTCCCATTCCTGTGGCCTCACCTACTAGATCGACCATGGATTCTCCTTCCAATACCGGAGTTGATCTCACATCCACAGAACCTGATTCATCCCAATCTGAACAGCCTGAAGCTAACGGCTTGGCTACTCCAAGTCCCTTGATTGCCAGGCAGAATGATCTTTCTTTACCAGTACGTGATATTCTCATAAGTCTTCCACTAGAATTACTTATCTGAGCAAGTGGAAAAGATTTACCTGTTGGCTGAAAGTTAAACAAGTAGACCTCTTTTCAGTACCAGTGTCGATATTACTAGACTATCTGACCGACCTGTTTCAGCCGGGTCTATCGGCCTCTACCATTAGAGTTCATTTGGCTGCAATTTCTAATTTTCATGAGCATGTCCAGGATTCCTCTCTTATGTTCCATAAATTGTGTAAGACTTTCATAAAAGGTGTGAATCATCTGAAGCCACCTTTTAGAGAACATTTTCAACCATGGGATTTATCATTAGTTCTACAAGCTCTGACAATGGCACCTTTCGAACCAGCCTCTTCTTGCAACCTCAAGTATTTGTCATGGAAAACCTTATTTTTGGTCCCTATTACTTCTACCAGACGTATTTCTGAACTTCAAGCTTTATGTATCAAGAGTCCATACTTGATTTTTCATAGAGATAGAATGTCTCTGAGAACTAATCCATCATTTCTGCCTAAAGTGATCTCTGAAATGTCCATTAATCAAGCCATTGAATTGCCAGTTTTCTTTCCCAACCATTCAAACAGAGGAGAGTATTGCCTACATACCCTAGATATACACAGGCAAATCCTCTTTTACTTAAGGATCTACTGTTGCTAAGGTCACATTAGCTAGATGGCTGAAGGATTGTGTGACCTTTATTTACACACAACGTAATATCTTGTTGCCTCCTACCATGAAAGCTCATTCAACAAGGTCGGTGGCAACTTCTGCTGCCTTCCATACCAGAGCTTCTTTACATGACATCTGTGCAGCTGCAACTTGGACTATGCCTCATACCTTCATCAATCATTACAAATTGGATTTGGCCTCCAGGGGAAGAGCATCTTTCGGTTCTATGGTGCTCAGGAATATCCTTACACGAGAGCCTCCCAGGAATAGAGGTAGCTGGGGACTCTATCCCATGTGTAAGGAATGAACGAGGATTAACAACCGGTCCCAAGCCTGGATAAATGGGGAGGGTTGCTTCAGGCAGGGCATCTGGTGGAAAAATTCTGCCACAATACTTATGGCGCAAAAATTTCATATTTCCATACCGGATCGGTTGAGGCCCGGGTTAACAACGACTGCCACCAGCACTGTTAGCCAACAGGGTGCTGGCGGAAATTGGGCTACTGTTGGCCGAAGGAGAAGAGGGCGAAGGCATGCCTGAAGGCAGGATGAAAGGAGGAAGGTTAGGAATGTAGCAGTGAGGGTAGGAACTTTGAATGTTGGCAGTATGACTGGTATAGGAAGAGAGCTAGTTGATATGATGGAGAGAAGGAAGGTTGATATATTGTGCGTGCAAGAGACCAGATGGAAGGGAAGTAAGGCCAGGTGTTTAGGAAACGGGTTCAAATTTTTCTGTCATGGTGTGGATGGCAGGAGAAATGGGGTAGGGATTATACTAAAGGAACAATATGCCAAGAGTGTTTTAGACGTGAAGAGAGTGTCTGACAGAGTGATGTTTATGAGGCTCAAAATTGATGGTGTAATGATGAATGTTGTTAGTGCATATGCTCCATAAGTTGGGTGTGCGATAGATGAGAAAGAGAAATTTTGGAGTGAGTTGGATGAAGTTGTGGTGAGTGTACCCAAGGGTGAGAGACTAGTGATTGGAGCGGACTTTAATGGGCATGTTGGTGAAGTGAACAGAGGGGATGAGGAAGTGATGGGTAGGTATAGTGTTAAGGAGAGGAATGCAGAAGGTCACATGATTGTGGATTTTGCGAAAAGGATGGACATGGCTGTGGTGAATACGTATTTTAAGAAGAGGGAGGAGCATAGGGTGACAAACAAGAATGGAGGAAGTGCACACAGGTGGATTATATCCTATGTAGAAGGGCAAATCTGAAGGAGATTGGAGACTGTAAAGTGGTGGCAGGGGAAAGTGTAGTTAAGCAGCATAGAATGGTGGTCTGTAGGATGACGTTGGTGATCAAGAAGAGGAGGAGGAGTATGAAAGCAGTGCCAAGGATTAAATTGTGGAAGTTAAAAAAGGGTGATTGTGAAGTGGAGTTTAGGGAAGAGTTAATACAGGCACTGGGAGGCAGTGGAGAGTTACCAAATAGCTGGGTAACTACAGCAGAACTAGTAAGGGAGACTGCTAGAAAGGTGCTTGGTGTGACATGTGGACAGAGGAAGGAGGACAAGGAGACATGGTGGTGGAATGAGGAAGTACAGGGCAGTATACAGAGGAAGAGGATGGCGAAGAAGAAGTTGGATTGTCAAAGAGATGGAGAAAGTAGACATGAGTATAAGGAGATGAGGCGCATGGCAAAGAGAGAGGTGGCGAAAGCTAAGGATAAGGCGTATGGAGAGTTGTATGAGAGATTGGACACTAAAGAGGGAGAAAAGGACCTGTACCAATTGACTAGACAGAGGGACAGAGCTGGGAAAGATGTGCAGCAAGTAAGGGTGATAAAGGATAGTGAGGGAAAGGTACTCACAAGGGAGTAGAGTGTGTTGAGTAGATGGAAAGAGTATTTTGAGAGGCTGATGAATGAAGAGAATGAGAGAGAGAAGGTCGGATGGTGTGGGGATAGTGAATCAGGAAGTGAAACAGATTAGCAAGGAGGAAGTAGGGATAGCTATGAAGAGGATGAAGAATGGAAAGGCTGTTGGCCCAGATGACATACCAATGGAAGCATGGAGGTGCTTAGGAAAAATGGCAGTGGAATTTTTAACTAGATTGTTTAATGAAATTTTGGAAAGTCAGAGGATGCCTGAGGAGTGGAGACAAAGTGTTTTGGTACCTATCTTTAAGAATAAGGGTGATGTGCAGAGCTGCAGTAACTACAGAGGGATAAAATTGATCAGTCACAGCTTGAAGTTATGGGAAAGAGTAGTAGAAGCTAGGTTAGAAGGGAGGTGATGATTAGTGATCAGCAGTATGGTTTCATGCCAGGAAAGAGCACTACAGATGCAATGTTTGCTCTGAGAGTGTTATTGGAGAAATACAGAGAAGGTCAGAAGGAGTTGCATTGTGTCTTTGTAGACTTGGAGAAAGCATATGACAGGGTGCCTAGAGAAGAGTTGTGGCATTGTATGAGGAAGTCGGGAGTGGCAGAGAAGTATGTAATAGTGGTACAGGATATGTACAAGGGTAGTGTGACAGTGGTGAGGACTGCAGTGGGAGTGACAGATCCGTTTAAGGTGGAGGTGGGATTACATCAAGGATCAGCTCTGAGTCCTTTCTTATTTGCAGTGGTGATGGACCGGTTGACAGATGAGATCAGACAGGTGGCCCCGTGGACTATGATGTCTGCTGATGACATTGTGATCTGTAGTGAGAGTAGGAATCAGGTTGAGGAGACTCTGGAGAGGTGGAGATATGCTCTAGAGAGCAGAGGAATGAAGGTCAGCAGGGCTAAGACAGAATACATGTGTGTAAATGAGAGGGAGGGTAGAGGAATGGTGAGGATGCAGGGAGTAGAGTTGGTAAAGGTGGACGAGTTTAAGTACTTGGGATCAACAGTTCAGAGTAATGGTGAATGTGGAAGAGAGGTGAAGAAGAGAGTACAGGCAGGGTGGAATAGGTGGAGAAGAGTGTCAGGAGTGATTTGTGACAGACAGGTACCAGTAAGAGTGAAAGGGAAGGTCTACAAGAGGGTAGTGAGACCAGCTATGTTATATGGGTTGAAGACAGTGGCATTGACAAAAAGGCAGGAGTCAGCGCTGGATGTGGCTGAGTTAAAGATGTTAAGATTTGCACTTGGTGTGACTGGGATGGATAGGATTAGGAATCAGTATATTAGAGGGTCAGCGCATGTTGGACAGCTTGGAGACAAAGCAAGAGAGACGAGATTGCGTTGGTTTGGACATGTGCTGAGGAGGGATGATGGGTATATTGGGAAGATGCTAAGGATGGAGCTGCCAGTTAAGAGGAAAAGAGGAAGGCCTAAGATAAGGTTTATGGACGTGGTGAGAGAGGACATGCAGGCGGTTGGTGTGACAGAGCAAGATGCAGAGGATAGGAAGAAATGGAAAGAGATGATCCGCTGTGGCGACCCCCAACGGGAAAAGCCGAAAGATGATGATGATGTACTGTTGATCCTCGTTCAGTCATTACAACCCTCCCCCCTGCCCCCTCCTGTGGTTTCTAGTGGATCTCACCATCCAGTTCTCTTAGGTTATTTGACCAGAGGTGGCCTGTACCTTCTTTAACTTGCAAACTCAATCCGAGGTAACAGGGAGAGGGGGATTGTGGGTAAGAGTTTAGCTTGAGAGTTTGAAGCTGACGCAAGCTTGGAAAATGGCTGGCTCGGTTCTGAGATCGGAACCGATACCCATGCGTAATGACTGAACGAGGATCAACAATACAGATGAAAGTTATGCTAAGACATAACTTCTTTTTATGAAGCCGAATGACTGATCTAGGCCCTCACTTGACAATGCTCTTGTATCCCTATCTGTGCTGGGTATGTACTTCTTTTTCCTCCGCAGAACAAGCTAGGGAGCAGAGTGGGTGATTGAGACCCTTATTTGCAAGTGCTGTCATGTTCCCATCTTGACTGAACGTGTACCTCACTTCCTCCACAGAACAGTAGGCAGGAGTCGGAGTGGGTTTTGCAGGTCCTCACTTGCCAGAGCTCTCATTTCGTCCATCTTTTGCTAGGAGCTCTTTCATATGAGAGTTTATTTAAAACCTCTCTTGCTTTAATGTACATTTCCTATTATGATACTATTTTAATTGCCTTGATTTTTTTTCATTGTCTTTGAATGACTGTAAGAACATATGTGTGTGTCTGTCTCTCTTTTGTCCTTCACTTCGTCTGAACCACCCCACTCTGTCTCCATTTCTGACAGGTTACTTTTGAAACTCTTGGCTGTTTGTATGAAGTCCTCTTTATTCCAGAAAAGGCTACATTTTGTCATGTTTAGCTGTTTTCTAGGTCATCCGTTTTATCTTCTTGTGGCTTTATAATTCTCTTCAGTTCCTTGATCTTCTGCTGTCACCTCTGCAGTTGTTTGTTTTCAAATGCGTTGTATTCTCTGATTATTATATGCAGTCTTACAGGGATAACAACTTATTTTACTGTTTTTCCATTTGACTTACATCCCTCACGTTCTCTTCTATACTCGCTAGCTTTTTAAACAAGCTACACAGTTAATCTTCATGGGGTGGGTCCTTTGAACACCTCAATCTGAACTTCAGATTTACAGGTTTTCCATGTTCTCTTACTGTTCAATTTCTGCTGCTTGGGAGTGAGTTACAACACTTTTTTCTCTAATTCTGCATGGAGCTGACTACTTAAGCACCATTTCTCATTTTGTTAAATAGAGACATGCCAATAATTCCTGCACAGACTTTCTCAAATATTGATCTGATATCTTCTTGTCTGTTCCGTAAGGCTTACATTCCGTCATCATGACTTATCTAAGTCACCTAGAGGGTCCCAGCGTGACCTTATTGTCCTGTCCGGTTTCATGATTTTCTGTTGCTGCTTTCTGCGGCTCTCATCTAAGTCACCTAGAGGGTCCCAGCATGACCTTATTGTCCTGTCCAGTTTCATGATCATCTGTTGCTGCTTTCTGCGGCTCATCTAAGTCACCTAGAGGGTCCCAATGTGACCTTATTGTCCTGCCCAGTTTCATGATCTTCTGTTGCGGCTTTCTGCGGCTCATCTAAGTCACCTAGAGGGTCCCAGCGTGACCTTATTGTCCTGTCCAGTTTCATGATCTTCTGTTGCTGCTTTCTGCGGCTCTCATCTAAGTCACCTACAGGGTCCCAGCGTGACCTTATTGTCCTGTCCAGTTTCATGATCTTCTGTTACTACTTTCTGCGGCTCTGATTTAAGTCACCTAGAGGGTCCCAGCGTGACCTTATTGTCCTGTCCAGTTTCATGATTTTCTGTTGCTGCTTTCTGCGGCTCTCATCTAAGTCACCTAGAGGGTCCCAGCGTGACCTTATTGTCCTGTCCAGTTTCATGATCTTCTGTTGCTGCTTTCTGCGGCTCATCTAAGTCACCTAGAGGGTCCCAGCGTGACCTTATTGTCCTGTCCAGTTTCATGATCTTCTGTTGCTGCTTTCTGCGGCTCTCATCTAAGTCACTTAGAGGGTCCCAACATGACCTTATTGTCCTGTCCAGTTTCATGATCTTCTGTTGCTGCTTTCTGCGGCTCTCTTTTTAGAGTTGCTCATTCATCAGCTGGTTTTTGATTATACCCTCTTTCAGGGAGACCAGCTCATTGTGCTGTCATCCATTGTAGCTTTAATTTTCCCATGTTTTTACTGTAATCACCAGATTTTTAAACAAGATGCAGTGTTGGTCTTCATATGCAGCTTCTCGTTCCCTCCAGTGGCGCTCCTTAAGTTTGCAGTCTTAACTTCCAGTGGTTGCACCCTGAGCCTTTTGGCAAACTCATTTTATATCCTAAAATTTCAAAGAAATGTCTTTGTCTCTAGACCCATAAATGTTACTAAAGATGCATAAATGGCAATTGTTCAGCGCAAACTATATTTAAAAATATGAAAGTAATGAAAATATGCATGAATAGTATATGAACAGTATTTAAAAATTCGTTAGCTGTGCCAGGCAGAGGTTGTGTCAATGCAGTTATGTTCCCCATCATGTAAACTTTAACGTAAGATTGTTGAATAGTTTGTGTGTTTTTTTTTTAACTATGAATGTCAATAGGAACAGGTAAGGCATCACTGGGATGACCCTAGTGAAACTTCTAGAGGAGTCACTAGGTTTTAAATGAAAATCAGTATTTTCTGTCTCTTCCATCTTTCCTTATGGTTTGATTTCTGCTGCTTGGGAACAGGGACAGAGCTTTTTTTCTCTGACTCCAGTGAGAACTCAGTATTCACACAGCTGTATCTCTTGGATTTGTTCCATGCTCCTCTCAACCACTATACATTTGCTGTTTTTCTCTGATAACGCTACGTACTTTTCTTTGCATATTTTACTGGAAGAATAGCTGCATTTTGTACTGTACTTTTTCTTATGAAAGACAAACACAGATGTTCTTCATGTTTCACTCTTGCAGTCATTACATTTGGGTTATCTGCTTGTAGGTATCCCTCAGTCGGCCTGAATAACAATGTCTTGGGTCCTGCGTCAGTTGCTGTCCCTTCTTCCATGACATCAGGTAACTTGCAGCCGACACCATTACATCAGTCTTTCTTGCCGTGCGGTGCCCGAAGCAGAAGCAATTCGCAAGTGCCGGTCGGCCGACTCATGAAATTTTCGTTTTTGAGTTTCAGGACCAAAGTCTTCAACTAAAGCTAAGTACCCCGTTGGGGAAACTTTTTCTTGCTCCTTACCGATGTCAGTAAAAGTTAATAATTGTATGACTTGTGGAAAGCAATACCTGATAAAGATTTTCATTTGTACTGTATTCCTTGCCTGGACCCTGACCACGACGTACCTTGCTGTCGGTTTTGTGCTTTATTTAATCAGCGCACTATATGTCTTCGATATATTTTCGCCTCTAAATATTTCAGTTCTTGGTTTAATTATCCAGAAATGTCATCGGTTAGCTGTCCGACTACCTGGATTCCAAAAAAACACAAAGATAAAGACAGAGACAGGCCGCCGAGGTCCAAAACTGCCGGCGACGCTTCTCCTAAGCCAGTTGCAGTTCACCAGTACTCAGTGAGGTGCTTTCACAGCCCCTGATACCTGCTACTTCTGATTCGCAGGCCTCTACTGAGATCCATTCGGAGTCTGGTATGCCATGAGATGCCTCAACTGTGGAACCCGCGGATGTCTCTACCTTGGATGGGTCCAGAGCCGCTGTGCAGGCACTGGCTTCTGAGGGTGTATTCAGGCCTACGGACTTGCATATTAAAACGATGCCTCCTTCTTCACTTAGGCCTAAATCCTGAACCATGCCTAAAAAAACGACGCCCATGCCACATGCTCAGGCCTCTATGCCTAAAAAACAAATGATAAGAATGGCTGAAGATCTAATAACTCTAATCAGGGGTAGCCAACCCCCCCCCCTTCTAAGAGGCCTAGGACTGAAGTTGTTTATAAATCTTCTGACCAGGATTCTGTTGTTTTTGATTCTTCTGATGATCTGGATTTGCCCTTCTCTACTTATGAAGATTCTGATGCAGAGGACTGTATTTCCTCTGCTTCCCCTCCAGAGGATTTTTCTTTTGGTGAAACTTTACATATTCTAAGGGAGCATTTCCACTGGGAAAGCCAGGATTTTTCTGATTCAAAAAAGAGGCTCAGGGATTTCTTACTCCTGCCTCAGCATAGGCCTTTAGCTATTCCTCCTGTACTAGACATTGTTGATGATGCTTTTTCGGAATCTAGTTTGGCCCCTGATTCCTTGCCTCCTGCTCCCAGAAAACTTGACAGATATTACAGGGTTCCTGAGTCACATAAGTTCCTTTTTAAAAATCGTTTTGCGGATCCAGAAACTATTTCTCAGGGGCCCAAGGGCATTAAGGCTTCTACTGCTAAAAATCCTACCCCTTCTGATAGAGACTCCAGTGCGCTGGAATAAAATCCCGGTCCATGTGAGGCAGAGCACCTCGCTGGCTCTGTTCAAGAGAAATCTTGACCGGTGGATGGGAGATCGTAGGTTTACCCCGGGAATCATCTCTGTGTCACTTCTGGACAGAGGCACAACAAACTAATGGGCACATTATTTCTAACATAAGGGGTGGCGTAAGCCACATAACTTTGGGCTAGGCTTATAAATGCCTTAGGGCAGATAGCCTAGTATAAACCTATGAACCTATGGATTGGGGAAGAAGGTTTACACTTCTGCAACCTTGGCCATTAGGGCTTTAAACTGCCAGTTTCATATGTTAAAGTATCAACAACATGTTATTGGATTGCTTAAACAGAAAATGATGTTGATTCCTGATTGTGTGGAAAATAAAGAATTACATGATTTAATGCATTCTGCTGAACAGGTTGGAAAACATACTTTGCAATGTGGTTTTGATTCATTAGAGGCCTCTTGCAGGGCTGCTGTTACTGGGTCTGTGCTCAGAAGGCATGCTTGGCTTAAGGAGCAATCTTTACCTGATCATGTTAAAGCTAAATTGTTGGATGCTCCCTTAAATCGGGACTGCCTGTTTGGCAATGACGCTGAGGAAGTTCTTAAAAAGATGGAAGATAAAGCTAAATCTATGCAAACTGTTAAAGATTTCTTACAAGTTCAGCCTCCTAGATTTAGTAGGCAGTGGCCCTCTAATAATTGGTCCTTTCCAGCCCCTTCCAGGTCTTCTCAAGCCAAACTCCGACACAGCAGAAACCCCCAGTTTCAGTCCCAGGGGACACACAGGACTAAGCAGTGGGGGGCCTCCACTTCCAAATCTGGGAGTAATAAGACTCACCCCTATGGTAAACTGTCTCAATGACTTCCTTTTAAAATGTCCAAGCACTTATCAACTGACTGCCCCCTTGGGGGGAAGATTGCTCTTCATGCAAAGAACTGGGAGCTCATTACCCAGGACAAATGGGTTTTAAATATAGTATCCCAGGGATACAGATTTCATTTCCACACGTTGCCAACACCAAACGGGTGGTCAGACCTACCCCCAAATCAGTGGACAGAGGCCCAAAAACAAGTACTTTCTCTCTTAAGCATGGGAGCTATGCAACCAGTACCAGAAGAGGAAAAGGGACAAGGTTTCTACTCGAGACTTTTCCTGGTACCCAGAAAAGACAATTCATGGCGTCCTATCCTGGACCTGTCTACTCTAAACATCTTTTTGGAGATTCCAAAATTCAAGATGCTGACTCTTCACTAGTTGCTCCCTATGTTAGGCAAAGACGCCTGGTTGGCAACACTAGATTTAAAAGAAGCATACCTGCACATCCCAATCAGGGAATTTTGCAGAAGATACCTTCGCTTCAAAGCAGGCTACGGACACTATCAGTTCTCTGCACTGCCCTTTGGCTCATCTACTGTGCCCATGGTATTCACAAAGTGCCTAGCTCCAGTTATTGCATTCTGCAGGCAAATAAATATTCAAATATACCCATACCTGGACGAATGTCTAATTCAGGCAGAAAGCCAGGACGTACTTTTGAATCATCTGGCCTTTGTACAAAGGGTACTAACCTGTCTGGGGTACACCATAAATGAACAGAAATCTCACCTGGTACCCTGTCAACAAATTATATTCCTGGGAGCAAGCTTGAATAAAACTTCCCAGATGGCTTACCTCACACCAGAGAAACAAATTCATTTGCCAACCTACTTCAAACAAGTGGCCACAAAAACCCTGCTGTCTGCAAGATAAATACTGCAAGCCTTTGGGTTCATGGCCTCCTGCCTTCTTCTAATTCCATATGCAAGATTGTATATGTGGAAACTACAGTGGTATCTAAAAAGCCTATGGAGTCAACATTCCCATGATCTAGAAGCAATGATTCCTATCATACCTTGCCTACACCTAGAGTTCCTTTGGTGGGCAGAGGCCTGCCACCAAAACAAGGGACTATCTTTCACACCACCCCTGCCGCCCAAACCCTAACAACAGACGCATCAGACTATGCATGGGGGGCTCACCTGGCAGGGAAGTGCATTCAGGGCAAATGAAACCCAAGTCATATGCACCTGCATATCAATCAAAAAGAAATGTTAGCTGTACAGAATGCTCTGACAGCCTTCAAGGACTACATTCTTCCAGGACAACTAATGGTAAAGAAGGACAAACACCACTGTTATGTGGTACATAAACAAGCAGGGGGGTACACATTCTTACCCCCTCTACAGACTAGCCATGGCATTGTGGAACACAGCCTTGAGCTACCAAGTGCACCTACAAGCTCAATTCCTGCCAGGAAAATTAAATACACTGGCAGACGGACTAAGCAGAAACCTCATGAACCCACACGAGTGGACACTGGAACCAAGGATTTTCAACATGTTGAAAAGCAAATGGGGGAGCCCAGATATAGACCTATTTGCCTCTCCCCAGAACTACCAATTGGACAACTTTTGCACAAGAACTCCCCTCAAACAAGCCTGGGAAGTGGATGCTCTGTACTTCAGCTGGAAAAATCTATCAGTCTATGCCTTCCCCCCTCTGCCCCTGCTTTCCAAAGTACTACTAAAAATCAAACAGGGCAAACCAAGGATGATTTTTATTGCTCCAGACTGGCCACGCCAACACTGGTACCCACTCCTGCGCAGTGTGTCACGGTTTTCCCCATGGCACCTGCCTCAGACTCCTTCCCTGTTGTCCCAGCAAGAGAACCAGATTCTGCACCCTCGGCTTCTAACACTGAACCTCGCAGCCTGGCTAATTATCTAATCTCTCCTTTACCATCCCTCAGTAAACCTGTGATGGATATCATTTTAGAGCCAAGGAGGCCTAGTAGTAGAAAATCTTATGCTGAAAAATGGAAAAGATTATGTGCCTGGAACCAGTCTCAAGGGATGAGCACAGCAGCGCCCAATTTACCTCAGATTTTACAATACTTGACTGAGATGTTTCACAAGGGCCTGTCTTTTTCCTCCATTAAAATCCATGCCTCAGCCATTTCAGCTCATTATAACACAGAACCTCCCCTCTTCTCTCATCCACTGCTCAAGCAGTTCCTCTGAGGGGCCAAAATTTGAGACCACCCAGGAGAGCTCCAACCCCAGCTTGGGATCTTAACTTTGTTTTGGAGAAACTCACTCTACCTCCTTTTGAGCCAGCTGCTACTGCACACTTAAATTTCTTCCTTGGAAAACAGCTTTCCTTTTAGCAATCACTTCAGCTAGAAGGGTATCTGAATTACAGGCCCTTATGGCAGTGGAACCTTTCATCATCTTTCATGTGGACAGGGTGACCCTCAGAGCCAATCCTTCCTTCATGCCCAAGGTGGTATCCAGTGTGGCTCTTAATCAGTCCATTCATTTGCCAACCTTCTTTCCCAATCCACAGAACAAAGGGGAATGGATACTGCATTCCTTAGATGTGCACAGACGACTTAGATTGTACTTGGACAGGATTAAACCTCAAAGGAAATCTGAGCAACTGCTGGTGGCATTTGCTGCAGGGGCAGGGGGGAAGGGTATTTCAAAGCAAACCATTTCTAAATACATAGGCCATTGCATTCATTTCTGCTATAAGCACCATGGAAAACCTATCCACCAGGGGATCAGACCTCAATGCACCAGGGCTGCAGCTACCTCTACAGCCTTTCTCAGAGGCATACCTACCAGGGACATCCTAGAAGCTGCTACCTGGAGTTCTGTACATACTTTCACCAAGCATTATCATTTGCCAATTTTCTCTAATTCCAAAGCTGGCTTTGCCACTGCAGTCTTGCATGGCCTTATAGCTGGTCCTAATGGTATCTAAATTCCTCCTCCCATCCTTAGCTTTGGGAATCTACCCAAAAACACGAAGAACATAGTGCAGTTGTGTACACTTACCATAAATGTAGATGTTCAAGTGTATTCACTGTTGCAGTCCTGGTTTCCCTCCCTCCAGCCCCCTATTTTTCTCTTACTATACCTCTACTTTCCTTTACTATGCTTAAAAGCCCTTTTGGTGTATTTGCTTTTTTGTTAGAGATATATCATTGTACTTTTATATTTAATTGTTTCCCATTAGGGGGGCAACTGACATCTGGGGCAAGAAAAACTGATGTAATGGCATCGGCTGCAAGTTTTATACCCCTAACGACCTGACGTCATGGAAGAAGGGACAGCAGCCGACGCAGGACCCAAGACTTTGTTAATCAGCCTGACTGCGGGCTACCTGCAAGCAGATAACCCAAATGTGATGACTGCAACAGTGAATACACTCGAACATCTACATTTATGGTAAGTGTACACAAGTGTACTTTGCTTTGGCTCAGTGCATTTGTTTCTACAGTTCACATTTTCCTGCATCTTTACTAAAGTACAGCTGCATGTTTAACCCAGCCTTCCACATTTTCCCCCTTTTCTAGGCCCAAGAGAGTTGTATTGATATACCAGCAAGAAGTGAAAATAGAGGGTAGAAATTGCATTTCAGATTATACTACTCAACAGGTAATCTGCATTTACATTATAAGTACCACTCCAGTGGTAGATCACCAGATTGTAAGACAGTGCTCCCAAACTTCATCTGAGAAGCTTACCTTTTCCAACTGCCTCTCTGTAACTACTGTAGTGTGTTATAATTTGTAAAAACTGTGAATTTTCTAACTTATAGAAAAAGGTAAAGATTTTGGAGAGCCCCAGCTAATCACAAACATTGCTTTTCCACAGCTGTGAAGAATTATTCTCTTGGCTGAAGTCCACAGCTAAGATGTACTACAGAGGTCTTCTCTCTCATTGAAGAAAGCTGGCTGGGTACAGCCTGAGTCCACGATTTGATGCATTTACCTTCATAGCACATTATTGGCTATATTCATAGCTGGCTAGTAATACCAGGGGTCCACTGACAGCCTCCTTGCCTGCTCACAAGCTGGTATACAGTTGTCCTTATCTGTTTCTTTTGGCTACGTTGGTGAGAGGAGTGGCTGTGGTATTATTGTTGGAAACGCAGGAATGCCTTTTCCCTCTTTTTGCTAGCAGAAGTAACGTGGCCCACGCATGTATATCTGCCTTGGCAAGATCTGGCTGGATTTTATCTCCACTCACCAAGATCAATTCACGTAAGGTTCAAGTAAGGCATCTTTTATCACTTGTAGCAAGGAGACAAAGCATGTAGGTACAAGGTTTGTCTGATTTTCAATAGTTCAGCCTGCTGCTTTTATACAGTTCTTTGCATGTACACAGCAGATGTTTATCAGATAGTTGCTGACCTGCAAAAACATTTCTCAAAATTCAGTTTGACCATAGGGCTTAACCTGTCAAACCCATTTTCTGAGTAATTGTCCTGCAACTGTCTTTTCTTGACACACAGCATTTATCTATTGCTAGTGTGAGGCCCCTTTCTCAACATTCCATTACAGGAACAACCAGACTTTCAGGCATCAGCAGCTTTTACAGAGACCACCAGTATTTACACATTTTACACAGAATAAATGTATTAACTTTTAACCCTTTAGGTGCAGAATTGTACACCAAATAATATGTACATTTCTCTAACAATTCCCCCCTTTTAATACTTTATTCTTATTGTTTAATGAGTCTAAAACAAGTCTATTTCATCTCTTGACCATTTCCATCCAGGGCCTTGCAGTCAGAGAGTCATTCGGCTTAGGCACGAGAAAACAATTCTTCAACTTCCAGTTTTAGCAGTTCCTCATATTCAGTACTTTGTTGGCACAAGGATTTTGTGACTGAGGCATCTATAGTGTTTTTTACCAATCCACGCATGTAGGGGATGCAACAGCATCCACAAAACATCAATATCGCTGCTCCAACGCAAATGGCGATCAACAGATTCATCTGGAAACTGCCCCATCCCCCAAACCATCTCTGGAAAAAGTCTGTCAATGGGTTTTGACCTGGTTTGGTCAAGGCAGATACTTGCTGGATCACTTCGAGATGGCTATTTATTTCGTGTTCATTGTCTGGAATAAATGAACAGCATTCCTCCTGGATTAAGGCACAAGTACTTCCTTTTGCCGCCAGGGTGAAGTCGAGAGCCATACGATTCTGAAGTACTACTGCTCTCATAGCTGTCAGTTCATCTGTCACCAATTCTAGGGCAGAGAAGGTTGCGTTGCTCAATGTTTCAAGCAGCTTGGACAGCTTTCTCAGTTCCCAAATCGATTTTACTGCTCTGTACTGAGGTATTATGCCAGCCCAAGATATGATGTAATCACCGAGGTCCATGTGCGACAATCCTTTGTCACTGACGTGAGCCAGATCATGATGATATATCCATGATGCGTCGATTTGGCCTACTGGATTAGCAGGTTTCTTGATCTCTCGAATGTTCCGGAGTTTACCCTGTGGTAAGGCTGATACATGTCGAATAGCGGGGATCAGGTAGCCCAAGAAACAGCTACCAGACCAATTTCCTGGTAGCCATTTATAGGCTTTTCTTCCACACACGAAGTAGCAGTTTCCACTTTGGCAGTGATACTGATAGGGATTAAATGATCTCCCCTGTCTGCCAATCCTTGGAATATTTTTCTGTAAACGACTTTTATTTCTTGGGTAAAATTAGTTGTGGCGTTTTCACCTTCCAAAAATCTCTTTACACATGAGAAATTTGCCGAGCACTCAGCATTGTCTAATGTACAGTCGTAATTTACTGTGATATTGCAGTCGCTCTGCCCCATTCGCATAGTTCCATGTTTTTTAAAACACAAAGTGCCATTTTGTCACTTGAACAGCTGTAGCACTATCCTATCTCTCGATGTTACATTTGTTGTCACATTAAGCAGATCCTTCCAAGTTTCAGTTACTCCCAGGGGGATCGGATTTAATGGTAACCCCCCCCCCCCCGTGTGCAGTAGGTAAGGCTGTACATATCCAACAATTTGATACATTAAAGGTATCTGCGTACGCGTATTTGATGGCCTGATAGGTGTTAAAGGCAGGATGCCATACTGCGCGTTTGCTTGGTTTAGTAAATGTGGCGGAAAAGAGAAATGGCCATAGCAGAAAAACATTGACCACAATAACAGTCAATAAGATTACCACACAATATTTTTGTGGAGAAGGTTGTTGTTCCGGTGTTCTGTTTTTTTCAGTTTTCCCAAAAGGATGGAATTCGATTCTCTTCTTCGGTGCAATCATTTTCACGTTTGGGGTTTTCTTGATCTTATTCTCTTCCCTATAGGACCTTAGCACCGATTATTGCTTCGCTGGGTTTGAGACGGAGCAGTTCCTATTGATCTGCCCCCCCCCCCCCTTTGTAACCAGACTTTTGTGCTTAGGGCCCCGGCGGAGAGGTAAGACCTTTACCCAATTCAAACTTTCTCACTAACTTGCAGTGTGTCAGATGGAGCCACAAAGCTCGTTCTGCAATCTTGACTGCAGTCTGTGTTGAAAGAAGCACCTGGTAGGGACCTTCCCACTTTGGTGATGCCCAGTTCTTCCTCTTCACGATTTTGATCCACACCCAGTCTCCTGGCATCACTGTTACATCCGGTGTCTTAGTCTGCTCTGAACCTGAAACAGAATTAGACTGCAACAGATGTTTAGAATTTAACAATTTCTTCATATGTAAGATCAGCTTCCTGGTCTGAAGGCATGCGAGGTTTCCATTGGGGTGTATAATACGCCCTCCCATACAGTATCTCATATGGGGTCAGCCCTTTTGCTGAGAGAACTGTTCTCATGTTCAACAGTGCCAGGGGTAAACAGTACAGCCAGGTTTTCCCAGTTTCAGCCATTAGTTTCCTCAGTTTACTTTTAAGTGTACCATTATGTCTTTTGACCAACCCTGCAGACCGAGGATGATAAGCACGATGATTTTTTAGAGAAAT
>NC_056732.1:17462132-17684632 GCF_019279795.1 Protopterus annectens | reverse complement strand
GTGGGCAGAAAATGTCACTGACAGTCATGTCAATTGTATTTATTGTTTGGGAGCATTACATCTCCAGGAAAGCTGCTCCACCTGTCATTGTTTCTCTTCTAGGGTTCTCCAGGAGAGAAAGAGAACATTGATCAACAGAGGTTTACTTAAACCTTCATTCCAAGAAGCTTTGCGCAACCAGGACGAGTCCAGTAAACCCTCAAAGTCTTCTAAGACTTCTACTTCTGAGGGCAAGAAATCAAAAAAATCTTCGACGTTGGTTCCACAGACCTCAGAGGTGACTGTCTTGTCCTTCCGGTGCAAGTCCCCGGTTTTGGAACTGGTATCCGAAGTGCCTAAGTCTCCACTCCTGCAGTCTGTACCTCCTTCTCTCCACTCATCTCGGTCTTCAATTAGCCTTTCCGATTTGGATGTGGATTGTGTGGAGCAGAAGCTTTTACAGACACTGACCTTTGCTAAATTCTTATCGGCTCCGACCCAAATGGCTTCTGAACCGCAGACCCTTTTACCATCTACTATTCTTCCTCCTCCGAGCCATACCAGTCCTTTGGAGCCAGAGGAGTCGGACTTGATGATCATTGAGACTTTGGAGTGACGCCTGCTCCAGTGTCTTTAGCTCCGTTTACTCTGACATCCTCGGCGCCAATCGAGGAATCTAGGAGCTGACACTCTCTGGTCAGGTCCCTGGAGGATAGTCGGACTGACTTGTTGGTTCCGACTCTGCCTCTCGGGGCTTCGGCTCGAATGAACTTGCTCCTACCTCTGGCTCGGAGCCCACTGTCCCGGTGCCGGGGTTATCGACTGTTTCCTCAGATCCGTTGGTCCCTTCTCATTGGAGCAGAGGTGCCTTCAAAGCCATGAGGAGAGTTATGTCTCCTAAGACATCTTCAACTTCAGGTCCGGCTACCTCTTCCCCAAAAATGCCTGTGTCTGCTTCTGCTTCACAGATCCTTGCCAAGCATAGAGACCCAGAGCCTCAGGAAGCCCCATTGGGTGGCCCCTGCTCTTCCAAGACCTCACCAGAAGCCCCCACTGATGAGGTTCCCAGGAAGAGAATCTGTAAGAGGAAGCATTTAGACTCCACACTGGTGTCCCGACATCTGATACCGACTTGAATGAATCAGAAGGGTCCTCACGGTCCCCCTCTGAGGATATCTCATTTGCTGAGATATTAGAAATCCTTAGGCAGAGGGGTGACTTGCAGTCCACCAACCCTACTGAGGACGAGTCGGTTCTCCTGAAAGCTTTCCGGTCTCAGCCCTCCACCTTGTGGGTGTCTCCACCCTTCGTTGAGCTTATGCAGCTGGTCTCACAAAGGGCGTGGGAGGTGGGAGTCTCCGGACACCATGGAGCCTGTCCCCAGGAGGCCTAATAAATTTATTTCTGCCCCCCCCCCCCAGGACAATTTATTTCTTACTAGGGGTGTGGCAGTTGATGCCATGGTGGTGGCGGCATCCACCAAAAAGGAAATTTCAGAAACTTTCTCTTCTAGCCATTCTCCTAACAGAGATTCTAGGATCATGGATAGATATGGAAAGCGCGCTTACTGTTCAGTGACTTTTGCACTGCGTTCGCTCAACTATTTAACCCATTTTACTAGACTGTAAAGAGATCTCCTTAAAGAGCTGGGAGATGCTCTTCAGGGTATAGTAGCTGCAGGAGCTTCAGATAAAGTTGCCTCCCAGCTTGCTACCCTCAATTCCATAGTGAACTCGTCCATGTACCTCATTTCATATGCAGCTGATGGAATGAACAGGGCAGCAGGTACAGGAATTGCTCTTAGGAGACACTCCTGGATGCATTTGTGTTCCTTCGCGGAGCCCTTTAAGTCATCTTTTGTAAATACCCCTTTGGATGGCTTGTCATTTTCAGGCCCAAAGTTAAGGAAACTTTGACCAGGTGTAAGCAGGAAGGAAAGATTCTGTCTGCCATCGGAGTCCGTTTTTCCACCCCTACTAGACCTTACCCCAAGGGTCAAAGGGGAGGAAAGATATGGTTCCACAAAGCCCAAGGAGCCTTTCAGGACACGTGGTGAACCCCTCTCCAGGGACAAAGGAGGGGGCAATAATGGAAGACACTGCCCTCGCAGCAGAGGGGGTCTGCAAAACCAGGGCAACAGAGATCAGTTCTTTGGAAAGCCCTACCTGTGCTCCTGAAAGGAGGTCTGACTGTCCTACTCTGGAGACAGTCAGGGGTCGCTTATCCTTGTATCCAGATGCCTAGCTCAAAATAACAAACGACAACTTGGTACAAAGTATCTTTTCCAGAGGATATTTCATTCCTTTCGCCACATCCCCTCCATTGACAAGAAGAATCCCGGACGTTCCACCTAGTTACAGGGAACAGGCAACAATAGAGGTCTGATCGTTGCTAACAAAAAGAGTCATCCAACCATTCCCAGCAGACCAGATAGGATCCGGAACTTACTCAAGATTCTTTTTAGTTCCAAAAAAGACAGGGGACTGGAGACCTATATTGGACCTCAGCAGACTAAACAGATCTGTCAAGAAAGGCAAGTTCTGGATGGTCACGCTTCAGTCGATACTTCCCTTTTTAGGGAAAGACAGTTGGATTTGCTCGATAGATCTTTAGATCTTCGGGATGCGTACTACCACATAAAAATGGCCAGACCATCCAGGGATCATTTGCGCTTCAGGCTGGGAGCCAATCATTAAAAGTTTCGAGCCCTGCCCTTTCGTCTCACTACAGCCCCCCGAGTGTTCAAATGCATGGCAGTGGTCACGGCTCACCTGAGACGTTTAGGATTCCAGATGTTTCCGTACCTAGACGATTGGCTCCTCACCGCCACTACCAGGCATCAACTCATACAAGCCAGGGACACCACTCTTTCACTCTGCAGTCATCTGGGCATTACAATAAACTCAGGAAAATCTGCCTTGTCACCATCGCAAAATACCATTTTTATCGGAGCAGAATTGGATACCACCACCACCACTCTGAGACTCCCAGCAGAAAGAGTCTTACTACTCCGTCAGCAGGTCTGAAATATTATATCCAAAAACAAGGCTGCAGCATCAGAAGTACTAAAATTGTTAGGCATGATGGCAGCTGCAGTTTTAGCCATACTGTTAGATCGTATGCACTTGCGGATTCTGCAATGGCTTTTGTTCACTCAATGGTCTAACCAAGAACTCCCAATGTCTCATCTTATAATTATCACGAACACATGCAAAAAGGATCTTCAGTGGTGGTTGATCTCTCTTTATGTCATGATAGGTCGTCCTTTTGTTATACCCCCACCAGCGGCCACAGCGACCACGGATGCTTCCCTGATAGGGTGGGGGGACATTTTCAGGGAAGAACAGCCCAAGGCACATGGACTGATCAAGAGACATATCTGCATATCAGTGTCCTAGAGATGAGAGCAGTACTTTTAGCGTTGCAGTACTTCCAGTACTCTCTTCCTCTGGGTACAATTGCGATTCAGACAGACAACATGTCAGTGGTCTGGTACTTAAACAAGGAGGAACCAGGTCCTACCCCTTTTGTCGAGTGGCCCTAAGAGTATGGCAGTGGACTATATCCACCCAACGCTTTCTGTTAGCAACGCACATCCCGGGGAAATCAAACATGGTAGCAGACAAGCTGAGCAGAGCAATTCTGTTGCCTCATGAGTGGTCCCTCAAGAAAGAAATAGAAGACAGGATTTTCCACAGGTGGGGCCAGCCTTGTTGCGACCTTTTCGCCAGCCACATTATATACGAAATGCAGAAGCTACTTTGTCTTGATTCCCCCTCTCGGAGAAGCCCCAAGAAACACACTTGAACACGATTGGCCTCCGGGTCTCCTCTATGCATTCCCACCAATCCTGTTGATATCCAAGGTTCTACAGAAAGCAAAAGCCCTTGGAAGGACCATCATTCTAATAGCCCCTCATTGGCCTTGTCAGATTTGGTTCCCTTTCCTTCCACTTCATCATTTGGAGGAGCCCTGGATTCTGGACCCAGTTCCAGATGATCTGGCGCACTCATTGGGGGAACTTCATCCCTCTCTGCAGTCCCTGAAGCTGACAGTTTGGCTGCTCTAATTCCCATCATAGCCAGGTTCCATAACCTTTCTAATAAGATGAAGCAAATTCTCTTATCCTCTCATAAATCCTCTTTGAGGAAGGTATACCTTAGCAAATGGAAAAAGTTTTCTATATGGGCCTCTCAAAACAACATTGATCCCTACCAAGCCGCTATGGCCTCTATGCTAGAGTTCTTGACCATGATTTTTAACAAAGGAGCTGCAGCAGCTACAGTTCATGTTCAACTTGCTGCTATCTCTAATTTTCAACTGGGATTTGAAGGATTAAACATAATGTCACACAAACTATCCAAAACATTTCTCAAAGGGACCTTTCATCTCAGACCACCTGTGAAATCTCTGTATACCCCATGGAATCTAAATTTTATGCTTTCTCGCATTATTCTCCCTCCATTCTAACCAGCTTCCTCATGTGATTTGAAATACTTGTCATGGAAGACTGTCTTTTTAGTACCTATCACTTCTGCCCACAGAGTGTCAGAGCTTCAAGCCTTGTCCATTAAACCTCCTTATTTGATTTTCCATGCCGACAGTGTCTCACTACGAACTAATTCCTCCTTTCTGCCTAAAGTCTGTCCTGAAACTAAACTTAATCAAATTATTGATTTGCCAGTATTCTTCCCCAGTCACTCCAACAACTTAGAATATATGCTGCACAAACTTGATGTTCATAGACAGCTCAGATTTTACTTGGACAGAACAAAAGACTTTAGGAAATCTGAACAGCGTTTCGTTTCCTTTTCAGATTCCAGAAAAGGTATGCCAGTGGCAAAAACAACTCTAAGTGGTTATCCGATTGTATCACATTTGCTTATTCAGCTGCTAATATGCCCTTACAACAAAAAATTATGGCTCATTCCACCAGAGCAGTGTCTATATCCTCTGCCTTTTCTGCCAGACTTCCTGTAGATAACATTTGTGCAGCAGCCACTTGGTTAAAACCTCATACCTTTATCACTCATTACAAAGTTGACAGGGCCTTCTTTGGGCCTACTGTCCTGAAAAACATACTCCCATGAGCCATCTGAGATAGATGGTGCTTGGGACCCTACCCATCTGTAAGAATGAATGGCGAGATAGAACAACTTCACATAAAGAAGTTATGTACTTACCATAACATTCCATGCGAGTTGTTCATCTCGCCTTCATTCTTACTTCCCACCCTCCTACCCCTGCCAGGGTTTTTCGAAGACCGAGATGCTGGATTCTTCCTGGTTGCTCAACCCTTCTATATCTTTTTCTTATAGAGTGATAGAATGACATATGGTACTATTATAAGCAGCAAACAAGATCTGAGGTAACTCTAGGTGCATAATGGGATAGGGACTTTGCTTCAAGCTATCTGAAGACCTCGAGCATTGTAGTATCCGAACCCATCTGTAAGAATGAAGGCGAGATGAACAACTCACATGGAACGTTATGTTAAGTGCATAACTTCTTTTTTTCTTGGTGCTGCAGTTTTCCTGCTTTAATGGCTGCTTCTGCACATTTAACAAGACCAAATGACATTCTTATATCATTTGAAAAAGTTTTGACATCTTGCAATTGTACTTTCAGTTCCTCTTCTGATGAGCTATACATTTCAGAAGTAGTTAACTTCATTTGTTCATCAACCTGTGGGTATCGGATCCGAATCGGATCAGAGCCGGCAGCTTTATTCAGCTAAGATCCGAGCTCCAAGCTCCTCCCCCTTACCCATAACCCCCTATAATCCTTCCCTGTCCCCAGATCTCGTTTGCCGCGGCTTATTCAAGCACCTAGAACGAGTTCCAGGCGTAGGGTTTCGTGCGTTTTTCAAGAAAAATTACCTTTTTTCATCTAGGTTTTTTAGTTTAATTGTTAAGTGAGTGAGTGTTGTTCCCTTTTGTAGTTAATTAAGCTAGTTTTGTTGGTAAAATTTATATATTTTTTAGTTAGTCTAGTCTTCCCTCTTCCCGGTGTGTGTGAAGGTGTGTTTGGGTTGGGCCTATTTCATTACTATGGCCGAGGCCCCTAAAACCTTCTTTTCTCAATGCACCGAGTGTGGCCATAAGCTATCTCCAGCGGATAGCCACACTTGGTGTGTTATCTGCCTTGGGGTTGACCATCTTTTTTCGTCTGCACAATTTGTGCAGCCTTCAACCCCAGGGCTTTGAGGGATAGGAGGTCGAAGCTGATTCTGGCGGGACTTCTGCCCCCCAGACTCGGCTTTGTCCTCTTCTCCCTCGGTGGCAACGGCTGCTACCACGGTGGTACCACCTTCTATCCCTGCTCCCCTGGCCGGGACTCACCCTCCCACCCTGGCTCAGGAGGAGAGGGAATCTAGGAGGGAGAAAAGAAAGGAGAAGCACCACAAGCGGCGGGCTGAAACTTCCTCTTCGGCTCCACCAGCTAAGCAGTTAGTCTCTCCTAGGGCTTCCGGGCCTTCTCCTTCCCGGCTCCATTTACCCCGCTTTTCCCTGGGGCCGGAGGAGGAGGATGAGACTTGGTCACCTTCGAGGTCTTCGAGGCGTCACTCCAGGCCTGCCTCGCTGGCCTCGTCTAGATCAACCCGAAGTTTGTCAGATGCAGATATGGACCGGATGATGCGTAGGTTTCTCCAGGCCCAGCTGCAGATGGGAGTTTTCCTGCCTCCCCCCACTCCGGGGGGGCAGCTCGATCCCCTTTTTTGCCCCGATTGCTCCTTCTCCGACCCACTTCCGGGGTTCGGAGCCGTCGGATCCAGGCAGCATCGGAGCCGAGTTTGTCAGGTCCTTTTTCAGATCCGAGCTCTTGGAGCCGTGAGCTGAGCTTCGGATCCGGGAGTGTCTTTGCTCCGTCTCGGTCGGAGCATACTGGCCCTTCGGAACCGATTGCATCGGCGTCGGCTGCGGTCCGCACCACGGAGATACCGCTGGAGTCGTATCACATGTGCCATGTAGTTCAGCGACCTTACCCAGAAGGTGGCTGAAGCAAACATCTGCTTCCCTATACGGTCCATCATCCGAGACTCCGTGTCGGGTGGGTGGACCAAGGAACTCTCCTGGGATAGTTCCTTTGTGGTGGCAGCCGTTCAATCCATTCTCCCACTCCTGCAGGTGAACGACTGGATGTGCTCTATAGACCTCAAGGATGCGTATTACCACATTTTGATGGACAGAAGATCCAGAAGCGTTCTCCACTTCCAGTCGGAGCTTAGAGAGAGCAGTTCTCCTTCGGTGTTCGATGTTGTGGAGAGGGTCTTGTCGAGGGACTCGAGGCCCCAGGCTCCTGCTGCGGTTCCAGCCATCACTCCCTCTCAGATGGGCCTACCTTCCATCACCCGGCCCCAGGGACAACCTGCGTCTACGTCCCAGATGGTTCCCTTAGAGGAACAGGATGTGGTTGGTGAGGCATCCTCGGACCCCCCCCCCCTCCGAGGAGGTTCCTCATAAACATAAGTGCAAGAGGAGGCACTTGGACTCACCTGAGTCCCTGACAGAGGACACAGACTTAGAGGAAGGGGAAGGTTCCCGAAGGTCACCCCCCCGAGGATGTCTCCTTCGGAGACACTATGGAAATGCTTCGTATTAGAGGGGGGTGGTCAGCCCAAAAGCCTTCCTCCGATGAGTCTGTGTTTCTGGAAGCATTTGACGCAGGCCCATCTACCTCTTGGGTGTCCCCTCCCGCCGATCCCCTGGTAGATCTGATCACTACCAGGGCATGGAAGGAACTGGACATTGTGGAGCCCATACCAAAGAGACCAGACAAAATTCTCAGTCCACCCACAAATAGGACGGTTTGGAGCAAGGGTGCTCCAGTAGATGCCATGTTGGTGGCGGCTGCCACCACAAAGGAACTATCCCAGGAGAGTTCCTTGGTCCACCCACCCGACAAGGAGTCTCAGATGATGGACCGTATAGGGAAGCGGATGTTTGCTTCAGCCACCTTCTTGGTAAGGTCGCTGAACTACATGGCACATGTGATACGACTCCAGCGGTATCTCAACAAAGAATACGCAGGGTCGCCCCCAGAGTCCATGTCGGCCGAGGATAAGAAAATATTCTCAGCCCGAATGGCCACTCTTAAGTCCATTTCGAACACTTCTATGCTACTTTTTTCCCATGCCATGGAAGGAGCTGCTAGAGCTAGCGGAGTGGGAATTGTGTTGCGTTGGCATGCTTGGCTCCGTCTCTGCGACTTTGCGGAACCCTTCAAGGCATCCTTCGCAAATGCCCCTTTTGACGGCTCTTTGCTGTTTGGCAAGACCGTCCACGACACGCTGGTCCAGAGCGAGAAAGATGGGAAGACGTTGTCTGCTGTCGGGATCTGTTTCTCGGCTCCCCAGAGGTCCTTCTCCAGGAACCAAAGGGGACAAAAGAAGAAGATGTGGTTCCGGAAATTTCAACAGTCCTGTTTCGCTCCGGACCCCTCGTCCTTCAGAGGGAGAGGACAGACAGGGTGTACACCAGCCCAGAGGCAGAGGGGGACCGAAGAATTTTGGGTCGAGAGAACCCTTTTCGGATCTGTCCGTGCAGCAGCCCTGAGGGGTTACCCAACTGATCCACTCTGGAGGCAGTCGGTGGGTGTTTCTTGAGGCACCTAGCAGTTTGGGAGTCCATTACAACAGATCGCTGGGTGCTTCGAATCATATCCAGAGGTTACACTATCCCCTTTCTGAATCTCCCTCTCAGACCCCGGAGCCTCCCCGATGTTCCACCCAGTCAAAGGGAGGCAGCAGCCACAGAAATAAAGCAGCTGCTAGAAAAAAGAGCAATCCAGCCCATCCCTCAAGATCAGTCTGGATCAGGCTTCTACTCCAGGTTCTTTTTGGTGCCGAAAAAGAAGGGGGACTTAAGACCAGTCCTCGACCTGTCCACTCTGAACCTGTCGGTTTCCAAAGAAAAGTTCCGGATGGTCACCATTCAATCCATTCTCCCACTCCTGCAGGAGAACGACTGGATGTGCTCTATAGACCTCAAGGATGAGTACTACCACATTTTGATGGACAGAAGATCCAGAAGCTTTCTCCACTTCCAGCTGGGAGCCAGTCACTACCAGTTCAGGGTCCTTCCCTTTGGTCTCACCACAGCCCCCAGGGTGTTCACCAAAGTGATGGCAGTTGTAGCAGCCCACCTGAGGCTTCAGGGAATACAGTTCTTTCCGTACCTAGACGACTGGCTCCTGACTGCCCCCACCAGTCATCTACTCTGTTCAGCCAGGAATTACTTCCTTCACTTGGCCTCTCATCTGGGAATTTCAATCAGTCTCAAGAAATCCTCCCTTCAACCAACTCAGACCTTAGATTTCATAGGGGCCAGGCTAGACACAAACCTGTTGAGGTCCTTCCTAACATCGGACAGGCTTCGAACTTTGACATTCCACGTGATGGCCCTCTTACAATCCCCTGCTCCCCCAGTAGAATTGGTCCTGAGGGCACTAGGTTCCATGGCAGCTGCCATCAGTCTGTCACCACTATCTCGTCTAAACATGAGGGTCCTGCAGTGGACCTTGCAGGTCCAATGGTCCATCCTGCAACATCCACTAAGTACAGCTATTCCCCTCGGCAAGGTTTGCAGGAGGTCCCTACTCTGGTGGATCCAATCCTTGGATCTCCGGGAAGGGCGCCCCTTCTCTATGACCCCACCCCAAGCCACGGTGACCACGGACGCTTCTCGCCTTGGCTGGGGGGGCACTGCATGGGCAGAACCGTCCAAGGCACGTGGACACAATTGGAGACCTTGTTGCACATCAGTGTCCTAGAGATGAGGGTGGTGCTTTTAGCATTGCAAGCACTCCAGGCCCTTCTTCCCTTAGGGACAATTGCAATTCAATCAGACAACATGTCGGTAGTCTGGTATATCAACAAACAGGGGGAAACCAGATCCTATCCGCTGTGTTGAGAGGCCATGAGAGTTTGGGAATGGGCGATCGCCACCAACCGCTTTCTCATAGCAACGCACATTCCGGGTCAGTCCAACATTTTGGCAGACAGGCTGAGTTGAACCATCCTCTCACCTTACGAGTGGTCTCTGAACCCGAGAGTAGCGAAGCAGATCTTCCTCAAGTGGGGTCAATCTTGCTGCAATCTATTCGCGTCGCCTTCGAACGCAAAATGCAGCGAGTACTTCGCTCTACTTCCCCCACCAGGGGAATCCCCCAGAGACGCTCTAGTCCATGTTTGGCCATCCGGTCTACTTTATGCTTATCCACCTCTCCCCCTCATGGTAAAATTATTGCAGAAAGCTCGTCAGTTGGGGAGCAGAGTTATCTTCATAGCCCCATTCTGGCCTCGTCAAACGTGGTTCCCTTGCCTATGGTCTCATCTGGTCAGTCCTCCATGGATTTTGGATCCCACTCCGGATCTGATTTCTCACCCCCTGGAGTTGACATCTCCAAACCTGGACAATCTCAAGCTCACAGCTTGGTTGATCCAGTTCCAGTCATAGCTAGGACTCCCGGTATCTCCTCCTCCCTTAAAGCTATTTTAGTAGCCGCTCATAAACCTTCTACCAGAAAGGTCTATAAGAGCAAATGGAAATGTTTTTCGATCTGGGTGGAACATAGACATATGTATCCCTTTACAGCCCCAATACCAGCTGTATTAGAGTTTTTTGTCACACTTATTTGATCAAGGTGCCAGCTCCTCCACCGTGAAAGTCCAATTAGCAGCAATTTCACACTTTCATGTGGGAAGTGATCTTGGTTCATTAGCTTCTTCCAAGATCTGCAAAACTTTCGTAAAAGGTACTTTCCTATTAAGGCCTCCTGTTAAGGATGCAGTTCCTCTGTGGGATTTAACCCTTGTTCTTCAGGCTCTTACTGGCCCCCCTTTGAGCCTGCAGCTTCGGTGGATCTTAAACACTTATCTTGGAAAACGGCCTTTCTCATTGCCATCACTTCGGCTAGAAGGGTTTCAGAGCTTCAAGCCCTTTGCGCCAATCCTCCATATCTGGTCTTCCATAAAGATAGAGTTTCCCTCAGGACCAATCCCTCCTTCTTACCTAAAGTTGCCTCTGAGTCCAACATTAATCAATCTATCAACTTACTGTTTTTTTTCCCAAATTGTCAAAACAAAGGTGAATACAAATTACATTCTTTGGACGTGCACAGACAATTGAGGTTCTATTTACACAGGACTGCTGATCATAGGAAATCTGAGCAACTCCTTGTATCCTTTGCTAAACCCTTTTTGGGTAAACCTGTGTCAAAAGCTACATTGTCCAGATGGATTTCCCAATGTATACTTCTTGCATATAAGAGTTCTGGCCGACTAGAACCTGTCGGAGTTCACACCCATTCTACTCGATTGATTTCCACTTCTGCTGGTTTTTGGTCCAGGGTGTCCTTGGATGACATTTTTTCAGCAGCCACTTGGGCTTCATCCCATACCTTTATTACCCATTACAAGCTGGATATAATTTCCAGAGGGAGAGCGTCCTTTGGCTCTGCAGTGCTCCGGAATATTCTTCCATGAGGACCTCCCAAGTTTTTTAGGTAGCTGGGGACTCTGTCCCACAGGTTGATGAACAAAGGAAGTTAACTACTTCAGATAAAGAAGTTATGTACTCACCATAACGTTCCATCTGAGTAGGTAACTAGGTACTCTCCTTCAGTATCTCAAGGCCATCCCTTTATCCCCCCCCCTCATCCCCAGGCCACAGTGACCACGGATGTTTCCCAGATAGAGTGGGGGGGCATTATCTGTTATACTCCAGGCACATGGCAGGAACGCAAGGCTCACTTGCACATTAACATCCTAGAGATAAGAGCAGTGCTGTTGGTGTTGCAAGCATTTCAGAACACTCTCCCTCTAGGAACAATAGCAATTCAGTTGAACAATATGTCGGTAGTCTGGCACATAATCATACTAGGAGGAAACAGATTTTGCCTCCTTTGTCAAGAAGCTGTAAGGGTTTGGCATTGGGCAAAAACCTTCAGCTGTTTTCTGTTTGCAATGCACATCCCCAGGAAATTCAGTGTGATTGCAGATAAATTGAGCAGGGCCATGTTATGGATGCATGAGTAGTTCATCAGTCAGGACACAGCAGAAGAGACTTTCCAAAAATGGGGCCAGCCTTGCTGCGATCTTTTTGCTTCACCCACCAGTGCCAAATGAAGCAACTACTTTGCCCTGATTCCTCCCGTGGGGGAGCCACCAAGGAATGCACTTGTTCACAATTGGCCTCTGGAACTCCTACATGCTTTTCCTCCTATTCCTCTGATTCCCAAGTTATTGCAAGTTTATTGGAGACCACAGTAATTCTGATTGCACCCTACTGGCCTCGTCAGAGCTGATTTCCCTTACTATAGTCTCATTTTCTGGATGAACTATGGATTCTGAAACCGGCTCCAGATCTACTGATGCATCTGTCAGGAATGGGACATCCCAGCCTCCAAAACCTCAAGCTGATGGCTTCGCTGCTCCACTTCCCTTGATTGCCAGGTTTCCTCTTCTTTCCTGTCTGGTAAAACATATCTTGTTCTCCTCCCATAAAATCTCTACATGAAGATTATACATGAGTAAATGGAATAGGTTTATAATATGGGCGAGTGATAACCAGATAGACCAATTTTCTGCACCCATACATTCTATCCTGGAATTTCTAATGTAACTTTTTCATGAAGGTGCAGCTGCTTCTACTATTAGAGTTCAACTGGCAACAATCTGAAATTTTCTTGTGGGAGAAAATGGTTCTGCGATCATGTCACACAGACTTTGTAAAGTTTTTTTGAAAGGAACAATGATTAGATCCCCTATAAAAGAATCCAACTCCACCCTGAGGTCTGAATTTTGTTTTAACAAACCTCTCTTGTTCCCCTTTTGAATCTTCAGCCACATGTGATCTAAAGTGTCTGTCTTGGAAAACACTCTAGTAGCTATTACCTCAGCCAAAATAGTCTCAGAATTGCAAGCCTTGTCCGCTAAGCCCCCTTACCTGGTTTTTCATAAGGACAGAGTCTCTTTACGCACTAACCCTTCACTTCTTCCAAAGATTGTATCAGAAAGTAACCTAAGTCCGTCTATTGAGCTGCCAGTGTTCTTCAATAATTACCAGAACAAAGGCAAAAACTCATTGCATCTTCTAGACGTACATAGCGAGTTATATTTTTAGTTGCACAGAACTTCAGATTTTAGGAAATTGGATCAACTTTTAATATCCTACTCCAAGACTAGAAAAGGTCAGCCAGTCTCAAAGGTTACTTTATCTAGATGGCTCATTTTTTGTATATCCTACATATATGCTTCTAAGAATCGGTCTCTTCCCTTTCGTGTTAAAGCACACTCCACCAGGTTGGTAGCTACATCTGCAGCTCTTCAAGAAAGGTTACCCTGGGACGATGTCTGCGCTGCAACCACATGGGCAAATCCACATACCTTTATTACCCATTACAAATTGGATTTGGCCTCCAGGAGTAGAGCTTCTTTTGGTTCTGTGGTTCTGAGGTGTATTCTCCCATGAGCCCCCCAGGTTGCTTGGGACGTGGTCCCATTAGTGAGAATAAAGGCGAGATTGCCAACAACATATAAAGAAGTTATGTACTTTCCATAATGTCCCATGTGTGTTGTCCATTTCGGCCTTTATTCTCACAACTCACCCTCCATGTCCCCTTCCAGATCTCCTGGGAGGCCAAGTGGACATTGGCATTATGAATCTGCATAGCCTCAGACATATTAACCTTGACCTTTAAGAAGCATAACTGCTGTGTAGGTTTTTTCATATAGTAGACATTTGTTGCTGTCCTTATAATTTCTGGGCAGGCAAACAAGATCTGGGGAAGATGGGGAACTGTACTATGGGTTGGGAAGGATGCCCACGAGCTTTGCTGAAGTCCTCGAGCTTTTGTAAAGGCCGAGACGGATCCGACACATCGAATCCAACTCAGTGAGAATAAAGGCTGAGACGGACAACATACATGGAACATTATGCTAAGTACGTAACTTCTTTTTATCATCCCCTTCGGTAAAACAATAGCCCTGCAGGCTATCATATAAATAATAATACCCTACATAACAACTCAGTAGTGAGAGACTTGGGAACAGAGGTTGCATTTAGCCTAAACTTTAACCACCATGTGTCTACTCTAGTAAGGAAGGCATTCTGTGTCGCACACCTCATTAGCAAAGGCATTGCCTGAAGAGCTAAAAGAGGTCATAATACCCCTATACTCGACCCTCATCAGGCCAGTAGTTGAGTCCAATGCTTCCTTTGGTATGTACCTTACCAGGCACCTGCAGCAACTTGAGAGACCACAGAGATTTCTAACCAAGAAAATTCAGGGTCTACAACACGTCATACATTGACAGACTGAAGTCACTGTCACTGTACTCAGTAGTGTCAAGACTACTTAAAGGAAACGTGTGCCTGGCCTACAGAGCAATTCCGGATCCCAACCTAATAGAAATGCTGCACATTCACAAATCAAATGGGACAAGGGTCACCCGCTTCAGGGACCTTAACCTTGCCTACTACATAAATGCTGGAGAAACAGATATATCTCTCAGAGGTTGCCACTCCTCTGGAAAAGGCTACCATTTCACATCAAACAAAGCCTGTCTATGACCCTGTTTAAGCGTAGCCTCGATGACTGGATGGGAAACCATAAATTCCTGCCAGGGATTTCACCTATGACCCTCCTAGATAAGGGCAGTCATTGCTAACTACGACCTCAAGTTCAGGCAAGATCCTTTATATTGAGTTTCTCTAGTATTGTATTAGGTACAGACGGCTAAGCTTATAAAGACCTTCGGGTCAATAGCCCAGTAACAACCTGTGAACTACAGAAGGACTACATAAAGCCTACTTAGACCCCTACAATGACGCATCCCTTCACAGACCTCCTTTTGCTGTCATATTGCTGTTAGACACTAGAAAAGTTGACAGTTCCCAGAAGTCTGTCGGTCTGCCGCTACCACAGCAGAAGCATTTGCATGTCCTTTGTGATTGATTTAGGTTCCCTCTGGGGAGTGAGGTCTTGTAAATGTACACTGTCTTTGTTAAAGCTAGGTCTGTGATCATCTTTTGTTGCAATAAATTGTAATAAACAAGGTCAGACAGTTTCTTTATTTAATTGGTAGACTTCCCAGGCTCCATGCCCCAGGTTAGAGTACTTACACCATGTAAGGAATTTGTGTGGGTTTACAATATGGTAAATTACTTTAAATATTATCCTTATCTAAACTACATATATTTACTGTTCGGAGAGCTGGATATTTCATTGATAGCATGCTGTAATTATGTAAGGAATGTGTACTGATGTGGGTTTACAATATGGTAAATTACTTTAAATATTATCCTTATGTAAACTACATATACATTTCATGGACAGCATGCTGTAATTATATAAGGAATGTGTACTGATGTGGGTTTACAATATGGTAAATTACTTTAAATATTATCCTTATCTAAACTACATATATTTACTGTTCGGAGAGCTGGACATTTCATGGACAGCATGCTGTAATTAGTCTTAATGACTACCGTAGATGCTCAGCCCCCTAGATTTATACAGTTTGCCATAAACAATAGGGGTAACGTAAATATTCTGCTCATCTCATAAGGGCCAAAAACTTTATGGGAATGTATGGCTAGGCCTATAAAGATCCTCACAGGTCAGTAGACGGCACAGTTGTGCAACGGTTTGCGTTGTCACCTCACAGCAAGAGGTTCTCTGGTTTGATTCTCGACTGGCGTGCCTTCTGTGCGGAGTCTGCATATCCTCCCAGCATTCATTTGGGTTTCCACTGGGTGCTCCTGTTTCCTCTCATGTTACAATGATGTGTCTGGAATGTTTCTGTCTGGGCCTCTGCTGAAAATTGTCTTGTTCCAAGTTGGGCTTTCCCAGTAAACAAAATGTTAAATAAATAAGTACCTATGAAACTATAAGCAGTTTAGCTTTTTTCCGTCACTTTCATGGTGCCACACTGTGTGAGTCATGCTGGTTTTGCATAGCCACATGTATGTATGTATATATATATATATATATATATATATATATATATATACACACACACACATATGCATACATATATACATACACATTTATTTATTTTACATTTGTTGTCCGGGATAGTCTGACTGGATGCATGTCCATTTTCAGCAGAGGCCCAAGGAGATAAGCTCCAAGGTACACAGAAACATTAAAACATGTTACAAATATAGTTTTGACAAAGAGTACATAAACAATCAAGAATAAATGTATTCCATAGGTTAGAGTTAATCCCTGATGAGAGTCAGGGTAATTTAAAGCAGTAAGCTGATTAATAGATTTTACACATTCTAGTAGAGAGTTAGCCAGTCTTGTTACAATGACATAGCCCGTTTAGTGCCAGGTGTTATTTGAGTCTAATTTTAAATTGACCTAGGGAGGAGAGTAAAGTAATGTCAGCTGGAAGTGAGTTCCAGAATATGCTTACAAAGTTTGCAAAGAGAGAGTCACCAGCTGCATTGTTAATTTTGTTAGTCTGAATTAGTAGCCTGTTAGAGGATCGAAGCAGTCGCGGACTGTTATAAGGGGTGATAAGATTTTTAAGTGACGGAGTATTATCCGGATTATAGAGGATTTTATAAGCCATGATCAGTTGGTTATACTGGATTAGACTGAGTAATTCAAGCCACCCAAGCTGGTTAAGATTGATGCAATGATGTGTCCTAAAAGGTAGCCCAGTGGCAAACCTGGCAATGTGGTTATAACAGGATGAAAGTTTAAGTACAGTCTTGTTTAGATTAGAGAGTAGAGGGGATGCATACAGAAGTGTTGAGAGGAGGTGAGAGCAAGCTATGGCAGTTTTGGCTGGAGGGGTTAGGAAGGCTTTTATTCTGTAGAGTGATCCTAGTTTTTTGTTGATGGTTTTGATCAATTGGTTTACATGTAGGTTGAATTTTAGATATATTCCAAGTGTCAGTGACACTTCCCGTTTGGGAAAGCACACTCGCCTTTGGCGCAAAAGGCAGCAGGTTCTATTCCCACAGCAGTGAGATTGATTGGTAGCACTGCAGGGCAGTTTAAGGAGAGTGCCGCAGTCCTGTGTGCGCCATTCTTCAGATGAGACATTAAACTGAGGCCTCATCTGCTTGATTTGGTGGTAGCTCAGGTAGATCTAAAGGATCCCACTGAGCCTATTGAAAACAGTAGAGGAGGTGCCCAAATGCCCGGCCAAATTTTCCCTAGTAGTATAAATATCACCACAGGTCTGTCCTGAAAGTAAGCTACTAGCCTAACATGGTCAGCAAAGGATAAATAAGAAAATTAAACAAAAAATTCTACACATCCTCCAGCTTGTAAGCTAACCTATGACATTTAACCATGTATGTTAGTCTGAGATTAGCACTGGGTGCATTAAATTGGACTACACTATTTCAGTAGCACTTCCACACTGCTCAAGCTCTGCAGTGCTGTTAGCTGCAAGAAGGTACATTTTATAACTATATTGCTACTGTCTTGAGTATGATAGCTGCCCTCTGTGTGCATTTAAGTGATTTTCTTGTAAAAATGACCTGGTTACAGGCAAGCTTAAACTCTTCAACTTGCCCTAACACCCAAGGGAACAAAAACAGTGTGTGCATCTTCACATCTAAGCAAGAATCAAATAATGCGCTGGTCTGACAGATTATTGGCACCACTGATGTGATTGTAGGCGGAGTCTCAGCAAGCCGTAAGCCCTTACATTGTGTGATTGTAGGCGGAGTCTCAGCAAGTTGTAAGCCCTTATATCTTGTGATTGTAGGCGGAGTCTCAGCAAGCTGTAAGCCCTTACATCTTGTGATTGTAGGCAGAGTCTCAGCAAGCTGTAAGCCCTTGCATCTTGAATTGTCACAAGTAATAATTCAGTAAAGGTGTTTGAAAAAAAAATGGTATGTTCTTTCTGGGATTCCATTGTGTGGTTGTATGGGATGATACCTATATTTAACAGATCTTACTAGTTTCCATTTTGCATACTGGCTAAGCCCCCCCCCCCCCGAAAACCGAAAATAGTGCCTTTTTAGGCAAAATTCAACTGCTGGAGATCCTGATATAGCAAATCCATTCTGGGTAAATATCAAGGTACCACTGCCTAAACAAGAAAATACCTGAACTGTGAGTTCCTTTCCTGCCCAGGATGACTTCTGCATTTGTGTAATTACGTAAGCAGTGTTCCAGTATAGGTCTAGGGTACAGTACCTATCATGACTTCAGATCCACTAACAACTTCAATAGAGTATCCATATTTATTTTTAACTCTGGATGGACCTACTGAAGTCCTAGTAATACTCAGGAAAATTAATTGTCATATAGCCAGTTGCAGAAACCCATCTACAGCCCATACAAAGCACACATAATACCTTAACCAGTTTGAAAACTTAATCATAAAAAACAAATACCATTCTTATGTGATCTTCAGCTTTCTGCACTTAGACTGGCAAACATATGCTACAAAATACAAATATACTCAAAGATTAATGGCGTTTGTAAATGTCAGTGCATTTAACTACATTTTTCAACTGCCCACCAGAGGCGTAAAACATCTAAATCCTTTCCTTACAAACATTTCTGCCAGTTACACCACCTCACTTGTTATCCCATCCCTAGTCAAGTCTGACAATCTCACTGTGACCTTCATCCTGAACACCTTCTTTTTGGCCCTTAATAATTCTACTATATTTGGGGATTAAAAGGCCACTTACTTAATATTTACTGATCTTATTGATAATTACAAATGGTATAGCTGCCTCAGCCAACTTTGTTTTTGAGGCTGCTGCTTGTCCTTTGAATTTTACTCTTCCTTAGCTAGATGTGATGAGGCAGCCATATCCTTCCAATACATTCATAATGGCAAATGTCTCACAGCAACAGACTGCATAATGCTGACACCATGGTGTAAAGAGATAAAGCCCTTACTGTGGCCCAGGTGACCGTGTTTCGATTAGCAGCTGTGGCACCTAAGGCGCTGGCAGGGAAGATGGCTGCACCTGTTGGGGGAGGGGGTGCATGGGTACATAAAATGATTGGGGCTTTCTGGCATAAGCTGGGAGGCCAGTCGTGAAGTGCTTGCTGTGTAGGGTGAGTGGAACAGCTTGCTTGCTTCAGCTCTATGTGGAAGGATGGAACAGTCTGGTGCTCTTCACCCATTACATATCCCCTCATGATGTTACATGCTTACACTGTGATTCAGGAAATTTAGAATAAAAGTGATGAACTTCCATGCCAGCAGTATGACACGAGGTCCCAGGATGCACTAATGATCCACATTTGTCCCAACCCAGTCAGAGTGAGTCAGGGGGGAGTTAAGGTGAGGTAAGCAGACCCGACAATTGATGGGGGCTCTGGAATGCATTGATGATTAGGTTGCGTGGGGAGAAATAAAAATGTGTAACAAAAATGCAAAAGCTCCTGCCTATCTATAAAAGATGAACACTTTGTCATTATATAAAGAATTTAAAGCTGATCTCTCACCTTACCATTAGGAAATCCATGACCAACTATAAACTTAGCGTTGCAGCCAGTTCAAACGTCACCTATAAGCCCTTCTTTTTCTTTACTTGGAGGAAGTAAACAGTTCTGTATTGAAGTTCTCTTTAATTGTACCTCCTATGACTCTAAGGACATTGCTAATACTCTTGTGGGGTTATTCTCTTCCAGCTTCATCCCACCCACCATTCCCTATCCCCCCAAAATTCCACCTCACATCAGATATGACCAAGTCTTTTCATTATGGACTAAAACTAAATGCCAAGAAGTGCATAATAGTATCCTTCAGGAAGTCATCCATCCCTAGTAACTATCATATTGACAACAGACCCCTAAGAGATGACCCAGTAGTCAGAGACATGGCGACACACATACATAGTAATCTAGCCTTTGACCATCATGTGTCTACAGTAGTGAGGAAATCATTCTATGTTGTGCAACTTATAAATAAAGGTATGGCATCTAGGTCCAAGGAAGTCATTGTTCCACTGTATTTGGCATTCAGCAGACCTATCATTGAGTACAATGCACCCTTTGGTGTGTACCTAACTTGGCATATCCAACAACTGGAACATTCACAGAGGTTCCTCACTAAAGGAATACAGGGCTTAAATAAAATGTCCTGTGCATACCGCCTCAAGGCCATATTCCTGTATTTTGTTTCCTACAGGCTTTTGAGGGAGATCTATGCCTGGCATACAGGGCATTGACAGACCCCACTCTGATGGAGCTCCTGCATATTCACAAAACAAACAGCACCGGAACGGCCCGATCTAAAGACTTAAACCTTGCCTGTGACATAAATAGGACCTGCTGGAGAGACAGGTATATATCCCAGAGACTACCCCTTCTCTGGAACAGGCTCCCCATCCATGTGAAGCAGAGTTCCTCCCTAACCCAATTCAAGAGTAACTTGGACAATTGGATGAGGAACAGGAAATTCATCCCTGGTTTGGTACCTATGTCTCTAATGGATACAGGCAACCTTAGGTTCATAGGTAGGTACTAGGCTATCTGCCCGAAGGCATTTATAAGTCTAGGCAGAATGTGTTGGCTTTCACCACCCCTTAGATTAGTTCTCTGTGCTTCTGTCCAGCAGAGCCACTGAAGTGATCCCCAGGGTACACTTTGTTTCCCATCCACTCGTCAAGGTTCCTTTTGAAGAGTGTTAGTAAGGAGCTCTGCCTAATGTGGATTGGAATCTTGTTCCAAAGCATGGGAAGTCTCTGGGACAGGAATCTATCCCTCCAGCATGTCCTGTTTATTGTTGTGGTGAGGTTTAGATCCTTAGAGCGTGTGGCTAGAGGGGATAAGGTTTTCTTTAGGTAGAGCATGTCCATCAATTCTGGGTTGGACATGGTCTTGTATGTCAGACAGAGATCACCTCTGAGTAGGCAGCATGCAACCGAGTACAGCTGGAGTTTCTTCAGTCGAGCTGCATAAGGCATCTGTCTGAGGCGTGTGATCCTCTTGGTGAGGTACTTCTGTGGTCTTTCCAGCTGTTGCAGGTGTCTTGTAAGGTACATCCCAAATGGGGTGTTGTACTCTATGATGGGGCATCCAGGAAACCTATGTCTGTAATGGACACAGGCAACCTGCAAGTGGTTCATCTCCCAAGTCCCTGCTTGTAAATGTTTCATTGCCCAAGCCCTTGCTTACACTTATCATAGGTTCATAGGTATGTACTAGGCTAATGGCCCTGGGGCCTTTACAAGCCTAGTCCATAGAAGTGCCCTGGCATCGTGCCGCCCGTCGTTAGTTCCCAGTGGCTCTATCAAGTAGAGCCACTGGAGTGATTCCCGGCGTGAACTTTCTATTTCCCATCCACTCTTCAAGATTTCTCTTGAAGAGGGCTAGTGAGGTGCTCTGCTTGACATGTATGGTAATTCTGTTCGAGAGCATGGGCAGTCTCTGGGTTATGAACCTGTCCCTCCAACTTGTTCTGTTGATTGTGGTAATGAGGTTGAGGTCTCTGGAGTGTGTGGTGCGGAGGGATTTTGATTTCTTTAGATGTAGCATTTCTAACAGAGCTGGGTCAGACATGGCTTTGTAAGTCAAGCTGAGATCGTCTCTTAGTAGACGATGTGAGACAGAGAATAGCGGGAGTTTTTTGAGTCTGTCCACATAGGACATGTGTTTAAGGCCTCGGATCCTCTTCGTGAGGTACTTTTGTGGCCTCTTCAGCTGTTAGAGGTGTCTAGTGAGGTACATGCCAAATGAGACATTATACACTATGATTGGTCTAATGAGGGAAGAGTAGAGAGAAATGATGACTTCTTTCTTCCTGGATGCAAAACCCTTGGTAATAAGATGTGCCACACAGAAGAACTTTTTGACCACAGTGGCAATGTGGTGGTTGAATGAGGCCATAGTTTCGACACCAGTCATTGGTCAGTGAGGCCTTTCTGTAGGATGTCTGCATCACATGGGGAGTTAATAATGGCTCCCAGCTTGCAGTTGTCTGCGGATTTGGTCAGCCAAGAGTCTGTCCGTGTTGACCTGGAATTCTGAGAAGAAGATGACAATGCAGCTTTAACCTCTTCTGCTGTAATGCAGGGTGCCTGGCATTCTTAAGATATTGAGATTGGTCCTTGGGGGGTAAAGTTGGCACTGAATCTGTCAGCCAGTATGTTAGCAATATCTGTTGGTTCGATATATGAGGTACCATTGTGCAGTAACTCAGAGCAAATCTGGGTATTGCCATGGAGATTCTTGATATAACTAAAGGATGCTTTGTGGTTGTCTTTAGTATCTGCAGCAGTTCTGCCTTCATAAATGGCTTTGGAGGTTTTGATGAGGGATCTCAACTTTTTGTCCAGTCTTGGGACTTCTCCCTGCTTCTGTTGTAGAGTTTATTAATGGCAGGGGACCACCAGACTGGCTTCCTTTTTTTGGAGGAGAGCGTCTTGATTCTGTTGGTTATGGTTAGTTCCATGCATTTATGTACGTGTTGGAACAGTGCATTGGTGTATGATTCAACAGTCATGCAGCTATTTTCCATTGGCATGGGTGCTGTGAAGTTAGCCACCTGTGTTTTTAGGAGTCCAAAGTCAGTTTTGGAGAAGTTTTTCATAGTGGATACTTTTGCGGTGGTGTGTGGGTGAGATATGGATTTCCATGGTGATTAGCTTGTGGTTGGGTCTAACCAGGGAGGAATTGATTATTGGTGTAGAGCAACAGTTGCCCGTGTTAGTAATAACCAGGTCAAAGATGCTGCTTACTCTGTTGGGGGTAGGAATGAGCTGGTTCAGGGCATTGGAACTGATGAATTCTAGGAAGCATTGGGGCAATGCATTGGTGCTTGAGTAATTTTCCCAGTTGATGGAGGAGTAGTTGAAGTCTTCTAGTATGAGAGTGTTGGGTTGGACCTTGATAGATTCCAGGGTGCTTCGGAATGTGGGGTGAGATTCTAGGGTACCAAAACTTGTCAGAAATTTGGGATGCATGGCTAGGCTTAAAAAGGCCCTTGTGGTCATTAGCCTAGTAAACACCTATGAACTTACAAGAATTAAGATACAATTTCTGTGGATCCTGACATCATCTGTGGATGTTTACTGAGAAGCACTTAGTCTCACGTAGCAAAACTCCTCTAGTGACTCTTCAGATGGAGTATCTCTGCTAGTTATACTGGCTTGGTGTGTAAGACAGTTGTTACTGTGCTCCTGCTGATGAATGATTCCAGTAATTACAGACCTGTCAGTCTCACTAATATTACTTGCAAGGTTGTGGAATGTATTGCAGCTCTCCTAATAATTAATGTTAAAGATAATCATATTTCCATAGATAAATACTGTTTCAGCTTCTTTAAAGGCAGATCATGCGTTCCCAGTGTCAGTTTCTTGAAAGGGGTACTGAAGCCAAAGACAAAGGACCTATAGCTACCTAGCTAAGCTGCCTATCTGGACTTTGCCAAAATCTTTAACACTATTCCCCCGTGCATTAATTGTTGACAGGTTCTCCCACCTCGGTGTTGACTCATATGTAGTTCATTGGATAATTAGTTGACTGTCTGATAGAAGCCATACCATTAAAGATTGGGAAGTTGCTATAGACAGAAAAACGCTGCCAGCAGTATCCCACAGGACTGTGTCCTGCGTCCCTTCTTCTTTGGCTTGTACTTGTCTGACGTAAACATGATATCAAAGTACTATGGCTAACCAAGTATGCTGTTAGCTGTGAATTGGTTTCATAACTTCTCTTACGTAAACATGATATCAAGGTACTATGGCTAACCAAGTATGCTGTTGGCTGTGAATTGGTTTGGTAACTTCTCTGACGTAAACATGATATCAAGGTACTATGGCTAACCAAGTATGCTGTTGGCTGTGAATTGGTTTGGTAACTTCTCTGACGTAAACATGATATCAAGGTACTATGGCTAACCAAGTATGCTGTTGGCTGTGAATTGGTTTCATAACTTCTCTGACGTAAACATGATATCGAGGCACTATGGCTAACCAAGTATGCTGTTGGCTGTGAATTGGTTTGGTAACTTTTCTGACATAAACGTGATATTGAGGTACTATGGCTAACCAAGTATGCTGTTGGCTGTGAATTGGTTTGGTAACTTCTCTGACGTAAACATGATATCAAGGTACTATGGCTAACCAAGTATGCTGTTGGCTGTGAATTGGTTTGGTAACTTCTCTGACGTAAACATGATATCAAGGTACTATGACTAACCAAGTATACTGTTGGTTGTGAATTGGTTTGGTAACTTCTCTGACGTAAACATGATATCGAGGTACTATGGTTAGCCAAGTATGCTGTTGGCTGTGAATTAGTCTGGTTATGAAATTTCACTCTAACTCTTCAATTCTGTAGCTTGGGCTGGACCAGACCAATTCTTTGATAATCATACCCTCGAGACCAGGAAATGCAGCATAATTTCCAGTGGTAAATGTTAGCAGTACCATTGCATACCACATAGGTAATAATCCATTTAAATCCGACACAGTTATCCAGGACTTACATACATACATACATACAAATGTTTCAAGTACGGGTATTAAAGCCCTTCTAGCTTGCCAATATGCCAAAACACTTGTTCCCATAATAAATGTCCAGACTGTTCTTAAAAATATCTAAACTAGTACTTGCTTTAATGTAATTTGGTAGTCTGTTCCAAGCATCAGCTACTCTGTCAGAGAACCAATTAGTACACTTCTCATTCCTATAGAATCTTCTACATAGGTTATCCAATGAGTCTCTAGTACTTTTTGATAACCACAAACCTTGCTAGAGGTAGTTGTCCCTAAATGCCCTATATACCTGAATAAGGTCTCCTCTTAAATATCTGTAAGAGACACTGTACAAGTTCAGATATTTTAGTCTTTCATAATAACTTAGATTTTCACATCCATGGATGCCCTTGGTATATTTCTGCTTTACTCTTTCCAGTTTATTCATGGTTGTTTTCCTGTAGGATTTCCATATTGTTATTCCATACTCAAGTTTGGGTCTAATGTAACTAACAAACAATGACCTCATTATGTTTCATTTCCTAGACTTTATAAATCGTTTTATACAACCTATAGTTCTATAACTATCATTAGCCAATTGGTTGATATGATTAGAAAAACTCATAGCTGAATCTACCCATATACTCAGGTCCTTAAATGAGTCTACAGTTTCAATCACTGTGTGCTGTATTAAATATTCACCTTTAAATTTATGTCTCCCAAATCTCATATGCTTAGTTTTTGATGTATTTATCAACATATTAGTCTCCTGTGCCCAAATGGTCAATTTAGTCAAATTATTTTGCAGACATGCCTTATCTGTAACACTTGCAATCAGTTTACCCAATTTCAGGTCATCAGCATATAGACTGTAGAACACCTCAGATGAAAAGTTAAGGTCTGAAAGATACAATCTAATCAAGTAAGGGCCTAGTACACAGCCCTGTGGGACACCCTGACTATAACCAAGGATTTCACCTGTCCAGTTGGTGTGTGATACTTGCCATGTCCTATTTCTAAGCCATGCAGCTATCCATCTTATCAACAGTACATCAATACCTAGTTGTACTAATTTATTGATCAGTGTTTTGTGCATGACCCTGTCAAATGCTGAAGTTAAATCTATATAAATCACATCACAGCTCAATGTTTTATTCATATCTGTTATATTGTTATAGAACATCATGTTACAGGTGGTAATAGATCTATTTTCAACATATGCATGCTGATATATGGTTTCAAGTCCCAACCTATCCAGTTCTGACAATAACTTATCCAGTATTACCTTCTCCATTGTTTTTCCACAACATGAAAGTAGACTTAAGGGTCTATATGATTCTGGGTTTGTCCTACTCCCTTTTCCCTTAAAGACAGGTTTAATAAGTGCATGTCTCCAATCTTGAGGAATGTCCCCATATTTATATGACCTAGTGAATAATAGATGTAATGGCATGCTTATGTGTTCTCAAATCATTGTTACTTATTCCATCTCCTCCTTGCCCTTTGTTTGGATCCAGTGTGCACAGTTCTTTTTCAATATAATCTAATTTAATTCCAGTATCTGTGGTTACCTGAATGTCACTAGGGCAACTTACCACCTCTTTTGTGGAGACAATCTGTTTTGCATAAGATTTTGTAGATATATCTATAATCTGTTGTGTCTGAGAATAAATTTTAGAATCCGCACACTTTATCAATTTGTGTATCTTTACATTCCGCAGTGGTACAGCGGTAGCGTTGTTACTTCACAGCAAGAGGTTCTCCCGTTCGATTCTCGGCTTGGCTTGAGAGTGCCTTCTTTGTGGAGTCTGCATTTCCTCCCCGTGGTTGGGTAGCGTTCGAAAGACATTCGTGCGTAAATGGGCGTGCCTTCATTGAAGGTTGGGCATCTAGCTGGCACCTCGGCGTTTCATAAAAATCTACTGCCAATCATTAGCGGACCAGAGTTCCGCTGTGGCGCGATACCTGCCGGAAAAAGCCGAAAGACAAACAACAACTCCTTCCACGTCTTATGTATCTATAACAAGGTTTCCTATTATGCTCAATATCTTTATATAAATTTTCTTCAAATTTTTCTTGATCTTGTCTAACACTATGCTTAATCTGTTTGTCCAGCTCATTTATTTCAGTTTTCAAAGTTGTAGTTCGACCTCTCTTCCATTTCTTATATTTTTTGTCTCTCGCCTTAATCAGGTATCTTGTTCTTATGGAAATATACCCCCTGATGTTACATGCCTAGGTCCTGATATTAGACATTTTTTGACTTTTTGCACTCAGATGTTCTTCATTCCACATTGCTGCAGTCCTAACTATTGGGTAGTCCGCTGTCCAGTCGGCCCGAATACCAAAGTATATGGCTGACGTCGGTCAGGGCGCATTAGACTGACGTCAGTACGTCAGGGTACTAATGCGCATGACCGGCGTCATATCCTCAGTCTTTTGCCGCATGGTCCGATGCAGAAGCAATTTTGGCGAGTGCAGGTTGGCGTTCTGAAAGTTTCTGAAGTCAGAGTTTCAGACCGAATCAAAGTTGGCTAAGTACCCCGTTGGGGAATATTTTGGTTTTTTCTTGCCTCAGTATTTAACCGGATGTCAGAAAAGTGAATAACTGTATTTCTTGTGGGAAACAGATACCTCATAGGGATTACCATACTTTGTGTATACCTTGTTTAGGGCCTGAGCACGACGTTGTTGGATGCCGCTCTTGTGCTAGATTTAACAAACGCACTATTAAGAGAAGGTTAGACTGTGCCAGGTTAGTTTTTGGAAGCGTTGTAATTATACAATGCCGCCGGATGCTCCGACGCCCGCTTCGGCAAAAGCGCCAAGGATAAAGTAGCAAAGCCTAGAGTGGAAGAACCGACAGTCCCTGGACGGTTCTTTAGAAGGCTCAGTGGAGCCGGAGGTTCTGCCAGGTGTTTCTTTGGAGTCTCAGGGGAGACTTTATTGTTACAGGATGTATCCTCTCAGGAAGTAGGCCAGGCTGAGGGGCTTCTCAGGTGGCTGTTCTTCCCTCTCTTCCTAAGGTGGTTAGGGCCTCCCCTCTGTTTCCAAGGCTTCTTTGAGAGGCAGGCCTAGTGTAGCTTCAGTGGGGTTTTCCCCTAGTGCTTCAGGGTCTTTGCCTAAGAAACATATGCTTAAAATGGCAGAGGATTTGATTACTATGATTAGAGGTTCTATGCCCCTCTGATAAGAGGCCTAGGGTGGAACCTGAGTTTGAGAGTTTTGAGCACTGTTCGGGGCTTCTGAGTCTTGGCTGAAGACTTGCAGGAGTATCCTCCTTATTCTGATTCTGATGTGGATGATTCTACTCCTTCAGCTTCTCCTCCTGAGGATTTTTCATTTTCAGAGACTCTGCATTCCATGAGGGAGCATTTTAAATGGGAAGGCCAAGATTTCTCTGATTCCAGGAAGAGGCTTAGGGAATTCTTGTTTTTACCCCAGCATAGGCCTTTAGCTATACCTCCTGTTCTGAATGTGGTGGAAGATGTTTTGCAGAGGCTTCACTGAATCCTGATTCTTTGCCTCCTGCCCCAGTTAAACCGGATAGGTACTATAGGGTGCCTGAGGCTCATAAGTATCTTTTTAAGAGTCCTAGGGCAGACCCGGAAACTGTCTCTCAGGGGCCTAAAGGGGTGAAGGCCTCTGCTGTTAAGAATCCTGTTCCTCCTGATAAAGAGGCAAGGGCTTTGGATAGATGGGGAAAGAAAGTGTATACTTCTTCCACTTTAGCCATGAGGGCATTGAATTGTCAGTTTCACATGTTAAAATATCAGAATTACCTCCTTTCACAATTGAAATCTAAGGTGGATGCTCTGGCAGAAGGTATTGAGTGTAAAGAGTTGCAGGATTTAGTTCATGTGTCTGAACAGGTGGGTAAACATTCCTTGCAGTGTGGTTTTGATGCTGTGCAGGCCTCCTCGAGGGTGGCTGCCACTGGTTCTGTTCTTCGTAGGCATGCCTGGTTGAGAGATCAGAATTTAGCTGAGCATGTTAAAACAAGGATTTTGGATGCTCCTTTGCAGTCTGATGTGTTGTTTGGTTCGCCTGTGGAAGCAGTTTTAAAGAAAATGGAGGACAAGGCTAAGTCTATGCAAACTGTTAAGGATTTTTGCAGGTGCAGCCTCCAAGTTTAGTAGAAATTGGCCTACTAAGGGATGGACTTATCCTGCTTATGATTCCCAGTCTAGGGGTAGGTCTAGGCGTGGTAGGGGCAGAGCTCAAGGTTCTTTTATGGCTTGGACAGGGAGTTCCCCTGCTCAGACTTCTGGTGAGGGCAGGGGTCAGTCCTTTCGTAAGCAGACCCAATGACCTGCCTTTTCAGCTGCCAGTACATTCTCGCCTGGCAGCACCTTTGGGAGGAAGGCTGTCTCTTTTCAAAGAAAATTGGGATTTAATTACCCAAGACAGATGGGTTCTGGATATCATTCACCATGGTTACAGGTTTTATTTCCATACCTTGCCTCCTTTCAAAGGCATGCCAGACATTCCTCCTCTACAAAGAAAAAGAGGCTCACAAGCAAATTTCTCTGTTGCTCCAAATAGGGCCATTCAGCCAGTTCCTGTGCCAGAAAGGGGCCTAGGATTTTATTCTCGCCTGTTCCTAGTACCGAAGAAGGGGAACACGTGGAGACTAGCAAAAGTAGTATCCCACAGGACTGTGTCCTGGGTCCCTTCTTCTTTGGCTTGTTCTTGTCTGACGTAAACATGATATCAAAGTACTATGGCTAACCAAGTATGCTGTTGGCTGTGAATTGGTTTCGTAACTTCTCTTACATAAACATGATATCAAGGTACTATGGCTAACCAAGTATGCTGTTGGCTATGAATTGGTTTGGTAACTTCTCTGAGGTAAACATGATATCAAGGTACTATGGCTAACCAAGTATGCTGTTGGCTGTGAATTGGTTTGGTAACTTCTCTGACATAAACGTGATATCGAGGTAGTATGGCTAACCAAGTATGCTGTTGGCTGTGAATTGGTTTGGTAACTTCTCTGACGTAAACATGATATCAAGGTACTATGGCTAACCAAGTATGCTGTTGGCTGTGAATTGGTTTGGTAACTTCTCTGACGTAAACATGATATCAAGGTACTATGGCTAACCAAGTATGCTTTTGGCTGTGAATTGGTTTCGTAACTTCTCTGATGTAAACATGATATCGAGGTACTATGGTTAGCCAAGTATGCTGTTGGCTGTGAATTAGTCTGGTTATGAAATTTCACTCTAACTCTTAAATTCTGTAGCTTGGGCTGGACCAGACCAATTATTTGATAATCATACCCTCAAGACCACAAGATGGCAATAACGAGTGAAGCCGGCAGACTGGACAACAATTCTGCAAGAATACAAAGGTTTTGATGCTGTAGAGAGTGGTCAACACCTTCATTGCCAAGTTTATATCATGACAAGATTTAAAATTAACTTGATTGGTTCGTTTAATTAAATTAATTAAAATGACTGTAGCTGAAAGTTTTTGAAAGAACATCAGTACGTCGACAGTATTATAAAATGCCTCATGGCAATTCAAAGGCACGCAAAACAATTCAATTGAAGTTATGTCTCAGTTATTTTTTATTTTTTATAAAAATTATATCTCAATTATTTTTCTCATTGAAGTTCCATTTTAAATTTCTTTTTATGTTTGTTGTTTGATTTACTTTTTATATTTATGTATGAACATGTGTATTTATACCAAGAGAAATCAGAAGGTGCATCTATGTATAAATTCATGTGCATATTTAATATGTATATTTAAAATCCTCTAGATATCTAATGTATCTAAATGTTTAAATGTTTAAAAACCTTTTAAAAACCCCAATGCAATACAATACATTTTGCCCCCTCCCCATATAGATATATGATAAAGGTGCTGTGGAAACATGTATTATAAATGTACATGTTGTATAATGTGTGCCCACTCTTAATTATTAATGTGTTGCACATATTTTATAGATTGTATAAGTTCTATATATTCCTTGTATTTTTATTTTTATATTAGATGTTACAAGTAGTAGGCAATGGTAGATAAATAATAAATAAACAATAATATGAAAAATGCCAAAAATGCTACATTATAACTTATACATGATAAATAAAGCAAACCGTTCCTAATACCTTTACCATTCAGAAAAATCTTTAAACTGATACGCTATATAATTTAATAGGTTGATTAATTAAGTCATTCAATAAAAATATATAAATACACATGTTCATACATAAATATAAAAAGTAAATCAAACAACAAACATAAAAAGAAATTTAAAATGGAACTTCAATGAGAAAAATAATTGAGATATAATTTTTATAAAAAATAAAAAATAACTGAGACATAACTTCAATTGAATTGTTTTGCGTGCCTTTGAATTGCCATGGTCTTTCTGGCATTTTGTAATACTGTTACATCATTACTTTGATGTTCTTTCAAAAAACTTTCAATACAGTCATTTTTAATTAATTTAATTAAGTAACGAACCAATCAAGTTAATATTTTTAAATCTTGTCATGATATAAGAAGCTTGTTTGAGAATATGTGTTTGTCTGATGAAGGTGGGGAGATTGCTCTCTACCGAAAGCGCTTACTCTAAATAAAACCTTTGTATTCTTGCAGAATTGTTGTCCAGTCTGCCGGCTTCACTCGTTATTGCCAACTTGTGTTTTTCAACAGTTTCTACTTTTTGAGTTAGATTACTATACCCTCAAGACCAGGAAATGCAGCATAATTTCCAGTGGTAAATGTTAGCAGTACCATTGCATACCACATAGGTAATAATCCATTTAAATCCGACACAGTTATCCAGGACTTGCATAATACATACATACAAATGTTTCAAGCACGGGTATTAAAGCCCTTCTAGCTTGCCAATATGCCAAAACACTTGTTCCCATAATAAATGTCCAGACTGTTCTTAAAAATATCTAAACTAGTACTTGCTTTAATGTAATGTGGTAGTCTTTTCCAAGCATCAGCTACTCTGTCAGAGAACCAATTAGTACACTTCTCATTCCTATAGAATCTTCTACATAGGTTATCCAATGATTCTCTAGTACTTTTTGATAACCACAAACATTGCCAGAGGTAGTTGTCCCTAAATGCCCTGTGTACCTGAATAAAATCTCCTCTTAAATATCTGTAAGAGACACTGTACAAGTTCAGATATTTTAGTCTTTCATAATAACTTAGATTTTCACATCCATGGATGCCCTTGGTATATTTCTGCTTTACTCTTTCCAGTTTATTCATGGTTGTTTTCCTGTAGGATTTCCATATTGTTATTCCATACTCAAGTTTGGGTCTAATGTAACTAACAAACAATGACTTCATTATGTTTCATTTCCTAGACTTTATAAATCGTTTTATACAACCTATAGTTCTATAACTATCATTAGCCAATTGGTTGATATGATTAGAAAAACTCATAGCTGAATCTACCCATATACTCAGGTCCTTAAATGAGTCTACAGTTTCAATCACTGTGTGCTGTATTAAATATTCACCTTTAAATTTATGTCTCCCAAATCTTATATGCTTAGTTTTTGATGTATTTATCAACATATTAGTCTTCTGTGCCCAAATGGTCAATTTAGTCAAATTATTTTGCAGACATGCCTTATCTGTAACACTTGCAATCAGTTTACCCAATTTCAGGTCATCAGCATATAGACTGTAGAACACCTCAGATGAAAAGTTAAGGTCTGAAAGATACAATCTAATCAAGTAAGGGCCTAGTACACAGCCCTGTGGGACACCTTGAATGTAACCAAGGATTTCAGCTGTCCAGTTGGTGTGTGATACTTGCCATGTCCTATTTGTAAAAGCCATGCAACTATCCATCTTATCAACAGTGCATCAATACCTAGTTGTACTAATTTATTGATCAGTGTTTTGTGCATGACCCTGTCAAATGCTGAAGTTAAATTTATATAAATCACATCACAGCTCAATGTTTTATTCATATCTGTTATATTGTTATAGAACATCATGTTACAGGTGGTAATAGATCTATTTTCAACATATGCATGCTGATATATGGTTTCAAGTCCCAACCTATCCAGTTCTGACAATAACTTATCCAGTATTACCTTCTCCATTATTTTTCCACAACATGAAAGTAGACTTAAGGGTCTACATGATTCTGGGTTTGTCCTACTCCCCTTTCCCTTAAAGACAGGTTTAATAAGTGCATGTCTCCAATCTTGAGGAATGTCCCCATATTTATATGACCTAGTGAATAATAGATGTAATGGCAGTAAGTTCTTGCTTATGTGTTCTCAAATCATTGTTACTTATTCCATCTCCTCCCTGCCCTTTGTTTGGATCCAGTTTGCACAGTTCTTTTTCAATATAATCTAATTTAATTCCAGTATCTGTGGTTACCTGAATGTCACTAGGGCAACTTACCACCCCTTTTGTGGAGACAATCTGTTTTGCATAAGATTTTGTAAATATATCTATAATCTGTTGTGTCTGAGAATAAATTTTAGAATCCGCACACTTTATCAATTTGTGTATCTTTACATTCTGCAGTGGTACAGCGGTAGCGTTGTTACCTCACAGCAAGAGGTTCTCCCGTTCGATTCTCGGCTTGGCTTGAGAGTGCCTTCTGTGTGGAGTCTGCATGTCCTCCCCATGGTTGGGTAGCGTTCGAAAGACATGCGTGCGTAAATGGGCGTGCCTTCATTGAAGGTTGGGCGTCTAGCTGGCACCTCGGAGTTTCATAAAAATCTACTGCCAATCATTAGCAGACCGGAGTTCCGCTGTGGCGACCCCTTACCGGGAAAAAGCCGAAAGACAAACAACAACTCCTTCCACGTCTTATGTATCTATAACAAGGTTTCCTATTATGCTCAATATCTTTATATAAATTTTCTTCAAATTTTTCTTGATCTTGTCTAACACTATGCTTAATCTGTTTGTCCAGCTCATTTATTTCAGTTTTCAAAGTTGTAGTTCAACCTCTCTTCCATTTCTTATATTTTTTGTCTCTCACCTTAATCAGGTATCTTGTTCTTATGGAAATATACCCCCTGATGTTACGTGCCTAGGTCCTGATGTTAGACATTTTTTTGACTTTTTGCACTCAGTTTCTCTTTCAAAACTTTCCACATTCCGTCTGCAGTTTTACCACTGAACACCTCACTCCAGTTAGTTTTATATAGCAACTTTATTGCTTCCCTATAATCTGTAATTAACCTTCTGCGCATTGGCTTAGATTTCAGTTTGGCAGAATTATCTAGCAACCTAGGGACTTAGGTGCATCTAAGACTGCCATGTTTTTTTCTTTGTCAGAAAATCCTTCTAACTTGCTCAGCTTATTCTCAGGACCAAAAACATCATAGTCCCACTTTAATCTTCCTTAAGTAAGCCCCTCCTTGAATATAATGCCTCTTTTTAATTTTAAGTACTTCACTTAGCCTATACCAAATTGAAAGATATCAATGCTGCTTCACCAAAATGATCTCCAGTAAGTCTTATCACCCTTAGCTACTCTAATAGACTAAAAGTCCTCTTCCTTCACTCAGTCTTGCATAGGGTCCCGAGTGAAGGAAGAGAAGGGGTGCTTACATTCTGTCCTGTGAACAGCCTTTTAACCTTTGATCTCCTTCACCTAAATATAACCAAACCTAAACTATACTGTGACATTAACAGTACCAGCTGATGTGGAAAGTACCTAAGCCAACATTTCTCTCATTTCTGGAATAAAGCTCTCTTTCCATGTCAAGCACTATACATAGCCAGCAAATTTTGATCTAGAAAATGTTGTCAAAATCTGCTCAAATGGGGACTGTAAATCTCATATCAATACAGGCTACTGTGGCTGAGATGGTTTATGTAGTTCTTGGCTGTAAGCTTAGAATATATGTCCATATGAACCTTTGAATAGATATAACATTGTCACTTATATTAAGCACTTTGTTACCATGGAGGAATTAACTGCTTATCAGTGTATAAACTTAATTACCTTTTCTATTAGTAAAATATAAATGTACATAGACCTGTATTATTGTTTGAGTAGCAGCAGCAGGGTTTTAAAACTTTGCTTTCATGTATTGGGCCTTCTAAATGCTTTTGCAAATTTGTAATTTAAGTAACCAAGAAGTCTAACTGTGCTTTCTTCAACATTGTATGACCTTTTGCAGCCTCTGTTTGCAGACAGTTCAGAAGGCAACCATAAGGTCTTCTTCATATGCACTAGATTGCATGTTGTGAACTTCATAAAGCAAACTTCTTTCTGCTTAGGTGATGGCTTTTGTCAATCTTTGTAAGCGTGTTTTTTGTTGGCTGACTGATTACAGTTGACAAATTTTTCCTAGCAATGAAGCAACATTGACAGCTAGATTTTGCTTAGAGCTGCTAACAGGTTGATTCCACACTACAGTGCAGAGTAGGGTCCTTAAGTCATGTACCTTCCCCTAGCATCACTTAAAACAGACCTTTTCTACATAACTAACTCATTAACATGCTATAAGGAGTTATTCTTTCTAAAGTGATTTGTTGCACTTCTAACCTCATGGATGTTTTGTTGTTCTAATGCCTCCTTCTATGGTTTTGCGATAATCAGTTTATGATTTGCAGTAATTTTTCCTGTTATTTTTCATTGTATGATGCTCTGCCTCCATGAATTCTCTGTGGAATGCCAGCTGACCTTTGATATCATGTAAGGGATTCCAATAAGGCTGTCATTTCATTGCATGAAAGCAGTTCTGAAGGTCGGGTTGTTTTTTCTAGTAATGGCAGTGATGTCCAGATGGTTGGTTTAACTCCTGATGATGCAGTTCTGAATCCTTACTTGGATGACCATTGTAGGAAGTTCAGATGACAACAGTGATGAAGCTGTGTGGCCTTCTCCATACCACAATGACAGGAGTTTGGGAAGTCATTGATATTATTAGTTTTCTTTATATATATATATATATATATATATATATTATAACTGCATTACTTTCTTTTTGTGGTTGCACTGTTATCACTGCTGGTTCACAGTGTTGCACTGTTATTTTGTTAATGTTTCAAGTACCAGTAGTATGTGTACGGGTAAAGTGTTTTTGCTTTGTATGTTGAGGAGGGAGTTAATAAATGGTATGGATCTGTTTGAAAATTAGCTTTGAATATCACATTAGGAATGAGCACTTTAGTTGATCCTTATAGAAGCAGTGTCTCACAAATTGTTACACACACACGCACACACACATACAGACATGCACTCGCGCACACACATACATTTGCTGTAGAGCAAGGGAATTAAATTTTGTGCATATTTAAATTATGTATATAATGTGAACTTTTTTGTTCGTTTTTTTGATTTCTGAAGAAAATGTAGTATGAAACCATGGACATGTATATAAGTGCAATTTATGAGGGAACACAGACTTATTCCTATAGACATTTGAAGGGTGACAGGGAGGCTGGAATGATGATAACATTGGGAGTATATGACAGAGATCTGTTGTGATGTGAACAAGGGAGTCGTGTTGTGTTTAAGTTCACGTTTGTGTGAAAATCTTGTCAGGTACAATTTGTAAAGTGCTGATCAGTTGAGAGGTATACACAACACAACTAACATCATATCTTGGCTTTAGACACATGAAAACAATACAGAAATTAATAACTGTTTCCACAGAAACAAAACACAGGTAAGCCATTTTTAAAAAAAGTGAAATGCAGCAAGCATGAGATGCCAACAAGTACCACACACAAATACAACGTATTCCACAAGCCTTACAGCAACTCCTTGAGGAGTAATGCCATGTAAAATTGTGGGTCTATATTACAACATTGAACTAAAACAAGTTTGAACATTGTAATATCAAACCCTAAAGTCCATAAGTGGAAAATAGTGAAGCCACAGCACATCGAAATTTTTCCCAGGCAAAATAATCGGTAGGCCATTTTCAGGGCTTTGCTATTTCCTCCACTGTGGTGTGATCCCGGAGTTGGTATATTTAAGTAGGGGGGGTGTAGGGGAGTAAAGCCCCCCCCCCCCATTTCAGTTTATGTTTAAGGTTAAGTTTTTTTTTTTTCTTTGGTCACGGAACAGCGATTTTTTTTTCCCCTGGGAAAAAAAAATTGCTGTTCTGTGCTTTCGGTTTTGTTGGTTTCGAACATAATGGTTCAATATTACAACGATTTAACTTTTGTAAGTTCGAAGTTGTGCTGTAGACCCTAAAATTGTAACATGTGAAGTACAATACTGATAATATTACAGAACCGTATGTGACTGAATTTACATTGCTTTTATCCTGTCGGAGCTGCAGCATAGGAAAAAAAAACAGTAAGCCTCTGAAAGAGCCTGCTACACCTCAGTTGTACTGACACTGTTTACCTAACATGACATCATACTGGGGGAGGGAGTGGAGCTTCACAGAAAAATATGTTTAGGAAAGCCAACGGCAGCTCTGTCTTAGCAGTTTTAGCTAGGAAATAAAATTTCCACCAAAGAAATCATTCACAGCAGTTATCTCTATGATAAGTAATACTGTTGTTGTCACACATGCAAAACAAAACAGAATAATTAAAAAGTATGACATATTACTTTAAAGAAGGATGGAGTTCTTGCTGTGTCTATTTGTATATATTGTAAATAATGTTAACTTTGAATAGTTAACTTTTTATTGATGTTTGCTCCATTTTTATTTAATTTTGTTAAGCATCATATGTTTTTTCTCTCTAAATTTAACTTTTGTCAGTTGTATATATATATATATATATATATATATATATATATATATATACACACACACATATAATACACATGCACACATACATGCACTTTGGCTGCTTTTGGCCCAGGGTTTAGCTAAAAAGGGGTAATTTGACCCATCTGCGTACCCAGTTAATAAATGTAAAATAAAATATACAGAAAATGAACAAATTGCCCAATCTGAAGACTTATTTTGTCTAAGTGTCACATGTTTTATTTAATTGCATGTGTTTACTGTAAAATTTTAACTAGTTAGAGCCCATTTTCAACAGAGGCCTAAGGAGAAAAACATCTCCCTACCATGATACATGTTTTATGCCAACACTGACATACTACCTTAACTCTGAGTAGAGTACAGTGGTGCTTGCGTAGGTTATTTAGCAGTTTTGATAGCTAGAATTTACATGCATTCTAGTTGACAGGTTTAGACTTGGCTTTTGATGAGATGCATCATTTGTAGCCTAGCCTCAAGATCCCATTTTGTCAGGCCCCTACAACATGAAGTACCTAATTTCTTCCAATTTCAGTGAGGTTTGAAGGCCCAGACCATGGGTGAATTTAGTTTCCTATTTAGTCTTCCATGTTGGTTTTGAAGAGGTGCAGGGTGCTACTTTCTGTACATTTAAGGGAAGTATGTTCTGTAAAAGAGGGATTCTTTGAGAAACCGAGAGATCCTTCTTTCCAGCAAGGCTTATGTATTCTGTGGTGGATGTTTAGTTCTCTTGAGCAGGCATTTCATTTGTTTGTTTTAGTGGAGTATAGGGGGTCACATAAGACTACATCCTTCAGTGTTTTGTAAGTGAGGCAGAGGTCCCCACCCCCCCAAAAAAATGGTCTGCAAGAAGAAGATGCAGCACATGGAAGACATGCCTGTGATTCTCTTTGTGAGGAAACACTGCAGTGTTTCAAATTTAGTCATATGTTAGACAAATACATATGGAAATGGGCATTGTATTCTGTTATGGGTCGGTTACAGGAGGAGTAGAGGATAGTAACTTCTATTGACCTAGAAGATATACCCTGACATATGTCTAAACAACTGTGTCTGGAAAAGGGAAGGTTAAGAGAGGAGCAGAGAGGGTTAATAACTTCCCTTGCCTCTAACATGTCTTGCTAGATAAAAAAGATTTCCTAACAATAGAGACATTGTGGCCAAGTGCCCAGGTCTGTAATAAATGCAATTTTCAAAGGGGTGCCATCTCTGTGGTTGGTGAATGGGTTCTCAGGTTTGTCACCTGACACTTGGCATTTATCTTAAGGCCGTTTTCCTGGTAACATTTATTTGTATCTGTTAGACCATTCCAGAGAATCTGAGAGTCAGCTGGAGAGTTTGTGATAGCTGTGAGTCTTAAGTCATCAACAAGTCTGGTCAGCCACAGACCCATAGCATTGAGTCTGAAGTCATCAACAAGCTTGGTCAGCCACAGATCCATAGCATTGAGTCTGAAGTCATCAACACGCTTGGTCAGCCACAGGCCCATAGCACTGAGTCTGAAGTCATCAACAAGCTTGGTCAGCCACAGGTCCATAGCATTGAGTCTGAAGTCATCAACAAGCTTGTTCAGCCACAGGTCCGTAGCATTGAGTCTGAAGTCATCAACAAGCTTGGTCAGCCACAGGTCCATAGCACTGAGTCTGAAGTCATCAACAAGCTTGGTCAGCCACAGGTCCATAGCACTGAGTCTGAAGTCATCAACAAGCTTGGTCAGCCACAGGTCCATAGCACTGAGTCTGAAGTCATCAACAAGTTTGGTCAGCCACAGGTCCATAGCACTGAGTCTGAAGTCATCAACAAGCTTGGTCAGCCACAGGTCCATAGCACTGAGTCTGAAGTCATCAACAAGCTTGGTCAGCCACAGGTCCATAGCACTGAGTCTGAAGTCATCAACAAGCTTGGTCAGCCACAGGTCCATAGCACTGAGTCTGAAGTCATCAACACGCTTGGTCAGCCACAGGCCCATAGCACTGAGTCTGAAGTCATCAACAAGCTTGGTCAGCCACAGGTCCATAGCATTGAGTCTGAAGTCATCAACAAGCTTGGTCAGCCACAGGCCCATAGCACTGAGTCTGAAGTCATCAACAAGCTTGGTCAGCCACAGGTCCATAGCATTGAGTCTGAATTCATCAACAAGCTTGGTCAGCCACAGGTCCATAGCATTGAGTCTGAAGTCATCAACAAGTTTGGTCAGCCACAGACCCATAGCATTGAGTCTGAAGTCATCAACAAGTTTGGTCATCCACAGGCCCATAACATTGAGTCTGAAGTCATCAACAAGCTTGGTCAGCCACAGGTCCATAGCACTGAGTCTGAAGTCATCAACAAGCTTGGTCAGCCACAGGTCCATAGCACTGAGTCTGAAGTCATCAACAAGCTTGGTCAGCCACAGGCCCATAGCACTGAGTCTGAAGTCATCAACAAGCTTGGTCAGCCACAGGCCCATAGCACTGAGTCTGAAGTCATCAACAAGCTTGGTCAGCCACAGGCCCATAGCACTGAGTCTGAAGTCATCAACAAGCTTGGTCAGCCACAGGTCCATAGCATTGAGTCTGAAGTCATCAACAAGCTTGGTCAGCCACAGGCCCATAGCACTGAGTCTGAAGTCATCAACAAGCTTGGTCAGCCACAGGTCCATAGCACTGAGTCTGAAGTCATCAACAAGCTTGGTCAGCCACAGGCCCATAGCACTGAGTCTGAAGTAATCAACAAGCTTGGTCAGCCCCAGGCCCATAGCACTGAGTCTGAAGTCTTCAACAAGCTTGGACAGCCACAGGTCCATAGCACTGAGTCTGAAGTCATCAACAAGCTTGGTCAGCCACAAGCCTATAGCACTGAGTCTGAAGTCATCAACAAGCTTGGTCAGCCACAGATCCATAGCATTGAGTCTGAATTAATCAACAAGCTTGGTCAGCCACAGGTCCATAGCATTGAGTCTGAAGTCATCAACAAGTTTGGTCAGCCACAGGCCCATAGCACTGAGTCTGAAGTCATCAACAAGCTTGGTCAGCCACAGGTCCATAGCATTGAGTCTGAAGTCATCAACAATCTTGGTCAGCCACAGGTCCATAGCATTGAGTCTGAAGTCATCAACAAGCTTGGTCAGCCACAGGCCCATAGCACTGAGTCTGAAGTCATCAACAAGCTTGGTCAGCCACAGGTCCATAGCACTGAGTCTGAAGTCATCAACAAGCTTGGTCAGCTGCAGGTCCATAGCACTGAGTCTGAAGTCATCAACAAGCTTGGTCAGCCGCAGGTCCATAGCACTGAGTCTGAAGTCATCAACAAGCTTGGTCAGCCGCAGGCCCATAGCATTGAGTCTGAAGTCATCAACAAGCTTGGACAGCCACAGGCCCATAGCACTGAGTCTGAAGTCATCAACAAGTTTGGTCAGCCACAGGCCCATAGCACTGAGTCTGAAGTCATCAACAAGCTTGGTCAGCCACAGGTCCATAGCACTGAGTCTGAAGTCATCAACAAGCTTGGTCAGCCACAGGCCCATAGCATTGAGTCTGAAGTCATCAACAAGTTTCGTCAGCCACAGACCCATAGCATTGAGTCTGAAGTCATCAACAAGCTTGGTCAGCCACAGGTCCATAGCACTGAGTCTGAAGTCATCAACAAGCTTGGCCAGCCACAGGTCCATAGCACTGTCTGAAGTCATCAACAAGCTTGGTCAGCCACAGGCCCATAGCACTGAGTCTGAAGTCATCAACAAGCTTGGTCAGCCACAGGCCCATAGCACTGAGTCTGAAGTCATCAACAAGCTTGGTCAGCCACAGGTCCATAGCATTGAGTCTGAAGTCATCAACAAGCTTTGTCAGCCACAGGCCCATAGCACTGAGTCTGAATTCATCAACAAGCTTGGTCAGCCACAGGTCCATAGCACTGAGTCTGAAGTCATCAACAAGCTTGGTCAGCCACAGGCCCATAGCACTGAGTCTGAAGTAATCAACAAGCTTGGTCAGCCCCAGGCCCATAGCACTGAATCTGAAGTCTTCAACAAGCTTGGACAGCCACAGGTCCATAGCACTGAGTCTGAAGTCATCAACAAGCTTGGTCAGCCACAGGTCCATAGCACTGAGTCTGAAGTCACCAACAAGCTTGGTCAGCCACAGGCCCATAGCACTGAGTCTGAAGTCATCAACAAGCTTGGTCAGCCACAGGTCCATAGCATTGAGTCTGAAGTCATCAACAAGCTTGGTCAGCCACAGGTCCATAGCACTGAGTCTGAAGTCATCAACAAGCTTGGTCAGCCACAGGCCCATAGCATTGAGTCTGAAGTCATCAACAAGCTTGGTCAGCCACAGGTCCATAGCATTGAGTCTGAAGTCATCAACAAGTTTGGTCAGCCACAGGTCCATAGCATTGAGTCTGAAGTCATCAACAAGCTTGGTCAGCCACAGGTCCATAGCACTGAGTCTGAAGTCATCAGCAGGTTTGGTTAGCCACAGGCCCATAGCATTGAGTCTGAAGTCATCAACAAGCTTGGTCAGCCACAGGTCCATTGCACTGAGTCTGAAGTCATCAACAAGCTTGGTCAGCCACAGGTCCATAGCACTGAGTCTGAAGTCATCAACAAGCTTGGCCAGCCACAGGTCCATAGCACTGAGTCTGAAGTCATCAACAAGCTTGGTCAGCCACAGGCCCATAGCACTGAGTCTGAAGTCATCAACAAGCTTGGTCAGCCACAGGTCCATAGCATTGAGTCTGAAGTCATCAACAAGCTTGGTCAGCCACAGGCCCATAGCACTGAGTCTGAAGTAATCAACAAGCTTGGTCAGCCCCAGGCCCATAGCACTGAGTCTGAAGTCTTCAACAAGCTTGGACAGCCACAGGTCCATAGCACTGAGTCTGAAGTCATCAACAAGCTTGGTCAGCCACAGGTCCATAGCACTGAGTCTGAAGTCATGAACAAGCTTGGTCAGCCACAGGCCCATAGCACTGAGTCTGAAGTCATCAACAAGCTTGGTCAGCCACAGGCCCATAGCACTGAGTCTGAAGTCATCAATAAGCTTGGTCAGCCACAGGTCCATAGCACTGAGTCTGAAGTCATCAACAAGCTTGGTCAGCCACAGGTCCATAGCACTGAGTCTGAAGTCATTAACAAGCTTGGTCAGCCACAGGTCCATAGCATTGTTCTAGATGTCGGATAAATAAATACTGAAGTGAAGTGACAAGACGGTCTTTGAGGGACGCTGCTAGTGATGGTGCTTCTTGATGAGAGCGTGTCCCCTACATTTATAGATTGGGTTTACATTTAGTTTGATTAACTTGTCTCTGATGATGTGAAAGGCCTTCAAGTCAAGGTAAGTGGTATGTAATGAATTCCCTGCATCCAGTGCATAAATGACTTGTTACTTTTTGTAATGATGCACTCCATAGTTTACAGATATGAAAGTCAGCGCTGCATCCTCTTTTGTGGAATGCTATGTCGATAGCAGTTCTCCACACATCAGGCACACATCCATTGTAAAGGCTGAAACTAAATAGCTTTAGGCATGAGTCTGTAGTGCTGTACTAAATAGCTTTAGGCATGAGTCTGTAGTGCTGTACTAAATAGCTTTAGGCATGAGTCTGTAGTGCTGTGCTTTGTGCTGGAAAGAAAGTAACCTGGCATGTTACCTTGACACATGAAGTCAGTGGTCTTGTCCTTGTGGAGTACCACAGGATGTGCTCCAGTGTGATACGCGGGGGGGAGGGGGGTAACATGCTAATATGTGGGAAATAGCTGATAAGAGTATAAAGTTGCATCTTGTCCTTGGGGAGTACCTCAGGACAGGCTCCAGTGTGATGTTGGGGGGGGGTGTGGTCATGCTAGTATGTGGAAAATAGATGATAAGGATATAAAGTTACAGCTAAAAGTTATATATATATATATATCTATATATTGGCTAATATTTTGGCTGTGTTTGTGTTGTGTTTTAGCTCACTACAGTGCTGGGTATTGCATCTAAGGTTTCTGACATAGTTTAAAAGGCCTTGTAGAACAAAGCGTGCATATGTACCTTTAAGAATCATTTCCAGATGTGAGCACATGCAAGCAGCAGTGCCATTTTGAGACAACAGTCAGAGTGTTAACGTGCGAGTGTGGTAGTCAGTCTGTTTATAAGTTTATTTAAATTTAAGTTACAAAGCCTCATTTCTGATGTGTTTGTGTGTAATAAAGCTGCTTGAACAGAACCCACAACTGTTCATTTGTTTTATCCTGACCAGATGAGCGACATGGTGTCAGAACCAGGATTAAGAGAACAACTTCTTCATGCTATGAGGTGGAGAGTTGAAGGTGAAGGCAGATTAAGCTGGTTGAGTGAAATGGATTTCAGACAAGTAAAAAAGGCCAAAAACGAACTTAAGGTAACCAAAACTTCCACAAATGATTTGTTTGGCAAAGAAAATGAAACGGTGCATTTGCAAGGCACAAAATGCATTATTAATCAAACGAGTAGCACAAAACATGTTATTAATCAAACAAAAGGCACAAAAAGCATTATTAAATAAACAAAACATTTGAAACCACGATATTTGATAAAACTAGCACAGATATTCATATGGGGCTCAGAAGGCGCAACCTACTATTTTATTTATTTTATTTTACATTTGTTGACAGGGCTAGTCTAGCTGGATTCATTCCCATTTTCAGTAGAGGCCCGGGGAGAAAAGCTCCAAGAAACATGCAGAATTAATATAAAAGTCAAAACCGATCAAACTAAACAAAAACAGCTATTGTTTCATAAAAAATTAGTTTTTTAAAAAGTACAAAATACAATATTCGTAGTGAGCATAACATGCGCAATAAGCAGCAAAGGGCAATGTACAAGAGAGAGTACAATATACATTTATACATCATTTTTATTTGAAATAACATGTTATATGAATTCTTTAAGGGTAAGATTGTAGAGATGTAGAGTGATGATTAGTGTAACGGAAAAAAAGTTAGTCAGGGTTAGTACAGGAGCATAGCCAGTGTGTATTGAGAAATAGTTTTAGATTCCTTTTAAAAAGTGAGAGAGAAGTCTGAGTTGTGAGTTCAAGTGGGTAGTAGATTCCATAGTTTTCCAACAGTGTTAGAGAACAGGGAGTCACCTGCTGAGTTGTTGGGTTTGGTAGTATTGATCAGCAGTTTGTTTGAGGAGCGTAAGTTCTTGAGATTATTGTAAGGGGTAATGAGACTAGAGAGTATTGGGGTGTTGGTGGGATGATACAGGGTCTTGTGGGTTATAACAAGCTGGTGAAATTGAAGCTGGTTAAAAAATTCTAGCCAGTCTAGTTGTTTTAGATTCAGACAGTGATGAGTTCTGAAAGGAGAGCCTGTTGCAAATCTAGCAATATTATTATAGAATGTTGCCAGTTTGTTGAGGTTGTTTTTAGAAAGATTAGTGTATATAGGTGAAGCATAGAGTAGAGTGGATATTAACTGAGTTCTGGCTATGGCGGTCCTAGCTACTGGTGTAAGAAAGGGTTTGATTCTGTAAAGGAATCCCAGTTTTTTGTTAACTGATTTGGTTTTGCTGTTTATATGAGTATCAAAGGTGAGGTTGTTGTCTATTGTTATTATTACGAGTTTAGTGGTTAGGTCAGGAGAAATAAGAGTACCATTATTAGATGTGAGTGTGAAATGAATAGGGGTGGACTTTCGGGTTGGTGTGAAGAGTAACAGTTTAGTTTTTTGGGGGTTTAGGAGGAGACAGCGGGTTGAGAACCATTGTTCTACAGTATTGAAAACTTTTTGGGTAAGAGACAAGTTCAGTTTGAGAAGTGGCTGAACAGATTATAGTAGAGTCATCTGCATATCGAATGCAGTTAGTGTGTGGAATTGCTGATTGAAGGTCATTAATATAAATGGAAAATAGAAGTGGGCCTAATATGGAGCCCTGTGGAACACCAAGGGAAATGGGAAGGTGATTAGATAGTTTATTTTGCCAGAGTACTGCCTGCTGCCAGTTTTCTAGGTAAGATTTGAACCAATTCATGGCTAGAGGATTGAGTGAAAGGGATTTCAGTATGTGTAAAAGGAGTTGGTGATTAACCATGTCAAAAGCTTTAGATAAATCATTGAAGACTGCAGAGGAAGGAATATTTTTGTTACGAGTTTTGTTGATACAGTCTGTGAAGGATAGCAGGGCAGTGGTGGTACTGTGGAAAGGTCTAAATCCATGTTGACAGTTCGCAAGTAAGTTGCTATGGAGAAGGTGGTTAAGTAGTTGCGTATGGATGTACTTTTCCATTATTTTTCCAAGAGGAGATATAAGAGCTATAGGACGAAAAGTTAGAGAAGTCATTGGAGATCCCCCTTTATGTAATGGGATGATATGAGAAATTTTCCAGATGGATGGGATAGTTCCTTCACTAATGGTTCTATTGATGGGAATGGAGATGGGATAGGCAATGGCTTTAGCTCCTTTTTGCAGGAATTCTGCTGGGAGTTGGTCAGCTGAGGGGGTGGTTGGTTTTAATTTTTGGAGAAGGTAGAAAATAAAGGAAGTAGCCACTGGTTGTAAATGAAATGATGGGGTGGGTTTGTAGTAGAAGTAGGCAGTTTTGAGGTATCAGGAGATAGGTGGTTAGCAAGAGTTTGGATGGCGTCTGTGAAGAAAGAATTGAAGGCATTAGCAGTATGTCTGGGATTCTCAGAGTTAGAGCCTAGTGGGTTGGGAGTGATAGATTGACCTGGGTATAGAAGTTTGTTAATGCTAGTCCAGAACTTTTGTGGTTCCTTGTGATAGGTTTGCTGTAATTGGAGGTAAAAGTTCGTTTTATCTAACAGGATGGCTTTTTTTGTATTATTTCTATGTTGCCTAAAGGTTTGTTGATCTATAGGATTCTTAGTAGTATGCCATTTTGCCCAGAATTTGTTTCTGAGAAGAAGTTTTTGCCTAGTATTATTAGAGAGCCAAGGGACCAGTTTAGCTTTATTTCTGACAGAGCGTACTGGGGCGTGGTGGTCCAGGATGGCTAAAAATGTGGAAATGAAGTATTCTACTGCTTCATTGAGTGGCAGAGATTTTAGCGGTGACCAATTACATTGTTTGAGTTCTGTTTGGAAAAGTTCTGGGTTAAATTGCTTTTTGGTGCGTACTGTTCTGTAAGTGTTAGGGAAGGTTAGGTTGGTCTTATGTCTGATGATATAAGATAGCGAATGGTCACTTAGGTCATCTGGGAGGGTTCCTACTTTGTAAGTTTGATGAGGTCTATTAGTAAGTATCCAGTCCAAGGTACTTTCTTTGTTGTTGGGTCTATTGGTTCTGGTAGGGGAGTTAATGATTTGTGAGAAGCCATAAAGGTTAATGTGGGTGGTGGGGTTTGTATTACTACAGGACTTCCAGTCGATATTAAAGTCTCCTAGGAGTATGGTTTCTTGTGGGAGATTAATAGAAAGTCAGTTGAGGATATTCTCGAGTGTACTGATGTTATTTCCTGGAGGAAGATATATAAAGATAATATTTATGGCTTTACAAGTGTTGACCTGAAATGTAGAGATAAATATTTCAGCATTATTGTCTAAAGGTGGACTAAGATTTACAGTGCTAACTTGTAGCTCTGCTTTATAGAGGATTGCTACCCCTCCTCCCTTTTTGGCTGTGCGGTCTAGTCTAATGATATTGTAACCAGGTGGGGTGACTTCATTGTCCTTAACAGTTGGTTTTAGCCAAGTTTCTGATAAACATAGGATGTCAAATAGGTGGACATCTAGGAGGGCATGAAGTTGAGCAATATTATTGCAAATGCTGAGTATATTGAGATGGACTATAGAGAGCGAGGTAGAAGGTTTGGTTGGTCCTAGAGTACTAGTTATATTTGGCTTGCAATTTGCAGTGGTAAGAGTATAGTTTGGGCCAGGGTTAGGATGAATGTCCCCATCTAGTAAGGAGTGGAGGAGTGTTATGTGTTTAGGGTGGAGGGGCTTACAATAATAGTCAAATCATTTTTTAGTATTTAGGTTGGTATACTTAATGTGTGCTAGTCGATGATATTTGGCTAGTAGGTAGCTGGGTTTGGATATGTAGTTTAGGAAGTTTGGAGAGATAGCTAGTGGTGGTGTTGAAGTGTGTTTGGAGGGGAAGGGAAGGGTAGAGTATAGAGGTTGTTCATAGGAGGTTAGGAGATAGGCAGTGGTTAGAGGAGGTAAGAGTGAGACCAAGATTAATAGTTGTAATTGGTATGGGATGATTGATATAGACTTTGTATTGGTTTGAGAAGTGGGAGAAGAATGAGAGGTAGAGTTTTGTAAGCAGGTTAGCATATATATAAATAGGTGGGGTGATGTAACAAGGAGGGATGAGAGGTAAGGTAACAATGGGAGTGTTGTGATAATGGGGGTTGGGAGTGGTAATGATGTGATCTGCTTGATTGGAGTAGATGTAATGGGGGTGTGGCTTTTGGAGGAATAAATGTCGGAGCACTGGGGGTGGGTGGGAATTGTGGTCAGGGTAGGGGAGCAGAGTGAGCCCGCAGGGCGAACGGAGCGGGTAGAGACAAGAGAGTAGACTGTCAAGGATGACAATCAGTGAAGTATGAAATTCTGCACGTAAGCCTAAAGGTAAGAGAATGTAGAAGAAAGTTGAGAGGCTAGCAAGACTAGACTTGGGATGTTAGAGGAGTAGAATGTGGTTAAAGATACCTTAGGACAAAGGAGAGAAGGTAAAACTGTAAGTCAGAAGAAAACTGAGAACAGAGTTAGGGAGGTATGGTTAAGAATAGGTGAAAAAATTAAGTATACAGAAAGCTTGAATTAAGGCGCCACCTAGTGACCAGTCACTTTATTGCAGCAAATAGGTCTCCTAAAGGGGATTTCAGGCAAAGGGAGAGGGGGTAGATAAACTAGTTAGAGATAAAGAGTGTATAAGCTGGAAGTAAGGGTTATTTAAGCTTGCCTAACCTAGCAGTATCTATAAAAAATTATTATTATTAGAATTTTTCTATAAGCTATAACAACACATACTTTCACTGTCTTTTATCAAGGAAAGGTCTCTCAGGGAGCTGGTAGGTTAATTCTTAATTTAGGACTATTTTTCTTAGACGTCCAGCAGGGTACATTCAGGTGGTCTGTTGCAGGGACGTACAGGAACACAAGGCTGGTACATGTAGAAAGAGAGAAAAAGGTAGTGAGGCAAACAATACATGAGCTAGAGAGCAAGCAAAGAGTTTTCACAGACACAGTTGCATGTTTAACCTCAGCAGGAAATCACAGTACTCTGTTTGTCAAAACATACAATAAAGAAAAATATTTGTAGAACCAAACCAAGAAACAAACGAAGAATAAGACTTTCAGTAACCACCAAGAGACAGTATTTTTAGCGCTTTCTTTCACAATTTAATGCCGTGAACTTCTTCAGAAAAAGAAGAGACTTCCCAAACTCTTCTTTTATATTACATAAAAGGAAGTGATGTCATGAATTAAACATCATAATCGTGAAACCATCTTTTTTTATATATAAAATAATACATGTATATAAGTATGTCAATATTTATATACATGTGTATTGTGTAATAATAACCTTAGAAATGAACTTATCATAAAAACATTTTCATATAAAACACATTTGTCTTGTTATACATCTCATTGTGTTTACTTTAAATGAAGTTCAAAGTATGATAAATATTATTAGTGTAAAAAAATCAATTTTAACAACAAATCTGTATATCTAATATGTATCTTTGATGTGTATGATATATTTTGGGCACAGTGTAAATTCATTGTGCCATGTTGGTAATTAATTGTGCTATCTTTATGTGTTTACTTAATATAAACTATGCGTTTTAAAATATGCAAACATCAATTAATACAAAATGCCCTTGTAAAGTTTTTCATGTATAAAGCGTACAAAATATTTTATAAAGTACAGAATAATAATTACTAATACATAAAAAACTAATACTGACTAATACTGTACTGATTAATCTATCTGTCAACCAAAAAGCACTTTAAATTTACCATCTCATTTAAACCAGGTGGATGATCTGCCCATAGCAATAGTTGCCACAATGCTTCTTTTTGTTCTAATTTGTTATTAAGGTCACCCACAAACACACCCTGTTCAATCTGTTCTAGAATGGAAAATTCAAACTTTTTGAAATTTTCACATTCTATAGAGTGTCTGGCTAAGGCATTGTTTTTGTCTTTTTTTCTAATAGCTAACGCATGCTCGTATATTCTACGTCTCAACATTCTCTTTGTCTTTCCAATGTAATAACATTGGCATGTGGAACAACTTGCCAGGTAAACTACAAATTGGCTATTACAGTTGTAATACTTCGAAGCCCATAATGTTCTACCCAGATGTTTGATTTTGATAAATGAAGTGTTACTAATGAACCTGCATTGTTTGCAATTACTGCATCCATAAGTTCCCTTTTTGTTGACTAACACTCCTTTGACCTGTTTTAAGTTGTTTGATCTCTCTAGAATTAATTTAATGTTTGTAACCATTTTATACGTAAATCTAGGAGATCTACCCACAATGTTTGACAAATCCTTGTTGCCCAAGATAATGTTCCAATTCCTTTCTATTGTGTTTTTTATTAACCACATTTCATCCCTGATTGGTAGTGGAAAGGCACTGTTGTAATCTCCTTTTATTGTGGCCACTTCCCTTCCAGTGATGCTCGGGGCCCCTACTAAGACATCATTAGATGCCAAAATTGGCCTAGCCACCCCCTGTCTTAGTTTAGTCACTTCTTCTTCTAATTTTAGTAACCAACTGTTTTCATAGCCCCTTTGTATGAACATCTTTCTAAGAAGCATTAATTCTTCTTCGTAAACCACATCCTCAGATGTGAGTCTACTTAACCTGATCATTTGCCCTTTGATCACCCCTTTCTTCATATGCTCGGGATGAAGGCTGTCTTTGTGTAAATATTGGTTGACAAAACATGACTTCCTGTAAATTTTACTTTGTATCGTGCCTTCTATACCTTCCATTTTTAAGGTGAGATCTAGAAAATTGATTTGCTTTCCAAAACCACCCATTTTGAATAGTAAAAATTCGGTGGTTTTGTTTAGATCATCCACCATGTTTTCAAAGTCACTTTTCTCTCCATCCCAAATAAAAAACAGGTCATCAATGTATCTGCAATAGAAAATTACTCTTGAAAAACTTTGATGTGTTTTTAAATGATTTCTTTCCCAGTTGGCCATCACAATATTGACAAAGGCTGGTGCAACCCTTGAGCCCATGGCCACTCCGGAAACCTGTTTGTATAAATTCTTGTTGAATCTAAAAATATTGTTTTCTAATACAATACCCATTAAAGCACATAGTGTGTTGACTCTATCCCCTTGAAGGTCAGTTTTATTAGAGAGATACTCTCTCATGTACTCTAGACCTTCTTCCTGGTTTATATTAAGTAAACACATAAAGATAGCACAATTAATTACCAACATGGCACAATGAATTTACAGCTATTGCAGCAGCCTTTGTGCAGGGTCTGCAAGCCCCTGTACACAATCAAATAAAGCAAGTGCTCGTCGACTGGCAAGGGAAGGACTTGGAGTATTTAAATAATATCTGGAAAATCTTTAGACATAGAATGCAAATCAGCAGGGGTCCAAGGATGATGAACAAGTTCTCCATTCTTAGCCCCCAAAATTTCCCTGAAAGGTGCCAATAGATCCCCTCCAGAGGTTGTAATCTTATGTTGTACCCTGTCATATGAGCATGTGTGGTGAGATACAGAAGTGTCAAATACTAATGCCCCTGCTGGGGAAGTAGAAGCTGTCTGAGAAGGATAGGAAGAAGAACCCCCCCTTGACTGCAGATGCCTGCTCAGAAGATGAAGATTGAACAGGGGAACCAGTCTGAGATGTACCAGTATCACGCGAACTGGGTGTCCAATGGACAGCTGTCCGAAAGGTGGGGGTCTGAGAAACAACAGAATCTTGTACAGGAGGTATCTGTACCTGCACATATGGGGGTGGGGGTGAAGTAGCTGCTAGAGGATTATCATCCTCTTCTTTTTGGCCATCCTTAGTTTGTTCCAAACCTGCTAAGACAGGATAAAGGGATCCCTTTTTACTGGTCTGTACTGCCTTTTTAACCTCTTTTACTTGTTGCAACAATTTCTTATTAACATCCTGCAATCCTCTTAATGCTGACTCCTTTTCCCTTTTAAGTGCGTCACTGTACCAAGAATAAAATGCTGTCATTTGTTCTCCACTTACTTAGCTTTTCTTTTTTTCCAAAGTACCTTTCAGTGTCAGCAATTTAGTCTTATTATAAGTTCCATTTAATGGAAATACCCCACCAGCACAATTCTTAGTAAGCTGAAAGCAGTCATGCACATATTTACAACTTTATTTTCCATAGTTAAAATACATAAACATGCAGGTGTTCCCTGTTCAGGGGGTTGATCTCGCTGCTTATCTTTGCTCCCATTTTTCTTATTTGATAAATAAGTTGTAATAAAAATGCTAGTCTTACCTTACAACTCCTGGATCTGGCAGTTCCGAAGACAGAAAATAACTGTTGTAATCCACACACCATACAGGGAGGGAAGGGTAGGACGTCTGTCATGTGCAGCAACAGAGGAGAGGTTTTGATCAGCTTTTTCCCACAGCACCCCCTTGCTTTCATCCCAGCGCAAGCTCAAAAGTTACAGCTCCAGCATTGCAGTCGGGATAACGGGGCAGATAGGTACTGTGTCCACAACTGACCACTCTTTTGGTCCCTCTAAGGGTACTTCCACACAGTCACACTAAGTCCCAGCATGCTTTGGGCTCATGAATTTATTTTAACAACGCATACCACTATGTCCTATCATGTGGTAGGCTCATGAATTTGTTTTTAACAGTATATAGTCTACATCCCATTCATGATGTGGGCTCATGAATTTGTTTTAACTTTACAGTCTACGTCCCAATCATGCGGTGGGTTCATGAATTTTTTTAACAGTATATAGTGTATGTCCCAATCATGCTATGGGCTCATGAATCTGTTTTAACTTTACAGTCTATGTCTCAATCATGCGGTGGGCTCATGAACTTGTTTTAACTTTACAGTCTATGTCCCAATCATGCAGTGGGCTCATGAACTTGATGTCCTTCAAGGATGCATCTCCAGTCCTAACAAATGGGTTGTCCTGGCCTCAGGCAGCCCTTCGGTCGGCCGGATTCCAAAGTCTGGGTCTGGCCTCGGCTGGTGTCGCACTTCACCCGACGTCATAGCTGCAGTTCTTCGGGTATAAAGGCATCAGCCGACGCCATTTTCCTCAGTCTTTCTTGCCGCGTGGCGCCCGAAGCAGAAGCTGTTCGCAAGTGCCAGTCGGTCAGATCCAGAGATTACTACTACCGAAGACTTCTAAAAAGCTAAGTACCCCGTTGGGGACTCTTTCTTGCCTCAGCCGATGTCAGAAAAAGTGAATAACTGTTTAACTTGTGGGAAACAAATACCTCATAAAGACTTCCACTCTTACTGCCTACCTTGTTTAGGCCCAGACCACGACGTAGCAGCTTGTTTAGCCTGTGCTTCCTTCAACCGACGAATGCTTAGACGTCGGTCGGAGTTTGCAGTGGAGTTTTTCGGCTCCGCTTTTGCTTATATCATGCCGTCGGAGACTCCGACTTCACATTTAGCTAAAAAGCGTAAGGAAAATGACCGACACTCGCGGTCCGTGGTTTCGGCCGAAACCGCGGTTAAGCCAACCGCGAGTGTCTCGGTTTCGGCTGAAACCGACTCTGCGGTTCTTCCTTCGGCCAACAGCATGCCTCCTACTACCGAGGCCTCTCCCTGCATGGCTGAAACTGCTACTGAAATTCCTCCTGCTCTTCCAGTTTCTCAGGATTTATCAGATACTATTCCCCTAGATGTATCTACTCCTGCACGTGGAGCTGCTAGGCCCCCTGCATCCATGTCAATTAAGGCCTTTGCCAGGGCTAAAGCAGCTAAATCTTCCAAGGCCGTGCCTACTAAAGCCCATCTCACAGGCCTAGCTCTAGTACTCAAATGCTTAGTCTAGCAGAGGATCTCATTTCTTTGATCAGGGGATCCCAGTCTCACCCTGATAGGGCCTCTCAACCCCCTCCAGAGAAGAGGCCTAGAGCAGAACCCCCTGAGCCAGTTTCTACTGATTACTCCTCAGATGAATCAGAAAATACAAACCCTCCTGAGGGCCCTTATTCTCCATATGAGGACTCTGATGCAGAAGACTCCATTCCTTCTGCCTCTCCTCCTGAGGAATTTTCTTTTGGGGAAACCTTGCATGCTATGAGGGAACAATTTCAATGGCAGGGTCAGGATTTCTCAGACTCTAGGAAAAGGCTTAGGACTTTTTTGCATTTGCCACAGCATAGGCCTTTAGCCATTCCTCCAGTACTTACAGTTGTGGATGATGCATTTAATGATGCTTGTACTGCTCCTGATTCACTCCCTCCGGCCCCTGCTAAGCCCGACAGATACTACAGGGTTCCGGACACACATAATCACTTGTATAAGGCTCCTTTTGCAGATCCTGAAACTATTTCACAGGGCCCCAAGGCTGTAGCAGCTACCTCTGCCAAAAACCCACTCCCCTCTGAAAGGGAATCTAGGGCCTTGGAGAGATGGGGTAAAAAAGTTTATACTTCTGCTACTCTTTCGGCTAGGGCCTTAAACTGTCAATTCCACATGATTCAGTATCAGGAATTTATGTTAGATCGGTTATCTAAAAAGTTATCCTCACCTGAACCTTTAGATCGAAAGTCTCTTCAGGAAATGGTACATAACATACAGCAGGTCAGTAACCATTCCTTAAAATGTGGCTATGATGCACTGGAGGCTTCCTTTAGATCAGCTATGACTGGTACAGTGATCAGAAGGCATGCATGGTTAAAAGAGCAGTCCCGACCAGACCATGTAAAATCAAAGCTCCTAGATGCTCCCATGGATAAACACAGTTTGTTTGGCTCTCCTGCACAGCAAGTGCTGAAGAAGGTGGAAGAGAAAGCAAAATCTGTCCAGACAGTCAAGGATTTCTTACAGGTCCAGCCTCCAAGGTTTAGTAGGAACTGGCCTTCCAAGAATTGGTCCTTTCCAGACACCAACAGAGCACAGAGAGGCAGGAATAGGCGCACAAGAGGCAGAGGTCAATCCAGAGGTGCCTACAGGGGACGTCAGTGGCAGCCTAACAACCAGCGAAGTATTGCTGCAGACCCAGCCACTACCACTTCCACAGGACAATCACAGTGACTTGGCTCTGAAGCCGCCAACCAGGGAACAACTAGAAGCACCCTTAGGCGGAAAGCTATCCTTATTTTCAGTAAACTGGCATTGCATTACAGCAGACAAATGGATTTTACAGACAATAGACAAAGGTTACAGGTTTCACTTCCATACTCTACCAAGGAAGAGAGGAATGCCAAACCTACCTCCAAATCAAATGGCAAACACTCTACAACAAATAGACAACTTAAAAAGGATGAGAGCTATAGAAAAGGTACCATCTATGGAACAAGGGCAAGGATTTTACTCCTGACTTTTCCTGGTGCCAAGGAAGGAAAATCAATGGAGACCTATTCTAGACCTGTCCGCACTGAACACATACCTCATTGTCCCAAAATTCAAAATGCTGACTCTACAGCAGCTTCTTCCCATGCTGGGCAAGGAGTCTTGGCTGGTAACTCTAGATCTCAAGGAGGCATACCTGCACGTCCCCATACGACCAAATTGCAGAAGATACCTCAGATTTCTTGCAGGATCAGAGCATTATCAATTCTCAGCATTGCCTTTTGGCTTATCTACTGCGCCCAGAGTATTCACGAAATGCCTGGCATCAGTAATTGCTCATTGCAGGCTTCAGGGAATTCAAATTTACCCTTACCTGGACGACTGCCTGTTACAAGCGGACAACAAAAACAAATTAACAAAAGACTTGAAAAGGGTCATTCATCTACTGCAAGCCTTGGGATACACAGTCAATATAAAAAAGTCAAGGCTGTTGCCATCCCAAAGGATAACCTTCTTGGGTGCAGAACTGGACACATCAAATCAAATGGCATCCCTCGCAGCAGAAAAACAAAAGCACCTTCCACTCTACTTCATGGCATTAACAACGCAGAACCAGCTTACAGCAAGGAAAGTCCTGCAAGCCCTGGGTTACATGGCATCCTGCATAATACTGATCCCACATGCCAGACTGCATAAGAGGAAGTTGCAATGGTACCTCAGGAATTTATGGTCTCGGCACAAGCACAGCCTAGAAACCCTAATTCCAATAATTCCATGCCTGAAGCAAGAATTCCGATGGTGGGCTCAGGCCTGTCAATTGAACAAAGGACTGCCCTTCCACAGCCCTCAACCAAGCCAGACTATCACCACAGACGCCTCAGACCTCGGTTGGGGGGCACACATGCTGGACAAGTGCATACAAGGCTTATGGTCTCAAGACCAGCAAAACCTACACATAAACCAAAAAGAGATGCTGGCAGTAAAACTGGCAATTCAGGCATTCAGACCGTTTCTCCAACAGGGACAATTGCTGATAAGGACGGACAACACCACAGTTATGTGGTATATCAACAAACAGGGAGGCACACATTCATATCCTCTATACCGGATGGCAATGGATCTCTGGAATGTGGCCCTAAGCCTCAACATACAGCTCAAGGCAATATTTGTGCCAGGAAAAGAAAACATACTAGCAGACATCTTAAGCAGGACTACCACGGATGCCCACGAATGGATGCTGCATCCAGACATCTTCAAATCCATCACAAGGAAATGGGGACTACCAGAAATAGACTTATTCGCATCTCCATACAATCACCAATTGAAAAAATTCTGCACAAGGACATACCACCCACTTGCTTGGAAGGTGGACTCCCTATCTTTCATTTGGGAAAACCTGACAGCATATGCATTCCCACCTCTTCCTTTGATGCACAAGGTACTATTGAAGATCAAAGAAGACCACCCAAGGATCATCCTGATAGCTCCAGACTGGCCGAGGCAGCACTGGTACCCACTGCTGAGGAGTATGTCTCGGGAACTCGCATGGCCTCTGCCCCTGGTTCCTTTACTGCTAACACAGAACAACTTCAAAACCCTGCATCCGAACCTGAAAACACTGCAGCTAGCTGCTTGGAGCATTGCATAAGACAAAATAACCCAGATTTATCTCAAAGGGTTAAAGACATTATCTTGGAAGCTCGCAGACCCTCAACAAGAAAAACTTACTTAGCGAAATGGAAAAGATATCTCTTTTGGAGTGCAGCAAAAGGGCAAAATGTAGCACTGGTAAACATAGCTAACATCCTGGAATACTTAGCAGAGCTTTTCCACAATGGCCTGTCTTACTCTTCCATTAAGATTCATGCGTCAGCTATTTCAGCAGAATACAACATGGATCCTCCAGTCTTCTCTCATCCTCTACTCAGGCGGTTTCTGAGAGGAATCAAAAATGTAAAGCCACCAAGGAAGCCACCATTGCCTACATGGGACTTGAACTTTGTGCTAGAAAAGTTTACACTTCCCCCTTTTGAACCAGCAGCAACAGCAGAATTACAGTACTTATCATGGAAAACTGCTTTCCTGCTTGCAATCACTTCAGCAAGAAGGGTTTCTGAATTACAGGCATTAATGGCAGTGCAACCCTTCCTTATCTTCCATCAGGATAGAGTGTCCATGAGAACTAATCCTACCTTTATGCCAAAGGTGGTCTCCAGGGTATCTTTAAACCAAGCAATCCACCTACCTACATTCTTCCCCAACCCACAGAACAGGGAGAAAGACTGCTGCATACCTTGGATGTGCATAGGCAATTGCTACTACCTGGACAGAACCAAAACAATAGAAAAACTGACCAGCTTCTGGTAGCATATGCCACAGGAATGGAAGGAAAAGCAATTTCAAAACAGACAATCTCAAAATGGATAGGAAATTGCATTAGATTTTGTTATTCTTATCAGGAAAGGCAACTCCAGAAAATATCAGACCTCACTCCACAAGGGCTACAGCCACTACTACAGCTTTTTACGAGGAGTGGCTACAAAGACATTTTAGAGGCTGCTACTTGGAGCTCCGTGCATACATTTGCCAAGCATTATAATCTACCCTTATACTCCAGATCCCGAGCAGGTTTTGCCACTGCTGTTTTGCAAGGGATCTTAACTACACCATAATCTAGTTAGGGCCTCCTCCCCAGTTTGGCTATGGTATTCTACCCATTTGTTAGGACTGCAGATGCATCCTTGAAGGACATAGTACAGTTTTGTACCTACCATAAATGTAGATGTCCGAGAGGTATGCATCTGCAGTCAGGATTACCCACCCTCCTTCCCTCTGTGGTACTCCTAGGGTATTTGCCCATCTTGTAGCTAGCTGGGGAATCTATTATGGTGCATTTGTTTGTATATATGTATATACATGTTTATTTCTATTTGCTCTCTGTTGTTTGGAAACATTTGCATTTATCCAAATTTAGCCTTCCTAGAGGGCATCTGGCATCTGGGGCAAGAAACACTGAGGAAAATGGCGTTGGCTGATGCCTTTATACCCGAAGAACTGCAGCTATGACGTCGGGTGAAGTGCGACACCAGCCGAGGCCAGACCCAGACTTTGGAATCCGGCCGACCGAAGGGCTGCCTGAGGCCAGGACAACCCATTTGTTAGGACTGCAGATGCATACCTCTCGGACATCTACATTTATGGTAGGTACAAAACTGTACTTTTTAACTTTACAGTCTACGTCTCAATCATGTGGTGGGATCATGAACTTGTTATATAGTCTACTTCCCATTCATGCTGTGGGCTCATGAATTTGTTTTAACAGTTTACAGTCTACGTCCCAGTCATGTGGTGGGCTCATGAACTTGTTGTATAGTCTACGTTCCATTCATGCTATGTGCTCATGAACTTGTTGTATAGTCTACGTCCCATTCATGCTGTGGGCTCATAAACTTTTTGTATAGTCTACGTCCCATTCATGCTATGGGCTCATGAACTTGTTGTATAGTCTATGTCCCATTCATACTGTGGACTCATGAACCTGTATAGTCTACGTCCCATTCATGATATGGGCTCATTAATTTGTTTTAACAGTTTACAGTCTACATCCCAATCATGCGGTGGGCTCATGAACTTGTTTTAACTTCATCTTTAACTTTTTCTTTTCTTTCTCTCATTCATTCATACATTGACAGAATAAAACACTTCTTACCTTTTAATCCTGAGGGTACCGCCCTCGACACAAAGTGCCTCCTTGTGTTAATTTGTCCTTTACTATATGTGCACATACCTTTACTATACTCATTTACTGTGGGGTCCTCCCACTATTACTTGTATACCTAACAAAAACACAGTCATGCACTTATTCCACATTTTGCTGTAATTGTCTAAAAGAGAGAAAGAGAAAAACACACAAACCAACCCTTTTCCCCTTACAAAACAGTTTCCCTGCCAAGGCCAGTATGTTTGCACACGCTGAATAGCTGCACATCTGAGTCTCTGACTATTCCATACAAAGCAGTGTGGAATTCACAGAAAATCTGTGATGAGCCCTATTCCAGAACTGCCCTGCAGCAGTACCAAAGTTCAGATCTGAGTCACAGCACCAAATTGTTAGAGTCATAAATAAATAACATTAAGAATTTACCTTCTATGCCTTTAGGCAGGAACAACACTTGGATGTGCAAACAGAAATTTTATTCTTTCAGCGCTGGCAGACAATCTTCATAACTGTTGATAAATCAGTCTCTCTGAAGAGAGACAAACTATATCTTTTATACATTTTCTTATCAAAACTGGTCATGCAATTTTATTATGTTTAAGGTACTCTGACTAATAGAAACTTTACAAATGTCCTCATCCCTCGTGATTTTTGCCTCAGACTTCACGTGAATACCTTTCTATACATGATCCACCTGCTTTCAAGGGGTCTTGATGTTATGTGATCCTATCTCGCCTACATTCTGTACTGATGGACTCGGAGCAGATCCCTCGGCTCCGACTCGGCACGCTATGCTATAGAGCGAGGCCTCTTATTGGCTGAGCTATTTCTTATCCCAGGATGCACCACCACTAATCCCCCAGATCTCGTTTGCCGCTTACAAGCTTAGACGTGGTCTCAACTTGGCTGGGCTAAGTACTAATTTATTTAGGCTTTTCCTGTCAGGAATTTGCTTGCTTTAAACCCAAAAGCTGTTTTAACAGCTATTGTTGTGATACGAGTGTGTATTGAACAGTTCTGTTGAGGAATTTGTGTTTTTCGTCAAGGGAAGGTTTCCCGTTTTAGTTAGAGGGGCCTTCCCCTGTTGCTATTTGCTATTCTAGCATTTTATTTGTGGGTCAAGTACCCGTTTAAGTTAGAGGGTCTTGACTCTCTCTTTCTGTGTGTTTTTTTGTACAACTGTTTTGTGGTTATATAAAAAAAAAAAAAAAAAAACTTATATTTTTTGTTCTTAAACTGTTAAGTTTTGGTGTGTTTCTCTTTAGACAGGTGTGTTATCTAAATCAGTCATGTCCAAAGAGCATAGACCCTCCGTGTTTAAAAAGTGCGCGAGGTGTGGTTATAAGATGTCCATAACGGACGACCACTCCTCGTGCGTCTGTTGTTTAGGCGCCAAGCACCTACAAGAATCATGTAGCGTGTGTCACGCCTTCTCATCAAGGGTCCTCCAGGAGAGGAAAAACAAATTAATCTTTAAGGGGTTAATTAAGCCATCCTTCGAGGAGGCTTTATCTTCCTCTCCCTCGCCTTCAAAAAAGAAGAAAGCGTCGGCTCGGACCAGTCAGTCGGAACTGACTGCCAAAAAACCTAGGCAGACTTCTCCATCGGCTCCATGGACTTCGGAGCCGAGGGCGGAACGGTCTGCCTCGATGCCTCCAGTCTCGATCCCTCTGGTTTCGGAGCCGAGGACTGGGGCATCGAGAGGCGGGTCACCTTCATCGGCTCCACTGATATTGGAGCCGATCAGGGTTGCCGGCTCAGACTCTTCCCCTTCGGAGCTGAAGTCCTCGTCGGCACTGAGGGAAATTACCTTGAGATCTCCCTCGGAGCCGATAATTATAGAATCCATTCGGAGCCGGTCCCCTAGTCCTTTGGAGCCAATGGAGAAATCGGTTCGGACCCGATTGGTATCGTCCAGATCATCCAAGATGTCTGATTCGGACATCGACAGGGTGCTCCTAAGACTCTTCCAGTCTCCGGTGTTCCAAAAGCTAGTTTCGGCTCCAGCCCATTCGCCGGAGCCGATGGTCCACCTCCCTACTATGGTTCCTCCTCCAACAGCCTCGGCACCATTGGAGCCGGTGCTGGTGGAACCGGTGGAGGTTTTAGGGTCGGGCCCGACCCTTACTCCAACTTCGGCTCTTGGGTCGGAGTTCGGTACGTGGACTTCTTCCGTCGGCCCCGGGGGGGATGCCTCGGGATTGATGTCTTCGGTCCCAAGTCTCCCTGTCGGTGCGTCGGCTGCGGGAGTGCCGTCTACTGTCATGGCCACGGAGGTGGGACCCTCCCAGGATTCTGGTGGTCCCGCCTTCAGGGCTGTGAGGAGTGCATTAGCCAAATCATCTTTGGCTACCTCCACGGTCTCCCCAGCTCCTTCCCTGCATACCGAGACTGGGTCTTTGGCAGTCCCCCTGTCCTTAGACAGCTGAGCCCCGGGGCCTGAGGTTACCCCCACTGGGGTTTCCCCCCCTCCTGGAGGTCCTTCTGAAGCTTCTTCGGAAGAACCCCCCAGGAAAAGATCGTGCAAGAGGAAGCACGTTGACTCCCCTGATGAGTCTCTTACATCAGACACTGATCTTGATGATGCAGAGGGGTCCCCTAAGTCGTCCTCGGATGATGTCTCCTTTGCAGACATCCTGGAAGCCCTTAAACAACGAGGTGGCTGGCAGTCCAATCCCCCTTCTGCTGATGAGTCGGTGTTCCTTAAGGCCTTCGGGGCTCAGCCCTCCGCCTCCTGGGTGTCTCCGCCCCTCCACGAGCTCTTGGATTTGATCTGTCGAAGGGCGTGGGAACACCCAGACTCTGTGGAACCGGTGCCTGCTCGTCCGAATAAGTTCCTCTCGGCACCCCCTGAAAAAGAGTTTCTAACTAAAGGTGTGGCTGTAGATGCTTTCGTGGTGGCATCTGCTACCCAGCAAGATGTAGCAGAGGCTTCGACGTCCGTCCATCCTTCTAATAAGGAGTCTAGGAGCATGGATAGGTACGGAAAGCGCACCCTAAGTTCAGTGGCCTTTACATTAAGGTCCTTGAACTACCTTACGCACTTTACTAGATTTCAGAGGGATCTGATTAAAGAACTTTCCGATACCCTCTTGGGTAACCTGCCTGAGGAGCTGGCCCAGACGGTTGGCTCTCAGCTGGCTACATTGTCGTCCATTTCAAACTCGTCCATGAGGCTCATTTCTTATGCGGCCGAGAGCGAGTAAGCGGTACAGGCATTGCTCACGGAGACAAGCCTGGCTCCGCCTGTGTCATTTCAAGGAGGCCTTTAAGTCTTCCTTTGCCGACGCCTTTGATGGGTCCTCCTGTTTGGACCCAAGGTAAAGGACACACTGACCCGCTGAACAGGAGGGTAAGACTCTGACTGCCATAGGGGCACGATTTTCCACTCCCTTCGGCCTTATCCCAAGGCTAAAGAGGAGGGAAAATGTGGTTCCGTAGATCTCAGAAGCCTTACCCCTCTCAGCAGGAGGATCCCCCTTCCAGAGGCAGAGGAGGGGGAAATTCTTCCGGAAGACGCCGTCCCAGAGGCGGCAGAGGCCCTCGCAACACTGGAGACCGCGAGTCCTTTCGTGGCTCTTCAGCCTTTCACAGTCCCTGAGGGATTGCCCGACTGTGCAGCTCCGGAGCCAGTCGGGGGTCGTTTTTCGAAGCACCTAAAAGCCTGGGAAGGTGTCACTCAGGACCGATGGGTGCTTCAAATTATCGCCGGAGGTTACACCATCCCTTTCTCTCACTCCCCACCTCAGTCCAAAAAAATCCCGGACCCGCCACCCATTCAACGGGATACTGCAGCCTCAGAAGTTTCAAAGCTGCTGCAAAAAGGAGTCATCCAACCGGTCCCCGCAGACCAGATCAGATTAGGGACTTACTCAAGATTCTTTTTGGTGCCAAAAAAGACCGGGGACTTGAGGCCCATTTTGGACCTCAGCATTCTAAACCGTTCAGTCAGAAAGTCCAAGTTCCGAATGGTCACCCTACAAACCATTCTCCCATTGCTGGAGAAAGGTGTTTGGATGTGCTCCATAGATCTCAAGGACGCTTATTACCATATCATGGTACATCAAGCGTCCAGGAGACATCTGCGCTTCAGCCTAGGAAGCAGTCATTTTCAGTTCCGCACGCTGCCCTTTGGTCTCACCACAGCCCCCAGGGTGTTCACCAAGTGTTTGGCAGTCGTGACTGCTCACCTGAGAAGTCTAGGATTCCAGGTGTTTCCGTATCTAGACGACTGGCTCCTAACTGCCACCTCCAAGCATCTACTACTGCGGAGCCTACAAGCCACTATATCACTGGGCAATTCCCTTGGAATCACCTTCAATTGGCCAAAGTCTGTGTTGCTGCCATCTCAACGAATAAGATTCATAGGGGTAGAGATAGACTCAAACCAAATGCGGGTCTATCTACCTACAGACAGAATAACAAACCATACAGACTCAAGTTCGAGCCTTACTTCCCAGGTCCAAAGCCCCAGCCAGAATGGTCCTGCAGCTATTGGGATCCATGTCCGCCACGGTTCTTCTAGTCCCCTTGGCAAGGTTGCACATGAGAATTCTCCAGTGGCTTCTTTCAGCTCAGTGGTCCTTTCAGGAACTCCCTCTCAGTCACCTCATATGGATCACAGAAACATGCAAACGGGACCGTCGCTGGTGGCTAGTGCCCTCCAATTTGGATCAGGGACGACCCTTTGTTCCATCTCCTCCTGCGGCCACTTTGACCACGGACGCCTCCCAGATGGGGCGGGGGGGGGCATTCCCTGGGCAGGTCAGTCCAAGGCAGATGGCACCCAGAAGAGACCCTACTTCATATCAACATCCTAGAAATGAGGGCGGTGCTTCTGTCCCTTCAAGCCCTTCACGATTACCTCCCTCAGGACGTAATTGCCATTCACTCAGACAACATGTCAGTTATCTAGTACCTGAACAAACAGGGAGGGACCAGATCCTATCCTCTTTGCAGAGAGGCCATGAGAGTCTGGGAATGGGCAGTTTCGACCAAACGCTTTCTAGTGGCTACTCATATCCTGGGCAAGTCCAATGTGATAGCCGACAGACTGAGCAGAACCATCCTCTCTCCTCATGAATGGTCTCTGAACATGACAGTTGCAAGTCAGATTTTCAGCAGATGGGGAGTTCCGTGTTGCGACCTCTTCGCGACTCCACTAAATGCGAAGTGCAAAAAATTCTTCTCCCTAACCCCGGCTCCGGGGAAGAGCCCCATGGACGCACTAGCCCGTCCTTGGCCCACCGGCTTGCTTTATGCCTTTCCCCCAGTTCCTCTCCTTCCCAAGGTGGTCCAAAAGGCATCTCTCTTGGGGAGCAAAATGATCTTAGTTGCTCCTTACTGGCCTCGTCAAGTATGGTTTCCCTATCTTCGGAAATATGCTCTGGAAGGTCCATGGTTCCTGGATCAGATCCCGGACCTTTTGGTTCATCAGTCGGGACTATTCCACCAGTCCCTGCACACCTTAAAATTGACGGCTTGGCTCCTCCTCTTCCGACTATAGTCAGAAGTCATACATTGGATCCAGAGGTTGTACACATATTATCTTCGGCCCATAAGTCTGCTACAAAGAAACTGTATTCTAGCAAATGGAAAAGATTTGCTATTTGGGCTCAACTCCGGGGCCTGGATCCCATCACTATTCCCGTGGCAGAAGTACTAAAATTTTTAACTTCTCTTTTCAGTCAAGGCTCTTCAGTCTCTACCATCAAGGTTCAATTGGCAGCGATTTCCAATTTTCACGAATCTATAAACCCACCTTTAATGAGCAACAGATTGTGTAAGACCTTCTTGAAAGGTGCTGCGCTTTTAAGACCTCCGATTTCTCATCCTGCTCCTCCATGGGATCTCGATGTGGTGTTACGTGCCTTAACTTCCTCCCCCTTCGAACCGGCAGCTACATGTGATCTAAAATTTCTATCGTGGAAGACTGCTTTTCTGGTGGCGATTACTTCTGCCAGAAGAGTTTCAGAGCTTCAAGCTTTGTCTGTAAAACCCCCGTACTTGGTTTTTCACAAAGACAGAGTATCTCTCAGGCCTAATCCTTCCTTTGTCCCTAAAGTTTGTTCCAGTTTCTGCCTACAACAATCATTAGAACTTCCAGTCTTTTTTCCGAAATATTCTAACAAAGCAGAATTCATATTCCACACATTAGATATCCACAGGCAGTTGTGTTTTTATTTAGACAGGACCAAACAAACAAGGAAAACAGATCAGTTGTTTGTATCCTTTGCAGACAATAAATTGGGCAAAGCTGTCACAAAGGTCACTATTGCCAAATGGATCAGGGACTGTATTACTCAAGCTTATTCTTATTCTAACTTACCACCTCTGTCAAAGCTCATTCTACAAGGGCTATGGCTACTTCGATAGCATTTCATTCTAAGCTTGCCATTAGTGACATTTGTGCTGCGGCTACATGGTCTTCCCCGCACACTTTCATTTCCCACTACAAATTGGATGTGGCATCTAGAGGACGAGCTTCATTTGGTTCCACAGTGCTCAGGAGTGTTTTCCAATGAGCCACCCAGGATTTAGGTGCTAGGGACGCTGTCCCATCAGTACAGAATGTAGGCGAGATAGGATCACATAACATCTTTTAGTTATGTACTTACCATAACTTTAGATGTTTGGGATCCATCTCGCCTACATTCCCAATAACCCACCCTCCTTCCCCCTTCCTTGGAAATCAGAGGATATCAGAAGGTCCGAATCCTGTTGTTTCATCTTGAAACATCTAACAATGTTATATAAACAAGTTGTGCATGTGTGCATGAATGCGGACAAACAAGATCTGGGGGATTAGTGGTGGTGCATCCTGGGATAAGAAATAGCTCAGCCAATAAGAGACCTCGCTCTATAGCATAGCGTGCCGAGTCGGAGCCGAGGGATCGGCTCCGAGCCCATCAGTACAGAATGTAGGCAAGATGGATCCCAAACATCTAAAGTTATGGTAAGTACATAACTAAAAGTTTTCTGACCTTGGATGTTTCTAACCTTCCCTAGTAACAGCGCATTCCTAGCCTGGAGGAGTCAGGCTAACAAATTCCTTTTTGTCGTAACTAACATGCCTCGACTTCATGCAACATGTACTTTTACCTTATTACATATTAAAAAAATGCAGTTAGGATGCATTAATAATTTTTAGCTTATGAAGCTGTATTTTTCCCAGCCCTGAATACAATTATATTTGCTTTTTAACAATCATATTATAGCATCATTAATGAAACTAAAATGAGTATACATTTTAATGGGCTGACCTTGTCCTATAACAGGGGTAAGCCCCATACACCTGTTTTACATGTAGTGTCTCTTCTCATACCAACCAGACTTGCAGAGATTCCCTGACTGTAAATGCTGAAGTCACTGTACCTTGGTGACACAGAAAAAAATAGGACTTCATGATTTGGTAGCTTTGATCATTTAGCTGTATTGAAGAATTATTTATTCACTCTAGTCGTACCTATTTACAGAGAACAAAAGAAGAGAAGAAGCCATGCAGACAGATTTAGTCTCTTAGTTATCAACATTACATTTCCACGTGGTTACAGTTATGTTGTATGTGTGCGTAGGTTTAATTAAGGTAAATGCCAACTGCATAAGCATTCCAGATGGGTTTTTCCTGCTTCTAGAACCCTTAGCAGTCAGTAAAAATCAAACCTACAACAAAACATCTCAGGGATAGGTTTTATCCTGTGGATATTCTTTAGCTGTTTGCATCTGACCTGTGCACCTTTGGTGAGCAGGAGCATACCTCGGGATTTGACAATTTCTTTATCTTGACTGCCTTAATTGCTTACAATTTCTTGCACTGCTTGAAAAAAATTAGCAGCAAATTTTTGAAATGCCACTCCTGTGACATTTTTTGTACTATTATTTTTAAACAAAATCTGTATAAATCTTGTTCATTCACAGTCAACTCACCCTGTCTATGAATGTGGGAATCAACTGTCTCTGTACAGATCGGCATTGGCATAGGAGGCTAAACATAATGCTGAATTTTTCAAAGTTTTGTAATATCATGTCTCATTCATATTTCAAAAACAAAGTGTCTGCCATAAGTGAAAGGAGACAATTTACGCAGGCACCAGTGTCCAGATGCTGCTGCTTTCTCCATTATTGTTTTGCTAAACACATGCTTTGTTGCTCGTTGTGTGTGACGTTGCACTCACTCATGTTCCCGAAGATTTGGCAGCAGCTTGTGCCATTGTTATGTAGTTATAGCGAGTATCTGCAGTTCAGAAGTAACATTAAATACATCCTCTGCCATTGTGTGTGATCAGATACATTACCGTAGCATCGTGAATCAAGCTGAATATCCTTTAAAATATTCCAAAATCGTTTATTAAATATCGTCAATGTATTTATAGTAGAACACATTTTTCCTGTTATCTGATTGTTTTATTTATTTATTTTTTGTGTGTGTGCAGCAAATTGATGGCGAAGCATTCTTAATGCTGACACAGAGGGACATCGTGAAGATAATGAGCATTAAACTGGGACCAGCACTGAAAATCTTTAACTCAATCCTAATGTTCAGGAACGCTCAAGACAGTTTATCAGGATGTTCTTGATTAGAAGAGAAAACTGCCAATAAATGTGTTCTTTGGTTCCCTAGACAAAATGCACTACTAATATTAAAGCAATAAACTAAGTCTTTGTTTAGGTGGCTGTCTACAACTTTTTAATTTTTATTACAATGCCATTGGGATGAACATCCTACATTTTAATAGTGCAGGCCACACTTTATCAAGAAAAGCCTTAACTTTGTCAGTAACAGATCATAGGCAAGTTTGAGCTTAATTATAATGTTTGCAGTTGAAGTCAGGACTTTAATTCAGATAATTGTTGTAGAAGTCAGACTTCAGAATGCAGCATTAGTTCTACATTGTTAATTTTAAAATATATGTAAAAGCAATTATTGTTGTGTCTTTCGGCTTTTCCCGGTTAGGGGTCACCACAGCGGAACTCCGGTCCGCTAATGATTGGCAGTAGATTTTTACGTGCCGAGTTGCTGGCCCTGACTCACAACCTTCAACGAAGGTACACCCATTCACGCAAGTCTCCACAGAGAAGACGCTCTAGCTGAGAATCGAACAGGACAAGGTCTTACTGTGAGGTGACAATGCTACCGCAGCACCACCACCACCGCAATTATACACCACCAATTCCTGTGTTCTTAATTTTGGTCCATTTTGTGAACTAGCCTCAGCTACCATCCACTGCAACAGCAGCAGTTTCAGATCCTGTGTTTGTGGCACCCCCACCACTGATGTGTGAATTGAACTTGTCTGTTAAAAGAACAGTAACCACTTGCCAGAAGCCACCCCCCCCCCCCGAGTCCTGTATTTGATACTGTACCCCCCGGTCCTGTATTTGATACTGTACCCCCCCGGTCCTGTATTTGATACTGTACCCCCTCGGTCCTGTATTTGATACTGTACCCCCTCGGTCCTGTATTTGATACTGTACCCCCCCGTCCTGTATTTAATACTGTACCCCGGTCCTTTATTTGATACTGTACCCCCCCGGTCCTGTGTTTGATACTGTACCCCTCCCCGGTCCTGTAGTTGATACTGTACCCCCCCCCGGTCCTGTATTTGATACTGTACCTCTCCCGGTCCTGTATTTGATACTGTACCCCGGTCCTGTATTTGATACTGTACCCCCCCCGGTCCTGTATTTGATACTGTACCCCAATGTTTTTTTTTCCACTGTCATCTAGTTCCTAGTACTTGTGACATTATGTATCATAAGTGATGATATACCACATCTGTCCTGCAGCTTTATTCAGCTGTGACAGTGCAACTTCATATAGGTTATTTCCACAAAAAGTTATCCTTTTCATTTTATCTCTACAGATATTTTTCTGAAATACATTGTTCTAACCAGTAGTCAGTTTTTCATGTCATAATTCCATTTTAGTAGGATTGCTGTACAGCATTTGTGTTAGTGACATTTTTTCTTTTTACAAAAATACGTGTGTGATACATATATACATTTTTTAATTTATTTTTGCTTTTCCTACCATCTGTCATCAGTTTTCTCCCGTGCCTTTCCTCAGTCTCTGTATGTGATAGTGGAATCTGGTACGCCCTATCCTGCTGGTAGTGTGGCTTTTCTTCATGCCCCTACGCCCCACCATCATAACCATGGGTTGCAGTGATGTCAGTGCAATTTAGCCTCATACTGTGCTTCCCACACATGCACCTTGCACTGCGGGTAGTCTGCTATTCTGCATCATAGGAGGTTACTAGGTTAATGGCCTCTGGGACCCTTAAGCCTAGCCAAGAGTTTATCCCCTAAAAGAAACCTCAGTCAGCACCTGTCGCCCCTGTCAAGGGACACTAGTGGAACACCTGGGACAAATGTGTGGTTTCCCATCCACTCATCAAGGTTGCACTTGAAGAGGGTCAGCAAGGTACTCTGTTTGACGTGTATGGGAACTTTATTCCAGAGACGGGGCAGTCCCTGGGAGACAAACCTATCTTTCCAGCAGGTTTGTCTCCCAGAGACTGCCCCATCAGCACAGCTATACCAGCTAAAACACATCCACTCACTTCCCCTGAAAGGGAGAAACTTGTGCACACTGCCATGGGTGAACAGTTGATAACAGCTCAATTTCCACACCCCAGTCCTGTGACACTCAGCATTGCAATCAAAGTCTGGTAGTGCTAGCATTACCAATGAGAGTTCTCCCTTGCTACAATGTGCTGCCTCATACATATCTTACTGTGTGTGTGTGTGTGTGTGTAGATATATATATATATATATATATATATATATATATATATATATATATAGATATTTTTTTTTTTTCCTTTGTTGCAGCTTACAATATGGTACCTTACTGTGCTACACAATGCATCAGACATAATGCATTGTAAAAAAATTAAATTACCAAAACATTAATGTAAAATGCTGACTCCAAACTGTCATTTTTGTGGCAGGGAACACCTTTGCCTCTGTGTGAGACTTCATCCCTACTTACTTATGCTGACTCCAAACTGTCATTTTTGTGGCAGGGAACACCTTTGCCTCTGTGTGAGACTTCATCCCTTCTTACTTCATACTTACCAACTTCTAGATTGCACAGCCTCAGGGAAAATGACATTTTTGAATAGTTATTTCCTCTTCCTTGAGTTTGTAAAGCACTAGAGTGTGCAAGTAGTCCAGTAAAATACAAATTTTCTTTTCATAAGCCACCAAAACAAACAGTTAATATTGCTCTATCCGTGACTCAGGCACATAATACATATGACATTACATACTATATTATAATATATTACAATATATATTATAATATATTACATATTATATTATATTATATATTATATTATATATATATATATGTTATATATATATATTATATATTGTAATATATTACATATTATATTACATAATAGTAAATTATGATACATGATGAAACAAGCCATGGAATGTACAAGGAGAAGCAGATCTACAGGTATATAGCTTTCTGTCTTATAATACTTTGTTTCAAGTGAAAATATTTTCCAAAAAAGCTTTTAGAGTTGCAAGACTACATTGTAATAAATACTTGTAAACAAGTGTGTTGTGAGCTCTTTTTTTAATGTGAGGGATGGAAATTAAAACAATGTTTCTAAATTTAAAGTGCTCACTCATTTTTGCTGCCTCCTTAAATTGTAACCTTAGTATTTTATTGTGTTTTATTTCATTGCTGTTTGGTGATACAGCACAAATTCTACATTAATGATAGGGAAGCATGTTTTAAAGGGAGTATGCTAACAATGTAGTGTTCATTTCATACATCTGAAGAATGTGGTTAAAGTGTTGCAGATTTAATGGATGGTGAAGCATATCAGTGTTTTCTTCTTTATTTTGTTCATTTTTCTTTAGATATTTAATTTATTCCTTTTTTTTTTGCATAGTATATGAATAGAAATTTGCAGAAACTGTTTCCAAAATTCCGTTTTTTCTGCAGTTGTTAGCTTTAGAGAGCTTTCCAAAATGATGTGAGCTGTATAAATTTTGAAAGAAAATAAATACATTGATGTCAGAGGTAAGATTCTGAGGAAAAAAAATTCCACTACCTTGTATACCTTTTTCTGCTTATTGTTGATAATGTAAGTGTTTTATTACCCTACTCATCTGCCGAGCACTTTTTTAAAAAAGTATTCCCATTGGCTTGCTAACTTGTACAGATAACTGCAGAGGTATCAGTTGAAGTTGATCTAACAGTGATCACACTTGTCTTTTTCATGGCATGATGGACATGAAATGCTTTGTAGAATTATCTTAACACCAAATGTGTAAGAATAGGAGAATTTGCAGAAACTGAGTTTGTTTACTGTTTGATGTTCATTTTTTACAAGGTGTTTACTAAGGAAGTTCTGTATGTATAATGCTAAATTGGACATTTTTATCAGAATTTGTATGTGTATTTTGTCTGTGATTGAAATGCAGTTTGAGGGCTAATAATGAAGAATTCTGCAGATACTATCATTTCATACAACAGAGTAAAAATGTATATTGCAGGCTTGTATGAGGATGTGAACATCGGTGAATTTATGAATAGACATTAAGAGAGTGTCATTTTTCAGTCACAATTCAGCTGGTTTCTGAGCTGTTGACAATTTAATCTGTAATATTGTTCAGGTGCTCCCACAGACAGAACGTGGCGATGACTGTGCCTTTTACTTTGAACATGTATACATTTGCAAAGTGAGTAAAATTATTTTTGGGAAGAAAATGAAAAAAAAAGTTATCATACAAAGTGGTATTCAAACAAAAAGTTTTTTTTCTGAAAGTATTTTGCAGCACTTTTTAAAGACATTGTGATACTGAGTTGAAAAGTTCAAAGTATATTAAAGAAATATTTACTGAAGATTACCTTGTGTCAGTCGTTTCCTAGCAGTACGGTGATTAGGTGATTCTGTTAGTGGTCGGACAATACATATTGGTAACATTTTGAGTTTGGAGTTCATAATGGTTAAGGTCTTTGCCTCTCATGCAGAAGGTACAAGGATTAATTATGACCTCTATCCAATGCCTGTATGGAGTTTACATATTCTGCATTGGTCTCTGTGGGGTTTCTCCCACCTCCTACAAAAAATCTCATACTGAGAGTTTCCATCTCAGACTTACCTAAGAATGGAGCTGTGGGTAGTGGCACAGACTCTAAATGGTGCCCTGTAGGGGGAAGAGTTGTATAGCCAACGTCTTTGGACATCTGTTGTGGTGCAGGGTATCCTCAAGATAGGAGAAGTATGATCACAGACTGGGTGCTGTGGCAGGGATAGCCACTTGACTGTGTAAAATATAGCTGTAGATGATTCAGTTATGTTGATTAATGTGACCAAATCGGCATGGGTATTTGCTGGTGATAATTGGGTTAAGGACTCTGCCCACTGTGACCTATGCCAGGGACTTGTTCTAACAGTGGGAAGACCCCAGCTGCCTTGGGTCAGTAAGCTACTGGCTGACTGATGTCCAGTTGCCCAGCTTGGGTTATATGGGATATCTCTGTTGAGTAAAAGCTGAATGTGAAAAACAAACCTGAACTAAGGATTGCTACACTCAGTGTAGCTTCACTGACAGGATGCAGTTTGAAAGTGGATGACATGGTAAGGAGGAGGCTTGACATCCTATGTATCCAGGAGACAAGATGGAAGGGCAGTGCAGCAAAGTCATTTGCGTTGGGGCCTAGAGTCTACTACACAGATAAAGGAAAGCTAGACATGGTGTAGAAAGTGTGATGAGGGAGAGGCTTCAGAAGACACTGAAGCATGTCATCAGAATAGGTGATAAACTCATGACAAAGTCCAGTGTAAGGATAGGGCACTATTTGTTGTCTCAGTCTGTACCACACAGCAGGATTGTAATGGTGAAGAAGGAAGTGTATTCAGTCAGTAATTGCAGGCCCTACTAGATAAAGTAAGACCACATGAATTAGTGTTGATGAATAACATGAATGCACATACTGGAACAGTCAGAACAGGATATGAGCACTGTCTTGGTCATCATGGGTGGGTCAACAGGAATAAATAAGGAGAGGTCATTATAGACTTCTTTCTGACAAATGTCTCGATGGTGGCCAACTAATGGTTCAACAAGAGAGACAATCACATGCAACTCAGGTAGACTTCCTTCTAGTAAGGAAAGGGCACTGGGGCAGAATCAGTGATTGCAAGTCATCCCCAGTGAAAGAGTCAGCCCACAGCATACACCACTGGTTGCCACAGTCAGCTTCAAGCTGGAGTCAGAGAAAGCCCTAAGGTCAACAGAGATTAGGCTGATGACATGGAAGTTGACTTTAGAGAAGGCAGAAGCATTCAAGGAGTTACTCAGAGCTGTACCGCCTCAGGAAAAAGAATAAATAGGTGGAGTTGAAGAAGAATGGCAGCACCTCAAAACAGCATGTGTGAGGACTACAGAATAGGTATGTGGCCACTCCAGGTATAGAAATAAGGTACATAAGGAAAACTGATGGTGGAATGCAAAAGTCCATGAAGTCATCTAAAGAAAGAAAGAATGGAGGAAAAAGTGGGAGATAGAAAAACACAGACCAGACTAAGAAGGAATGCTGGTTGGCTAACAAAGGGGCTTAGAGAGGAGATGCAATAGCAAAAAACAAGGCATCAAAGACACTTTACCAGCTTCTGGAAAGTGATTCAGATGGTTAAATCAAACTCTTGTCAGGTTGCAAGGGAAAGATGGAAAGATATAAAAATAAAGAAGATAGACATTTTTTCTTAAGAAAAGCCAACAACATCCTGCTCACCTGCCCAAAGGAAATCAAAGGCAGATTGATTAATTTATCTGTTGTTTACCAGGAATGTCCGACTGGGCACTAGCCCTATTTTCAGCAGAGGCTCAGGGAGAAAAGTTCCATATGAAATACAGTGGATATAAAAAGTGTACACACCCCTGTTAAAAAGCCAGGTTTTTATGATATAAAAAAATGACCACAAATCATTTCAAAACCTTTCCCACCTTTAATGTGACCTATAACCTGTGCAGTTCAATTGAAAAACAAACAAATATGTTGGGGGAAAAATATAAAAAATAAAAAACATACAATAAGCTGTTTGCATAAATGTGCACACCCTTAAACTAATACTTTGTTGAAGCAGGTTTGATTTAATTACAGCATTCAGTATTCTTTGGTAGGAGTCTGTCAGCATGGCACATCTTGGCTTGGCAATATTTGCCCACTCTTCCTTGCAAAAGTGCTCGAAATCTGTCAGATTGTGAGGGCATCTCTTGTGCAATGCCCTCTGTAGGTCAACCCATAGATTTTCTATTCGATTTAGGTCTGGGCTCTGGCTGGGCCATTCCAAAACTTTAAATGTTATGTTGTCCCATCTCACCTTCATTCTTGACAGTTGGGTTCAGAACTGAGCATCGGTTCTGACTCAGCCAAATATTAAAGCTCGAGAGCTTCCACTGGCTCAAGGCTATACCCTATCCCATGATGCCTGGCGAGAGTTCCTCAGATCTCGTTTGCCGCTTTGCTGGATCTAGATTGCGTTTCACTGGCTCAGGCAAAGTTTTTCAAATTTTTGACTTTTGGTCTATTTTTTCTCATTACTTAGAGTTGTAAACTGTTTAATACAGTCCTTATCCTAATAGAGCATTATTTGAGTGTGTGTGAGTTAATAGACTCTGTGTTACCGCTGTTTGTGGTTTCTCTTGTTGTGTGGGCTGTCGTTTCCCTTGCAGGCCCGTTTTTTTCTATCCCTTCTCTTTAACTTAAAATTTATCCTCATCAAACCAGTTTAAATTAGAGGGTTCATTTTATGTCCTAGTTCTGTTAGCCCATTTAATTTAGAGGGTTCCCCTTCCCCTTTTCGCAGTCCCTTTTTTATTGGGGGTCGTTGTATTAGTTTGAGACGTCTCCCCTGGCTAGAGGAGATCATTGTTTAAGTCAGAGTCTTTCTTTTCCAGCTGTTAAAAAAAAAAGTAGCTAAACTTGTTAAAGTTAAGTTTCCTTTTGCTCTGTCTGTAGTGGTGTTAGGGGTGACTTTTTTTGCTCTTACTGCTAAAATTTCTGGTGGTTCTAGTGATAAAGTTAAAGAAGCCAAACAGTCTGGCTTCAGAAAGTGTGACTCGTGCACACACAAGATGAATCTGACTGATGGCCACACTAGCTGTGTTTACTGTTTAGGTGCCATTCATCTGCAGGACTCCTGCTCGATCTGCCATGGATTTAGTTCCAGGGTCCTGCAGGAACACAAGAACAAACTCATTGTGAGGGGTCTGATTAAAGGTCCCTTTGATGTGGCAGTAGAATGGAATCAGCCATCAAAATACTCTCATTCTCCCTCTTTGGAAAAGTTACCAAAATATCTTCTTCCTTGGTTCCGGTGTCCAAGCTGGCTAAGAAGTCTAAGCATGCATGGATCTGAAGGCTATCGGACCCGAAAAGACCACAGCTCCATCGGCTCCACTAGTTTTATCGTTGTCAACTCGGAGCCACAAAAAGAGCCAGTCCCCGACTTGAGAACCAGTCTATTCAGTGCCCCAGTCACCCCTGTTGCAGTTGGTGGCTGGTAGCCATAAATTATCCACTATGTCCTCTCGATCATCCAGGAGCCTCTCAAATGATGATGTGGAATGGATGGTCAAGAGGTTGCTCCATACACCGGCCTTAGTCAAAATTCTCACGGGCCCAGCCCCGATGGAAGTGGAGCCAACTATGTCTGTCTTGTCATCTGGTCCTCCTCTGACTTGGACGAGCTCAGAGCCGGAGTGCCTGGAAGTCCATGCAGTGGAACTGTTGGGTCCAAAAACCACCACCGGTATATCAGCCCCGACTTCTGCTCTGACCTAATTGATGCTGTCTTCTATCAAAGGGTCTGGGAGCCGACACTCCCTCGGCAGGTCCAGGGAGGAGAGTCAGGTCAGGCCCTTGGATATAATTCTTCCTCTCAGGGCCTCGGTGCAGGTGAGTTCGGCAACCACCTCAGCCTTGGAGGCATCCTCCTTGGCACAGGAGGAATCTCTGGGTTCCTGTGAGCTGGAGGCTCTCTCAGGCCAGGACCACGGTGCCTTCGAGGTGATGAGAAGCGTGCTGTTTTCCCAGACTGTTCCACCTTTGGCTCCAGCTACTCTTCCCTGTAAGGGACTGGTGTTATCCTCAGTAACATACCTCCAGCCCATGCGTAGAGAACCAATGCCCAAGGAGACCTCAATGGGCGACCTCTTCTCTTCTGAAACTCCCCAGAGTACCCCTCGAAGGAGGTCCCTCGGAAGAGAACTTGTAAAAGGCAGCATTTGGACTCCACTGAGTCTGTCGCATCAGATACAGACTTAGAGGATTCAGAAGGGTCCCCACACTCACCCTCTGAAGATGTCTCCTTTTCAGACATCTGAGAGATCCTGAAACAAAGAGGTGGCTGGAAGACCCTTTCCCCTTCTGAAGATGAGTCCATATACCTGGAGGCATTCGGATCTTGACCCTCCACCTCTTGGGTGTCTCTGCCTTTTGACAAAATCCTGGGTGTAGTCAGTTGAAAGGAGTGGGGATCTCCAGAATCCATGGACCTGTTCCAAGAAAGCCCAACAAGTTTATTACAGCCCTAGGTGATGAGTTTTTATCCAAAGGTGTTCCAGTAGATGCAGTGGTGGTGATGGCGGCCACCAAGAAGGAATTAGCAGAGACTTCTTCATCTGTTTATCCACTGAACAAGGAATCCCGAACGATGGACAGATATGGGAAGCGTATGTTTTCCTCGGTCTTCACACAGGTCGCTGAACTATTTATCCCATTTCACCCGACTTCAGAGGGATCTCCTGAAAGAGCTAGGAGATTCCCTCCAAGGTGCTTCAGCTGAGGGAGTGCCGGACAAGGTAACTTCTCAGCTTGCGACTTTGAACTCTATAGTGAACTCCTCCATGCTTCTCATCTTGTATGCAGCAGTTGAAGCGAGCAGGGCTCTCAGAGGACATTCCTGGATGCGCCTTTGTGAGTTTGCTGAACCCTTTTAGTCTTCTTTTATAAATGCCCCTTTTGACGGCTCGACCTTATTCGGGCCAAAGGTTAAAGAGACCCTGACCAGGTGCAAGCAAGATGGCAAAACTCTGTCTGCCATGGGAGTACATTTTTCCGTCCCTACCAGGCCTTATCCCAAAGGCCAGAAGGGCAGAAAAATGTGGTTCCAGAAATCCCAAAAAGCTTCGCCGGACACACATGGTGAATTTTCCCCCAAGGGCAGAGGGGGAAATAACAATGGAAAATGCCACCCTTGTGGAAGAGGGGGTCTGCAGAATCAGGGTGACAGAGGTACCTTCTCTGGCAGGCCCTTCCAGTGCTCCTGAAAGGAGACCTGCCTGCCCACCTGTGGAAGCAATCAGGGGCAGACTATCATTGTACCCAACAGCCTGGCTAAGTATCACCCAAGACAAATGGGTACAGTTGATTATATCCAGGGAATACATCATACCTTTTTCTACTCCTCCCACACCAACAAGATCAACCCCAGACATTCCACCCTGTCATAGGGATCAAGCAACCCTAGAAATTCAAAGGTTGCTAGAAAAAAGTCTCATCCAAAAAGTACCCACAGACCAAATCGGATCCAGAACTTACTCAAGGTTCTTTTTAGTTCCAAAGAAGACGGGACTGGAGGCCCATTTTGGATCTCAGCAGACTGAACAAGTCCATCAAAAAAACAAAGTTACAGATGGTGACATTGCAGTCCATACTCCCTTTTCTGGGAAAGGACAATTGGATGTGCTCCATCGATCTCCAGGATGCATACTACCATATAAAGATGGACAGGCGATCCAGGAGATACCTACGCTTCCAGCTGGGTGCCAGTCATTACCAATTCAGAGCTCTGCCAGAGCGTTTATCAAATGCATGGCAGTAGTCATGGCTCACCTGAGACAGCTAGAATTCCAGGTGTTACCATACTTAGACAACTGGCTCCTCACCGCCACCACCCAGCATCTATTGACCAAGCCAAGGGACACCACTGTACATCTATGCTCAGAGCAGGGCATTACCATAAATTACGAAAAATCTGCCTTGTTGCCTTCACAGCATATTTAATTCATAGCAGCAGACAAACACAAAAGACATGGTAGCAGGATTGCCTCAAGAAAGGGTGCAAACACAGCACTATCAGATATCAATCTTGCTGTTTAGAAGAAAGGTGCAGGCAAAGTTTGTTCTCAAGGTTCTAGGGTCAATGGCAGGTGCGTTAACATTAGTCCCACTGACATGTTTACACATGAGAGTATTTCAGTGGCTTCTCTTTGCTCAGTGGTTCTTGCAGGAGTTACCCATGTCACACAAGATTCTCATTATGGATCCCTGCAAGAAGGACCTATGTTCGTGGTTTCAGTCCACACAGGTGACGATAGACAGACTGTTTGTCCTTCCCCATCCAGTAACTACAATGACCACGGATACTTCTCAGATGGGGGGGCATTATCTGGGACAGACAGTCCAAGGGATTTGGCAGGAACACGAATACCATTTGCACATCAGTGTCTTAGAGATGAGGGCGGTGGTTCTCACATTGCAAGTATTTCAGAGCTGTCTTGCAATAGATACGATTGCAATACAGACAGACAATCCCCAGGATTCACGAAGCCTCCGTGTAAGAGTTATAACTCTTACACGGAGGCTGCAGTTAAACGGAGTGATGTCAGCATGCTTTGCATATTCATGAGAGCATGCTGAATCACACCCAAGTCTAACACGGTCCGTGTAAGACAGTAGGGGGCGTGTCCGTAGGCTGAGCCCTGCAAGCGGACATGCCCCCAGAAGTGTAAAAGTGCCCAAAGTAAACACCCACAACAGAGTCCACGGAAATGTGAATAAACACAGCACAACACATGCCCCCACAGACTATGAACATAAAATATATATAAATGAACATGTTATATTTTATTTTTAAATTGTAAAGATGTTTAACCGTGAGTGCACTCGTTTGCGCGGGCATGCCCGTAGCGCAGCTACAGTTAGCAGTCAGTGGGAAAGCATATAAGAACTAAATATGCAAAATAAGCCAGGAAGCAATAGCGTAGCGGTAGAGATGTTGGCTGAAGAGCAGGCATTCATGGTTCGAGCCCCCACAACACCAATTTTTTTTTTTTTCAAAATAAGCAGGAAACAAGTCCCTGACAAATATGTACATATAAAACCCCAATTTATGTAAAATGTAATGAAATAGCCCATTTATATTGAAGACATGTGAGGTAACAAAAGAAAAAATGCCAGATGTGCTCATAGCTGAGCTACAGTTTAACAGAGTGAGTGTATGTGCCCGTAGATGAGCAGTGGTTTAACTGGTGCAAAATGAGTGCCCGTAGCTGAGCAGTGGTTTAACATGCTAAATGTATGTTCCCCTAACTGAGCTGAGCATAATATGCGTGCCGATAGCCAAATGAGGCTTAAAGCAGCATACCCCTTTGCGCGGAGCTGCGCACCGCGCAAACAAGCTAACCGACGGGCAACGTTGAGCAAGCCGTATCAAAACTGCCTTTACACAGACACACCCCTCAGCATGTCTAGACAGGCATGAAAAATAAAAAGCAGTGGCCAGGTTCGAACCCAGGATACTATACACTATAGTCAAGGTACAGAACCACTAAGCCATGACAGCAGTACCTGTAAATGCAATAATAGCTAATATATAGGAATGAATACCAACTAGAGCATGACAATGCAGGTTTACTCAAGTTGATACAATTCCAAAATGGCCAATCACAGATATGTGCGGGAAAAACGGACTATATAAGCCCCATAGGCGGGAATACACAGCATAAACGATTGTAGAACTAACCTGCAGGCAGAATGACAGGAGTAGGAGAGGGTAGTCGCTTTCGAGCACAGAGGTGGGGTGTTGAGGAGTCCAGGTACATGGTCTGGCTCCTAGTTCATAGTCATGAGGCTGAACTCATGCAGGGCCAAGTCCTCTGGGGAACATACAGGGCTGAGGCGTGGGACCGGTTGGCTCATGATCTCACCAGTGCCACAGGGATTCCAAGGACTGGTGAGCAGGTCCGTCACCACCATGCGGACCTAAAGAGACGCAAGCAGGACCAACCGAACCTTTGGATCCAGGAGGCCCGGCAAATACCCAACGCCCCACTACTGAATAAGTAACATTTAATTATGTATGTAAGAAATTAAACTAGCTGATATTACGGAGATGTGTATTCCAATATTACTTCATTTATATTACAGCTGCAGGTGTCCGTTCTGCGAACCGCAGAGCCTATGGCGATAGGCTGGTGCGGTTGCACCACCAGGCAGGTCAGTAATCCACTACCAGTAACTGTAAAGAAATATAAAAGTATGACATTCAGCAAAAGAGTGCAGTGTAGTCAGTAAGGAATAAAATCTGCAAGTAACAGTGTGAAAGTGTATACAAGTATTGCTTGATTACAAAAGTGTGTTTCAGCCTGTAAGTTTAACCTAAACATGAAACTGTCCGACATATATTCTGAAATAAAAATGCCCTGCCTATAAGAAAATAGTACACAACCTGCAGCAGGCTGAAAAGTATAGCTGCAGAAGATGATGAAATCACATGTGTGAAATATATCCCTGTGGAAATACTGAAACATGACAGAAGTGAGATTGCTGGAAAGGATTGTAATAACTACTGGTAAAACATGTCAATAAAGCCTAGAAGTACCATCCTGAATAGTAAAATGAAAGCAAGTGAGAGAGTGTGAGAAAGTGTCATGAATCCAGCAATACAATAGTAATAACCCCTGAATAAAGTATACTGCAGTCAAGACAGAATGAAATGCATGTGAGATTCAAAACCAAACAGCAAAATCTGTTCAAAGTGTTGCTGCATCTGGAATGTGTATCCCAAAATCTGGATATGTTGCTCTCAGTCTGCAATATGCAGATAGGATGTTTGTCTGATATACCAAACATCCACACTTGTCTACAGCTATATAAAGCAAATGTAGCAGGATGATGTAGCTGAACAAAGCTAGATATGAATGTGTATGAGGAACCATAAAATGTATATTGATGTTGCAGTAACAGTCCTATCACCAAGTTGAAATAGTTATCATATAGGAAACTGTAGTTAGAACAGTAGTGTGTATATAACTGTAGCTATTAGAAATGTACAGCATATGTATTGTTTGAAGGTGTTAATATTACTTTCTTCACCCCACCCTATAACCACATATAACCCATTCCACGTGAAAATGGTATGTGCAATCACAATTAACACCCCTGGACGTTTGTCCTGTTGGGTCATATATATTTGTATGTCTGTTGATGCATCTGCCCTGTTCATACATCCACACCTGATGGCCTGTTGCCATCAATTAACCCTGCATGTTGTTGGACTGTGTATTTCTGTTCAAATTATGCATGTGTTATGCACGCTGTTCAATGGTGTGAATATCTGGGTGTTTGGTTAATGGGAATACTAATGCATGCTGTTACAACTAATTGTGAATGGTATTATATGTCACTAACCCAAACTGTCATGACATAATGCAAAACATAGGATGACAGGGAAGGCGGGTTCCAGCAGACCCACCTCTCCCACCTCAGCTGGCGAGTGCACCTCGCACTAGTGCCGAGTCCGGACCCTCCTCCGGTGGCCCTGTGCCACCTGCGGGTGGAAGCGCTGCAGGGGATGGGGCTCGCCCCCCCCCTCTGCAAGTGTGTCCGGAGGAGAACCACCACTCACCCTCCGTAGCGTCCGGACTGTGGTGCGTAGGGAGATTCGGGACTCTGTTCTCGAGCCCCTACGCCAGCTCGAGGCACGGGTGGCGCAACTAACGGGCATGCCTGTTGCCCTGCCTACACAACCCCCAGCACAGCCCCGTCCTGGGCAGTGAAGGAACAGTGGCAACTGCCTATGGGTGGGGATATCAGTTCCACTGTTGCCATCTGTGGGCTCATGGGCTCTGGATATCCAAACCTCCATCCCGTCAATGCGTAACCCCCACACGTGTCATACACCGCCCCTGTATGCGTCTTGTTTGTCTTGTCTGTTTACCTACCCAACCTACCTCCCCAGCTGTACCGACTTCCTTCACCTGACATACCACTCTCAACTGAAAAAAAAAAAGGAAAAAAAAGGGCACTCTGTACCCACAAAAAAATTACGCCCCATATATAGCTGCCCATTCTGCACACATGTCTACTGGACATGGAACCTATCAATTACAATTGGCTGTACAACAAGTATTATTGTTGTCCTGACGCCTCTCTCAGGGGTGGAAGGTTTCAAATGTCACACCAAATTACATACATATGCACAGCTGTTGCTGATGAAGAAATGGGCAGCTATGGGCCTTACCTTCATCCCTCCTGCACATCCCAAGCTTGTTTCCCTACTGTCTTACCCTCTTTGTGACCCATTTTTCACCACTTTCCTGTCTCCCCATTTTCTTTTTTTCAAAGAAAATAGCGTGGGTGTGCGCAAGAGTAATCACGTTTAAGAGGTTGTAAGCAGGTGTGCGCGGAGCTAACCGCCAGTGTGCATGCGTGAGCTCCACGCAAACCAGCGCTAACCTGGTTACAACTGCTTAAAAGTGCCTTAGTCACTTTGATTGACAGGTCCTGTACTCAGCTCAAAAGCAAAATAAAATCCCACTGTGAGTCCCAAACCCAGGACCTTGGAAACAGTAGTCTGCATGACTTACCACTAAGCCATGAATCTTATACAAGAACATTGTGCTAAAATAAATATATCATGTAATAGTAGGAATGAATGTAAAGGGAATATAGATGTGTAGTACACAAAGCATGCCATTTAGAATTACTATCAAAACTAGTGGATTTCCATAATAGTAGTGTGTGAACAGAAACAGCCATGCTAGTTGGAAGCTAGTAGGTAATAATGTCACTATAGCACCTTGCAAGCCACACACATACTCACAGCAGGATAAGCACTGCCCACACCCCACAACCTCTTACAGGAACATATCTGGACCAAGTAATAAAATATGTGGAGCAAAGGCCCAAAACCAGGGACACATTACAAATAACAAACGCAGACAGTTCAGAGAGTAACAGGGTCTGCACTTTGTGGGATGTTTGGAATGGTATGCAGTCTGAAACTTGAATGTTTGTCACCATATTCTGACTTGAGCCCAGAGTGACTTGCCAGAAAAAGGTGTGCATGAGATATTGACCAAAATATGAGGCAGAAATGTGGACAACCTGCAAATATCTGTACACATGACGGGTCTGACACCACCATATTTGAATAGTTAAGAGCCTAGACATAGCAACAGTGAATGACTTACAGGGATGCCCCACAGACCCCATGTGAAATGTACAAACAGTAGGCAGAAAGGTGTAACACATGCAATGGTAACTATGGAGTCCTGAAAGTATTCATCACTTGCATGGCAGAAAAAGTGTAGTAATACATATGCTCATGCCAACCCACAGTCACAACTGCAGCATACCAGACATTTTAATGGGTGTACCCCACTGATATGTACCATTCCATGAGGCACATAACAGATGAACCTGAAAGTCTCTGGGGCCTGCTCAGCAGCATACTCAAATACCCTAATAGATGTCAAGGCCCACCCCATGGCCAGACCACACTGCATGCTGTAACACCCTAGCAGATATAGCAAGCATTCCAAGGTGTGAATGTACATGGAAAATAGGAAAGCTACAGCAGCATACTACAGTCAAGACACCTAGTAGGCATACAAGTAGTGACTTTAAAGGGCAACTATTGAAGCCTTAGCAACAAAGTGCAAGCAAAAGTGAAAGGAAAGCACACACACACACACATTAACAGTAGTAGTAGTTGTAGGTGTCAGTGTACATACACAGTTAGTACAGGAAACTGGAGAAATGAATGGAGGAATGTTAATCTACAACACACCTGGAAATATGAGAGAGATACCAACCTTTACACTCACAGAACATTGTCCACAGCATAACAGCATGGTCCCTGCCCTTAAAATCTGAAAGGGCTACGCCTATCTCACATACCTTTTTATAGCACTGTTCTGAAATCACAGTGAGAACTGCAATCAGTACACAACTGGCTGCATGCAATTAGCAAATGCTGGCTAAAAATTGGTGCAGAGGCCATCACATGGGCATATGCAGATACCTACAAAAGTATGCTGTACTCCCAGTCCACACATGCAATACTTTCACTGCACCCTGAGAAGGACGTGAGAGACAGACAGAGAGAGAGAGAGAGAGACAGAGAAAATTGCAATTAAGCAGACACAAACAAATTGTTCAGCAACAGCTACCTGAAAGCTGACAACTGGGAAGTGGAGCAGCAGGACAGAGAACCAGATGGCAACACAAGCAGCTGTGACAAACACAGGTAATGTAAAGTAATACTATAAAGGTCTACATACTGTGAACCCTCCATATGTGTCATTGGTCTGTATCCATATGTATATGAAGATGTGTAAAGGGCAGGGGACATACAGCAACTATCAGTGAAGGCTGTACATACATTTGTATGTGAGAGCATCTATGTGCACATATCAGTGTTGGTTGATTGTAGTGCCATGTACAAAGTAGGTTTCACAGTTATGTATGTTTAGCAGTATGTTAGTGTGTGTATACAGTATGGTAGACAAATATGTTGATATACCTGTCTAACATATGGATACGTATGTATGTCAACATATGTATGTGTATATATATATATATATATATATATATATATATATATATATACCTACATAGAGAGAGAGATGTAGGAATACATAGACAGGAGTAGATAGAATATTGTACAAACATATCTATGTAATGCACACATACAGATATAGATATATGTAGATACATATACATAGACAGACTGATCTGACTATCTACAGGTATGACTGTATATGACGACCTGCAACACAGCCTGTCCCACCCCCTCTGTGTCCCCCCCTCCACATCTATAGCAATATATGTACATCAATATATATGTGTGTATATGTATACAGACATATATATATATATATATATATATATATATAGATATATCTATATACATATATATATATATATATATATATATAGAGAGAGAGAGAGAGAGATGTATATAAATTCTGAGTGAGGCACATGTGTACAGATGTATTGCAACAGGTGCCTGGTGACAAAGGCATGGAGTGAACACCAGTGTCAAAACCGGAGTACCATACCACATTCCAGATCACCTACACCAGTAAATGTGTACAATAGTGGCCCCAATGATATTCACAGTGGCACACTATCCCTGGAATACCTGCACATGGTATGTGTCAGCGGACATGGTGTGTCAGCTATGGACATGTAGGTCGGTGTACTCCTCCACACCACATAATGGATGCCATGGTATGGACCTCACATGACAGCTACAGATATGGAGAAGGACACAGTGACATGTACAACACTGTGACAATGCACTCAAACACATTACCAATGCACAGTGACTGACAACACCACAGAGTACACATATACTACCCACATAGAAGTTACCACTCCCGGATTTACATATGTAAGTCACACCCATGACAGATGTCCAACAACCATAGTAACACCTCACACCATCCACAACCTAAATGTCTGCTGTGTGCCGTCCGTGCCACTGCAATAGAGTGCACATGTGGAGGTAAAAGTTCCTACCCACAGAAAAGACATACCCTGCAATAAACCACACAGTGTTAAGAAGCAAGACTCCCCATGAGTACATGTCACACATACCCCTGCTGAATGTTAGTCAGATAGGTAATATGCCATATGAGTCACCCTGTGTGACTGTGTGACAGCAGCAGGTACCATCGCACCACATGTGTCACAATGGTCAGGGTACAGAACAGTACGCTGCTGTAGTCCCAGGGGCAATAGCATATTGTATAGTATTGTATTGTAATGTAATGTATTGTGTTGTATTGTATTGGTATGTTGAGGTGCCTCCTTCGTGGAGTGGAACCACTGCTGCTGTGCGCCAGTGTACAGGTACATATCCTGTAGTCAGGCTAGTGTTACATAGCACTTCTATATGTGTGTTTAGCTCCTGTCAGAGTTTATGTAGCATGCAACTGGGGATACCATCAGGTCCCATTCATGTTGTGTATTCTGCTGTCCTGAGGGTGGCTCTCACCTGGACATCTGTGATGACAGGGAGGTTACAGTCAGCTGGGATAACTATGTCTTACTTTGGGGGAGAGGGTGGGGTGACACCTGCACTGAACCTGTCTGCCACAATGTTGTCAATATCTGTGGTGTCAGTGAAATATGTGTTGTTGTGTACTAACTATGGGCATAGAGGATGGATCCTGACCAGGTTACTAACATAACTGAAGAAGGCAATCTGGTTATCTGTAGTGTCCCTCTTGATTTCCCTCTCAAAGTTGCCCATGGATGTTTGTATGATGGAAAATAGATCCTTACTAGTGCTGCTCAGACATGCCCTCCCTTTATGGAATTATGCTCTGTCTTGCAGTAGCTTCCATCTTCTGTAATACAATCTGTCTATGGCTGGGGTCCACCAGACAGGATGCTGTCCCTTTGTGGAGAGTGTCTTGGTCATATATGGGATTGCATGATCCATGCATTCTCGGAGATGTCTGTAGAAGGCAATTGTGTAGGGGTCAGCATTGTGGGTTGTATCTGCCACTCGCCCAGTGGGCTGAAAGGATACCATGTCACTGTTACAAAGTGTAAAGTTTGTATCTGTAATGTTATGCACTATAGTCATTTGTGCTGGTGGTGGAGGTGGGATATGCATATCCAGGGCAATCTGTGTGTGGTCAGCTCACAGTAGTTGATGATGTAGGCCATACAGTACCTAGATACAAACCCCCAGAGTGAGGAGGTGCTCTTGACCTGAATCAGTGTTCTGACTCCTGGGGTTTGGTAGTATGTCGTATGGAGTGTGCCAGGTACTGTTGCACAGTTGCTGGCTGAGCACTGATACCTGGCCATCTACATGTGTATCCACCAATAGACAGACAGATGCTACATATGTGAGATATGTTGTATCATAACAGTCGAGTAGCATGTGTAGTATGTGTGCCAAATTCTGCTGACATATATTGCTGATACCAGGTTATTTTCTTTCTCAGGTACATGGCCCACCCTCGGAATCCCACCTACTCCACAGCTGAGGATGAGGAGATACACCAGAGCCTGGTGCGGGATTATGCAATACTCTTTTCCTGCACCAGCCAGAATCAGCAGGAGAGGGCTGCACTGTGGCAAAACCTTGTCCGTCGGGTAAATGACATAGGCACGCATAATAGGACATATGAGCAGGTACGACATCACTGCAGTGATTTAATCAGACATGTCCGTCAGCGTGCGTCGGATATCCACAGGCAACAGGTCGCCACAGGTGGTGGGGTGGCTACACATCCCCGACTCACCAGACTACTCATGAGTGTAGTGGCTCCAGTCCGCCAGCAACAACAACAGCAGCAGACATGCATTATGATGGAGGCTGGAGCCACGCAGCAGCAAGACAGTGAACGTGCAGGTAATATGCCATATGTATAGCTGACTGTTGTGTACACTGGTAGTAAATGCATGTGTGAGGTGTGTCCTTGATTTGTAGCTGTCACCATAGTATTTAATGTGCAAGTGTGATATCCTCAATATTAGCAGCTGACCTGTGAAAGGCGACTGTTGTGTACTTCTGACCTGTATCATACTCAGTAACAATGGTACAGTTGTGCCCACTGACATTAGTTTCTTCACGTCTGCAGGACCCTCTGGTATAACAGCAATGCAGCCTATCCATGCTGGTGAGTGTGTATTAACAATTCCTGTAATAGTGTTGATAGTAATAGTACTATTTGGCTCACTTAGTAGTGCTCTTTGTATGCATGTAGGTGTGTCTGTGTGTTGATATCACGCATACTGAGTACTGTACAATTGTGTGAAACTGTGTGCATGTGTGCACCTGTCCACGTGTGCATGTGTGCACCTGTGCATCACTGGTAATGTGAAGACATTGTAAACTGTGTTGCCTGTTTCCCTCCCACAGGTTCTGTTGCTGCTCTGGTGTCATGTAGCAGGGAACCTAAATCAGGTGCCGTGGGTACTGATAATGATGACATCTGTGTAATGGCACAGGAAAGTATGCCAGGGTCCGCCATTGGTCAGCCGATTGACAGTACACAGCTGTCGACCCCATCAATGCGCACAGTTATCCTGCCAATACACACTTTGTCACCAATGTCCCTAGGTGATGGACAGCATACAGTGGGCATTGACCAGGGTAATGTGGTATCTGTGGCACATGCCTCCCCACACAGCAGCCATGGGCTTGGCCCAGAGATGGTACCACACAGACAGATGTACAGGGGTTCTCGTGGGAGCATCTGTGGGCGTACTGCCCCTGTCAGACGTGTCCACAGAGGTCTTACAACCTCAGCTATGTTTCAGGCTGTCATGCAGGCACAGTCACGTATGGAACGGGTCTGAGGGAGCTGACAGCATGTCGCACAGCCATGACTGACAGTATGCGTGACATTGCGGCTGCCATCCGTGATTTCACCGATGTCATAGACAGACGTTGTGGGGACATATTAGACCGGTTCCACAACTACATGTCCATGAGCCAGGGTGATGGTGGGCGGTTGAGGCGTCGACGTGGCCGTATGCCATCAACAGCAGCAGCTGGCAGTCGTCACGGACGACAACAGGGCTGCGGCCGCCCCCGTAGTGCCAGCAGCAGCCCCAGCAATGCTGGGTCTGTGCTGTCATCAGACCACCCCAGGAGACCACGTGCACGTGGCTCTGGCCGGGCCCGACAGGGATCTGTGTCCAGTCAACGAACACCTGCTTCCGATGATAGTACCCAGTCTGGGTTAGTACTGGATACGGTCCGTAGCACCCCTGCAAGGCACAGGTACCGTGTCCGTGGCCAGAGACACTGATCTGTATGACCTGGCAGGTACAGTCTGTGGCTGTCCACAAACACCAGTATATGGCAGCCATGAGGTGGAACTGTGTGCATCCATACACACATGCGAATTGACATCACCTAGGGCTACCTCATACACTCACACACTGCATCAACATTGCCCCACCTTCTACTACTGTCCCTCACCAACACACATACATGTCAATTGGTGGTATCGGTGGCTGACTCAGGCATTCCAAGTTCACACCCTGTGCATATGATGAAACTGTGCCACCTCCTGCAATCTGTAACAACTGTGCAGGTACAGGTTAACATGTTGCTGATGCATAGGGTGACCACATAGATGTGTAGTAATAGTATCATGTTGTTAACAGTACTGTGTGCTGAATTAATTGTGGGTATATCACAGCATGCCTGATGCAGTAAGTGTGTGATTGTCATGTCCTGTTGTCTACACACATGGTAGGTACCATAGTGTATCATCTGCACATGTTGGCATACTGGTGGTAATGATGTCAACAGAAGGCTACATACATAGGTAGCACAGGGGATACGGTAATGAATGTAATACGCAATGATGGACATGTAAATTGCAAGTGGCATGTTGCCCACACTAGACTCTGCAATGCAGATGTTTGAGGATGTTGATATGTGTGCATTACTACACGACTGGTACAGGACACACAGGAGCACCCTAGCACTGCATGCTTACATCTCATACCATGCTAGACAGCCCCAACACACAAAACTAACTGTCACAGGAGGGAGAGTCCCCATATATGTCAGGGATACTGTGGTGGCAGGCCAGGTAGCATACATCCTAATAAGTATGGAACCCCTGAGTGAAGGCTCAGTGTCTGTTATTTGACATGTGTATTACTGCAGGTATGAGCACATGGGTTTCCATCCAGTTATTGTACATCCTGACAGTACATGGTCTGTACACTTGTGTGCACTGAGACTGGACCCTAGCCATCTAACCCGTGTATTTCCATGTACATGTGCATAGTGCCTGCATATTTGCAGTGTTACCTACTGGAACTGGTACAGCTTGTTTGTTGTACAATGGACTACATGCAGCCCTGTTTACTGTAGCTTTGTTTGCATGCATGTTTGCTTGCAATTACCCTGGAATACTGATCACACCTGCAATGCATAGTTATAGAGCTTCTGTGGACTCCTAGTGCCATCTGCATAGCTTACTATATGTATGTCCATGTCCCACTTGACAGGCTGTCACTGTTTGTCCTGTTCACATGTACATTGCCTGTAACACAGTGCATATCACTTACCTGGCATGTGTCCACGTGAGCAGTCATATATGCTACTGCTAACTAATCACAGGCACTACACCTTCACATATTCTTCTGTTGAACTACCTGCTTCGCTAGGGACGGCCTGCACCTGTCACCCCTGGGCTTTCAGATATTGGCAAAGGCTCTTGCTACCCCCATAGTGCCTATGTTAGGCAAGGCTCAAATGACAAACCCACCTTCATAGGTATCACAAGGGATAAGAAACTAAGAGTAATGCTACCCAACGCCAGAAGTCTAAACCTCCAGATGCATGCACCCAAAACACTCCTTGGCATGGAGAACATCGATATCTGTGCAGTAACAGATGCCTGGTTCAGGGCTACTGAGAGCACACCAGCACTACCAGGTTTAACCTGGTTGATTTCTTTGAAACAGTCACCAAGGCCATTGACGAGGGGAAGGTGGTTCACACAGCCTACCTGGACCTTGCAAAAGCCTTCACAACAATACCCCACTTGGGCATTCTAGAGAAGCTCACCAGCTTAAATATAAGCCCCTATGTCACTAGATAGATTGCATAGTGGCTCAAGGACAGAACCCACATGGTTAGAATTGCTGGAGCCATGCCAGACTCCAAACCAGTTACAAGTTGTGTCCCACAAGGCTCAGTCCTGGGACCTCTCTTGTTTGGTATATATTTATTGGAGGTACAGACCAGCACGGACGGACTGTGGCTGACCAAATATGCAGATGACTGCGAACTGGCCACCATAATCGACTCTCCAGCCGACACAAGCATCTTCCAAAGGGGCATCATAGAAACAGACAGCTTGTGCCAGAGCCATGGCCTTCAGCTGAACAGTGTTTAAAAAGGGGAATGTGCATCTTGTAGTCTGTTCACCTAGTTGCCAAAAGGGACATTGTCCTCACACACACTACCCCCCCCAGCCAAAAACACACACTTGCCAATTGCAGGATTCAAACCCCTATCTGACTATGTTATGACACTCAAGACGGACACATTAGCAGAGTGTGCTATTCGCATTACTGGGAGGTTTCCCTTCTCTTGCTGTACTTATAGGGTGCTGACATCATCAGTGTTTAGAAAGGGAAATGTGCATCCTGTAGTCTGTTCACCTAGTTGCCAAAAGGGACATTGTCCTCACACACACTAACCCCCCTCAGCCAAAAACACACACTTGCCATTTGCAGGATTCAAACCCCTATCTGACTATGTTATGACACTCGAGACGGACACATTAGCAGAGTGTGCTATTTGCATTACTGGGAGGTTTCCTTCTCTTGCTGTACTTATAGGGTGCTGACATCATCAGTGTTTAGAAAGGGAAATGTGCATCCTGTAGTCTGTTCTCCTAGTTGCCAAAAGGGACATTGTCCTCACACACACTAACCCTCCTCAGCCAAAAACACACACTTGCCATTTGCAGGATTCAAACCCCTACCTGACTATGTTATGACACTCGAGACGGACACATTAGCAGTGTGTGCTATTCGCATTACTGGGATGTTTCCCTTCTCTTGCTATACTTATAGGGTGCTGACATCATCAGTGTTTAGAAAGGGAAATGTGCATCCTGTAGTCTGTTCTCCTAGTTGCCAAAAGGGACATTTCTCTCACACACACGCTAACCCCCCCTCAGCCAAACACACACACTTGCCATTTGCAGGATTCAAACCCCTACCTAACTATGTTATGACACTTGAGATGGACGCATTAGCAGAGCGTGCTATTCGCATTACTGGGAGGTTTTTCTTCTCCTGCTGTACTTGTAGAGTGCTGACATCATCAGTGTTTAGAAAGGGGAATGTGCATCCTGTAGTGTGTTTTCCCAGTTGCCAAAAGGGACATTTCTCTCCCACAGACTTACACACACACCAACCCCACTCATACACACACACTGAGCATTTGCAGGATTCAAACCCCTACCTAACTATGTTATGACACTTGAGACGGATGCATTAGCAGAGCGCGCTATTCGCATTATTGTGAGGTTTCTCTTCTCCTGCTGTACTTATAGAGTGCTGACATCATCGGTGTTTAGAAAGGGGAATGTGCATCCTGTAGTGTGTTTTCCCAGTTGCCAAAAGGGACATTTCTCTCCCACACACACCAACCCCGCTCACACACACTGAGCATTTGTAGGATTCAAACCCCTACCTAACTATGTTATAACACTTGCGACGGACGCATTAGCAGAGCGCGCTATTCGCATTACTGGGAGGTTTCTCTTCTCCTGCTATACTTATAGAGTGCTGACATCATCGGTGTTTAGAAAGGGGAATGTGCATCCTGTAGTGTGTTTTCCTAGTTGCCAAACGGGACATTTCTCTCCCACAGACTTACACACACACCAACCCCACTCACAACACACAACACACACACACACACGCATTTGCAGGATTCAGACCCCTACCTATGTTATGATACTTGTGACGGACGGATTAGCAGAGAGCGCTATTCGCATTACTGGGAAGTTTCTTTTCTCCAGCTGTACTTATAGGGTGCTGACATCATCGGTGTTTAGAAAGGGGAATGTGCATCCTGTGGGGAGGCAGACACCAAGCACACTCTGGCTAAGCTGTCATTCCCTAGGGCAAACAGCCTAGTGTTGACCTCTACACCCATATGTTTAATTGTCAAATGCACATTATTTGTTGCTGATAGACTGTTTGCTCATCTTTATTGCCATGGCATTCCCTGTTTGTATGAACAGCTTGTGCATCTGTGGAAGATGTTTGCATATGGGAGGGGTCCACTATATCACATATGTCTCTGTAGTCATTTAACTGTGTGCACTGGGCAGACTGCTGTAATGTGGTTGGTTCCTGGAACAACACATAAAAATACCAGATATGTGTGTCCAACTGCTAAACTGAGATTTGGCCTAAGTGTGTTAGCATGCCCAGTTCAGCCTTCCCATGGCATGTTGTCTGACATATGTCTCATTTATCAAAGTGTGTGAGCATGCACAGTGTGAGCATTCCATATGTTGGACTCTGCAGCCCACCACATTTGTGGATGAGTGTGAACTTCAACAAATATCACCCGTTTATGGTTGTGTGTTGTATGTCATGTTGTGTAGTTACTGTACAACTGCTTTGTGTGTGAACACAACAAGATTATACTGTGCCTGCAGTGTTTGCACGGGATACTTTGCATACAGTTGTCAACATCTTTTCACACTGACCTAACACTGTAGTACTGTATAGTGTACTGGTAGTACTTTGACTGTGGTGGACAGTATCCTGGGCTTTAGTGCTATCACTGCTTTACTTTTCGATAGTGGGCACAACAGCTTGGTTAGGGGCCAGTTTTGTACATCTGACCATGTTGCATTGTGTTCAGATATGAACTACTTAAACCAGGCTTGTCCAACATTGGTAGTGTATTCCACAACATAGGTGTACATTTGCAAACACTAGCGATGTGCCCTAGTCCATGTCTAATGCTAGTTGGAGAGTGTGTTTGTCCTTCAACACACATTGTAAGTGGAGTTTGCCATGACATATGTCATGGTTAGTATACTGTGCCTCTGTCTACCTGTGACATGACAGTGATACCCAGGATAAAGCTACCATCTCCCATCCACTCATCAAGATTCCTATTGAGGAAGATTGATAAGTGACTCTATGGGTAGCCTGTACTGGGGTTCACTCATGGGTGGGGTGGCTTCTGTGTTATGGATCATGCAGTACAGCTTGTCCTATGTAAGTCAGTGCTGGGGTTCAGGTCTCTCATGTGCATAGCTCACTGCCATTCAGATTGTACAAGGTGCAGCATGTTTATTGATACCAGCAACACAGGCAACACATGGCATCTGTGCAAGCTCTTTGATACTCCTGGTGAGGTACTGTTGGGGACTTTACGGTTGATGGAGGTGCCTGCTGAGGTACATCCCACAGGGGCTATTGTAGTCAATTGTACCACTGATGAAGGATGACTGCAGAGCCACAATGACCTCCCCTTATCTAGATCTGACAACCTTCATGATTAGGTTGGTATATGGTATGTTTCTGTAAACACTACAGCACATGTTTGTCCAATGCAGGATATCTATCACCTTGTGTCCCCAGGTCTCTCATTACATGTTAACTACATAATGGGTTAACACCTATGTGGTAATTGGTGGGCACTTACTGTATATCCATGGGGGTTGACTATACACATTTCTGCAATTAGCTTGCTGACATGGCTATGGCACCAGTTGTCTGTTTCTATGTGGCCCTTTTGTGGGATGCTTGTGTCAGCTGGTGGATCATATGTGGTGAGCAGTTTGTAGTCCTCTGCAAACATGTTCGGGCACAGTCCTTCCATGTTTGCCTGTACCTATGGGACATATATACCAGACGAGGGAGATCCCAGGACCAAGCCTTGTGGGATGCCAGTTATATCTGGTTTGTAGTCTGACATGGCTGCAGCATGTCTGACCATGTCTGTTCTATCCTTGGTCTGGTTTGCAACCCCTCTACTGACATAGGGGTTTATATTTAAGCTGGTGAGCTTATCTATAATGAACACGTAAGGTATTGTATAGAAGCCTTTGCAAGGTCCAGCTACGCTGTGTGGACCACATTGCCCTCATCAATGACCTTAATGACTGTTTCAATTGAGTCAAACATGTTTAGGGGCAGGATCTGCACTTAAGAAAGCCACACTGGGTAGGGTCCGGTGTCAGTAGGTCCCCAATATCTTTATGTCTGTGGTACATGCTGATCCTTTCCATAGCTGTGCAGACCGAGCTTCTCAGGATTCTGGGGTAGTAGTTTTCAGTATCCATTCAGGCAACACCTTTGTTGAGAAGGACCACTGTTGTTGTACACTGCTCTTTGGGTACATATTCTGTGGTAAGGCTGACATTGAGCAGTAGTGTGGTTTGGCATTTCATTCATCTTGGAGTCCATGTTGCACTAAGCCCAGGACACCATCTCATACCATTGCTGCTGTGTGTTTTGCTTTGTAGATGTTGGCTGTTACCTCAGCATCTGCAATGTCAGGGGCCAGCAGTCTGCTGGGACAGCTCTTCTGCATTCGGGGTTGCACTGCACCTGTCAGGATGTATGTTGGCAATATGTGTGTGTGTTTGTGATATTTGTGTGATTCAGAGCATATCTGTGAATTCCCAACATGGTTCCTACCATCAGTTGTGAAAGCCTTGGGATTATCCTTAGTGTCCTGTACAATTTGTATCTTCATAGGTTCATACTAGGCTATCCACCCTAGGGCATTTGTTAGCCTAGCCAGAGTGTGTGTGGCTTTTGCCACCCCTTGCTATGTGAATATTATGGCCATTTATGATTTGCTTTGCTTTGCTGTGCCTCTGTCTGGACATGACACAGTGAAGACCCCCAGTGTAACTCTACAATCATCCATCCACTTGGCAAGATTCCTGTTGAAGAGTGTCAGTGAGGGGCTCTGCCTAACATGGAGTGAGATTCTGGTCCAGGGTGTGGGGGGCCTCTGAATTATGTATCTGTCCCACCAGCACATCCTATTTCATTATTTGTTGAGGTTGACATCTCTCACTGTCACAGCTCCAATGGATTTGAGTTTTCTGGGGTGGAGCATGTCCATTACTCCTGTATTGGGCATGGCCTTCTACAACAGGCATGCAATGCCTCTGTGTAGGCAGTATGTGACTGCATTCAGCTGGGGTGTCTACAGCCAGGCAGCATATGACATATATTTGAGACCCTTTATCCTCTTGGTGAGGTACCTTTGAGGTCTTTCTAACTGCTGCAGGTGTCAGGTAAGGTACATCCCATATGAGGCATTGTACTAGATTATGGGTGTGATTAGAGAACAGTATAGGGGCACAATGACCTCTGTTGACGTAGATGTGAATCCTTTCCTGATACGGTGTCAAATGTAGACAGTCTTCCTAGCCACATTAGCAATGTGGGTGTCACATAACAGGTTACTGTCCACTTGTGTCCCTAGGTCCCTGGTTACTCCTTCCATACATAATGGTTTACCACCTATGTGGTAATTTGTGGTACCTTGTTTGGTATTTGGTGGGACATTCATACTGTCCAGTGTCTTCAGGACGACTGGGTAGGGTTCCTGTGTGTGAGAGTGTGGTCTGTAGCATGCTACAGACTGTACAGCAGTCTTGCCTACAGTTAGTTGCACATGGGTGGACTCCAGTGCCTTGTGCATTGTCAGTTACCTGGACGTATGGGTGTCTGCTGAATATGGATACTCACCCTCCTTTTATGTTTTGTTCCAGGTTTTGGGGCCATGACACATGATACGTGGTATAACCTGGTAGTGCTGGTGTGCTGTCAGGAGGCTTGCAGCAGGTTTCTGTCACTTCACAGACATCGATGTTCTCCATACTGGGGATGGCCTTGGGAGCATGCATATTGGGGTTTACAAATCTGGCATTGGTCAGCATTACCCTTATGTTTCTTTCCACTTATGTTTTCTAGGGTGGTGGGTCAGTCTTTTCAGCCTTGCCTACAAAAGGCTCTATGGAGGTGGCAAAGGCCTTATCCAATATTCAGACGCCCGGGGTAACAGGTGCAAGCCATCCCAAGAACAGCTGCGTGGCTTGTCAAGCATGACATCCCAAGCAGACAGACATCGGATCCCCTTGGAATGACACCAGTAAGTGTGCCACTTGCTATGATTGATCATTCCGTGTTTGTACTGTGGCATTATTCTTGGTAAGGGTAGGATGCTGCAAACGGTGAGTGTCATACCGGCCTGGACTACATAATCAGAGAGCTCATCTATGTCTCTTTTCATGTAGTCTAGGGAGGTACATCTCAGGTCATTCACACCAGCATGGACTATGACTGCATCATATTTCTACTTGCTTTGGAGTGACCTGCATACTTCTGTTATGTGGCGTATTGTGGCAGCCTGCAGGCAGCTTACTGTACCCTTTCCCTTGTTCAGTCTGGTGTGTGGGACAGCAGTGTGTCTGACTATGGAGTCACCTATTACAACTGTATCAGGCATGTTGTTTCTCGTTCTGGCCTGTTACTGGCACACCAGCTTTGTGTACTATGTGTTGCATGTGCTATGTTTGGAGGTTGTTTGATTGGGTGTCTGCTTTAGAGGCCTCTGTTGGTGTGCTGTGTTTGTAATTTGTGCCTCCGGGAATGTTTTTCTGTGTTTATGTGTTTGGTTTGCAGATGTGATAGGTCTATGTGGGACTGTGTTTGTGGTGTGTGTGGTTACCTTCTCCTCCTGACTAGTTTTGGGAGTACTGAGTTGAGGGAGCCCAGCCTCCAGTTTGGATAGATGGTTGCATCTCTCACATATATTTGTATTTCTTGGGTGGAGTTGGGGGTTGTCTGTGTACTTGGGGCAGGTGTAACATTGCCTCAGGATTCACAGATTCAACTTGTTGTGGCTGGCCTTAGTGGATTGTATGTGTGGACAGATTTTATTGTCATACTACTGATCAGTGATTACTTCATTGTTTATGTTTGCTCTATCATGTAGTAGCTTCCTCATTCTGTTGCATGGTTTGGTTATGGCTGGTGTCCACCATGCCAGATTCCTGCGTGTATGGCATTGTGTCTTGTTTTAATTTAGGATTGCATAATTCAAGCATTCCTGGCAGTGTTCATGGAATGGCTGTATTACAGGTTCTGAGGTGTGGCCCATATTTTGCACCTGCACAGGACCTTTAATGGATTCCACATCAGTTTGGAGGAGTGCAAATATTGCTTAACACATGTTTTCCACTGTGGTTTTCTGGCCAGGGACTGTGGTCAGGATTTGTATATCCAGTGTGATTACTCTATGGTCTGGTTTTACCAGTGAGCAATACACTTCTCATCTTGCCATCCAGTACCCATGTTGCTGATTATCACATCCAGTATGCTTACCCATCTTGTGGGAGTGGTACGTTGTTCCTGGGCCTTTTGGTTTATGGATTCTATGAACCTTTGTCCTACACTGTTGGAGCTAGTATAATGCTCCCAGTCTATGTCTGGGTATTTTCAGTCACCCATTATAATGTGGTTTGGAGGACTTGATATATTCATGTATTCCAGCATAGGCCAGGTGCAGTTCCTGGTGTTGGGACAGTAGTCTGTAGCAGGCTATAAACTGGGGGGGGGCAGTTTTAGCCACTGTTACTTGACCATGGCTAGTCCATGCTGCTTTTTGTTGTGGTACCAACATGGGGTGTGGTTATCCTTGACAATTCTTGCTAGTCACCCTCCTTTTGTAGCTTGTTCCATGTTTTGAGGCTGTACAGCACAGTATGAGGTGTAACCTGGTAGTGTTAGGGTGCTGTTTTGAGCCTTGGCTCAGTTTTCTGTTACAGCGCAGATATCAACATTCTCCATACTGGGTGAGTTTAGACTGCATGCATCTTGCTGTTTCGACTTATCCCTTATCTTATTCTTATCCCTTCTGATACCTATGGAGATAGGTTTGTGTTTTGAGCCTTACCTATTCAGGGCACACTGTGGGTAACAACAGCCTTTGCCAGTATCCATACGGCCTGCACTGATAGGGACATGCCAGTCCTAGCAGGTGGTGCATCATGTCATGCTCAGCATGTCATCCCAGACTGGCACACATTGGATCCCCTTTGACTAACTGCGATACTTTGCACTTGATCATCTCATTGTCATGTTGTGGCATGATGCTTGGTGAGGTTAGGATGTTAGTCAGGGTCCTCAGGTGTGCATATAGTACATGGTGTTACATTACTTAACACATAGCATTCATGCCTCAGGTGGTGCTGCAGGGCTGCCTCTGTCGGATGCGCATACTACACGTCCCTGTACATGTTTGAGAGCAGGTTGTGTCATGTTAGGCATCCCTGTTACTATATGAGTGAGTCAGAGAGGGGTATCATTCCCAGGGTACCTACTGAGCCAGTGTATGTGCTATGCGTTGCCTCTTTGCCAAGGCCAGGGCATACTGGGCACGCCTCCTTCTGCCTACTGGGGCAGGCTCAGGTTGTTCCTCCTCCGAGTCACGCTCTGCCTGTGATGGCCTTGACAATGGTGGGGGGCTGTTTGGCCCGGCCCTATGCTGGTCCTGCTGCAGCTGTTTTCGCAAGATCATATTATGTAGCATAGCACATACCATGACAATTTGGGTGCATGTAGTTGGTGTGTACTGCAAGGCTCCACCATATGTGTCCAGTCACCGGAACCATGACTTGAGCAGCCCAAACACATGCTCTATTACATTACGTGTTTGTGCGTGTGCCTCATTATGGCGTTCCTGTTCAGGTGTGTGTGCGTCTCTGATGGGTGTCATCAGCCACGGCTCCAGTGCATAACCTGCATCCCCCACTAGGTGTCCATGCGAGATGTCCCCATTGGCAAATGTCTGGTACAGCTGCGTCAAATGCCAGATGTGGGAATCATGGTAGCTCCCAGGACAGCCAGCACACACATTCATTATTATGCCCTGGGCATCACACACGACCTGGCAGTTGATGGAGGGAAAGACCTTGCGGTTGATGTATGCCCTACCCCGCTCACCGGCTGGTGCTTTGATGCTTATGTGCGTGCAGTCTATTGCACCCACTACCTCAGGGTATTCCGCTATTTGCTGGAAGAGGCGCATATTGCTGGCCAATACCTCACGGGTATTGGGGAAATATACATGATCACCAACATGTGCTGACATGGCATCCAGGAACTGGTGCAGTACCCTGGAGGCTGATGCCTGTGATATCCCCATCATATCACCAGTTGGTCTCTGGAAGGTACCTGTTGCTAGTATTCTTAGGCCAACACATACCTTGGTTTCCACTGGGATGGGTTCCCCTCTGTTGGTTCTGTGTGTGAGGCGTGGCCTGCACAGCTCCACAATTTGCTGCAGGAGGTCTCTGTCCACTCTATAGTGCTCTACTATCTCCAGCTCATGTAACCCATGGTAGGTGACCCTGGGCCTGTGCACTCTTCTCCGTCTCCTCACTGTGGGTTGTCTGGCACCATATGCATTGTCACCACCCTCAGCAAGTCGCCTATGTCTCATTATGACAGCTATGGCAGCCCCTAACATTTCTGCTCTGAGTTCAGCTTTTTCAGTTTTCACTTCTGATAACTTAACTCCTGTCTTGCAGTGTCTCTTGAGAGAAACATCCTGCACTGCTGTTTGCAGAGTTTTAAGTGCTGGGCTGGGCTACTATTCTGCCTGTGTAATTGCCTGCATCTAATTGTTTTCACCTGCTAGCTCCAGCAGTATTCCCTGCTAGCTTCCTACTAAATCTGTTGCTTCCTTTTTCCTTTCTGTTTCCTCAGGGTGGAGCCATGTGTAAACCAGCAGAAACACACTCACAGTGGCTTACACGCGCGCACACATACTTAGAGGGTTCAGAATCTGCTTATTCGGATTAAAACGCGTGCACGCCCGCACAAACAGTGTTAAACATCTCCCAACACGCTACCACATGCTCAGTCTGCCTTACACACGCGCACACTGCCTTACTCGCACTTCATGGCGCACACACGTGCGCATACACATCCAGCAAGAAACGTTTGTGTAGGCAACAGTGTACACCTTCCATTTCTTGACTTTCTCATGCTTAGTTAGTGGCACACCTCTTTCCATGATATCTGTCTGACATCTGTCATGTAACTCTGACCTCCAATGAACTGCATTTCTTTCTACCATTCCCCCCTGTGATGTCACCTATCTCCTACTCTATTCCTCCCCCTTCTGTAACTCTTACACTACTCAGACTGTGCTCATTTGCTATGTGACAGTGGAATTCAGTATCCTTACACTCATTTGCATCAGATTGCGTACTAATGCTTAGTTCCATGTCTTAGACTCAGCTTCCCCCCTTAGCAACCACTACACGGTGGCCATGTTGGTTTTGGTCAGCTGGTCCCTGCATTGACATTCCATGTATTGCATAAAACCTACTTTTGTAGGTTTAAAACCTTCGTTTTTATGTTTTATACAGCGCAGCCTGTTTGCGCAGGGCTGCGCTGGGTTTAAACATCGGCAATCGCCGAAAAAAAATATATATATTTTTAATATATTTGCATCAGGTTACTTTGCCAATGGCCACATATTTGGCCATTGGCATGCTGCCTGGCACATATGCACCCTTTATTTGGAGCTGACATGGCTCCATTGCAGTTTTTGCAGAAACGTACTCAGTTGTCAACTGAGTACATTTCTGCAGCTAAAACGGCTCTTACACGGGCTGTTCTGGGCTTCCTGGATCGCTATTCATCCTAATTTGCATACTATTCGGCTGCAAGTGATGTGATTAGCTTATTCACGCCCACTCCGTGTAAGAGCCGTTTTAGCTTGTCTCTTACACGGACTTTGGGCTGTTCCAGGATTGCGAAGGCTGCATGGAGTCTTACACTACTCTTAGACTCCGTGCAAGCCTTCGTGAATCCGGCCCAATATGTCTGTGGTGTACATCAGCAAACAAGGCGGAACCAGATCCTACCCTCTGTGTCGAGAGGCAAAGAGTGTGTGGCAATGGACAATTGCTTCTCAATGTTTTCTGACTGCAATGCACATCCTGGGGAAATCCAACGTGATAGCGAACAAGTTAAGCCAGGTAATTTTAATGCCTCACAAGTGGTCCCTGAAACAAGAAGTTGCGGACTGAATTTTTTGCAAGTGGGGCCACCCTTGCTGCGACCTCTTTGCCACTTTCATGAATGCCAAATGCAGCAACTACCTTGCCTTAATCCCCCCACTGGGAGAGTCACCAAAGGATGCACTTGTTTACGATTGGCCCCGGGACTACTTTATGCCTTTCCCCCATTTTCATTGATACCCAAAGTTCTTCAGAAAGCAAAGTCATTGAGTCACAAACTAATTCTCATCACTCCATACTGGCCTCAGCAAATCTAGTTCCCTTTTCCTCTGGCCCCATCTTCAAGAGGAGCCTTGGATCCCGGAACCAGTTCAAGATCTTCAGGAGGAGCCTTGGATCCCGGACCCAGTTCCAGATCTACTGACTCATCAGTCAAGGATGCTCCACCCCTCTGTCCAGACACTCAAGTTGACAGCTTGGTTACTCCACTTCCCATCTTAGCCAGGCTTCCAAATATTTCCCCTGTATTGTGACACATTCTGGTCTCGTTGTACAAGATCACAAGTAGAAAACTGTATGCTAGCAAATGGAAAAGGTATTCTTGTTGAGCTCCCCAAAAATCATAAGATCCCTTTATAGCCCCTATTTCTTCAATTCTTGAATTTTTAGCAGAAATTTTCAGTCAAAGTGCAGCTGCAGCCACTGTAAAAGTACAACTTGCTGCCATTTCAAACTTCCACCTAGGAGACAAGGGATCTAATGTTATGTCTCAGATTATGCAAGGCTTTTCTGAGGGGTACATTCCTATTAAGACCCCCAATAAGAGAGCCGCCACCTCTTTGGGATCTAAGTTTGGTACTTCCTAAGTTAATTCTTCCTCCATTTGAACTAGCTTCATCTTGCCCAATAAAATTTATAACATGGAAGACAATTTTCTTAACAGCCATTACTTCCACCAGGAGGATTTCAGAACTTCAAGCCCTGTCTATTCGTCCTCCCTATTTGTTTTTTTACAAAGACAAAGTCTCTCTGAGAACAAATCCTTCTTTTCTGCCCAAAGTATGCTCTAAGTCCAATGTAAATCAATCTACTGATTTACCTGTCTTTTTTCCAATGATGTCAACAAGGCAGAGTATAAGCCCCACCAATTGGATGTCTATAGACAATTACGTTTCTATTTACATAGGACAAAGGAGTTTAGAAAATCCTGTCAATTATTTGTTTCCTTCTCAGATAACAAGAAAGGAGCTTCGGTGTCAAGAGTCACTTTATCTAAATGGCTCACAGATATCATTTATGTATATACCACTCAACAAAAACAACTACCAGGAAGAATTTGAGGCCATTCGACTACAGCTATGTCGACATCCACCGCCTTTCAGGCCAGACTTCCGCTGGATTCAATTTTTGCTGCAGCCATGTGGGTTAATCCTCATACCTCTATCACTCATTACAAAGTAGATGTGGCCTTCCAAAACAGGGCTTCCTTTGCTTCCACTTTTCTGAAAATTTTTTTTCCGTTGAGCCACCCAAGAAAGAGGGTGCTGGGGACTCTGTCCCAACCATCAGGAATGAAGGCAAGATGGGACAACATAACATGAAGAAGTTATGCACTCGCCATAATGTTCCATGTATGTTTTCCTTAATCTCGCCATCATTCTTGCATCCTACCCTCCTTCCTCCGACCTGGAGGACAGAGAGGAAAGCTTATGGAATTGGTCATGAGTTGTTTGATTCCCTTCTCGCTTCATGATGCATAGGCTAGGGAATAGGTTGACCTCCTTATGTTTTGATAAATTATAATGTGAAGTTGTTAAAGCTCGCCGTTTATTCTCACTTATGGGTTCAGAGCCGATAGCAAAGCTCAAGGTTTGCCAGTAGCTCGAGACCAAGCCCCTTATCCCACAATGTATTGCTGGAATTACCTCAGATCTAGTTTGCCGCGGCAAGAGAGATCTCGGTGATCCTGTCAGCTCGGACCATATTTTGCTTAAATCGCAAGTTTAAAATTTTCTTTCTCCTTCTTTTTGATATATATTATTCTCTATTTAGTGTGTGTGTGTTTCTCGTTAAAATACTATAGTTATAAGTAGGTTAGATTGTAGTAGATAGTGCCCTGTGTTGGCTTAGTTTCTTAGAGTGTTGGGCCTTTTGTTAGCCCTATTTAGATTTAACAAACTTCTTGTTATTAGTATTTTTTTTAGTGTGGGCCTAGTTAGCCCTGTATTTAACCTCTACAGATTAATTTTGTGGTGTGCTTGTTTCAAACTTTGAACATGTCGGATGAGAGGGAAAAGTCTCATCCCGAATCGGGGTTTAAGAAATGTCCAGATTGTGGACAGAAAATGTCCTTCACTGACTGGCATGTCCAATGTGTTTACTGTCTGGGGCTAAACACCTCCAAGACTCTTGCAATATTTGCCAATCTTTTTCCTCCAGGGTATTCTTAGAGAGAAGGAGAAAACTTATTGATAGGGCGTTGCTGCAGCATACTTTCTCTGAGGCGTGTGGTAGCCAGGAAGGTACTAGCACTTTTTCAAAATCATCTAAATCTTCAGGAGATTCTAAAGTTGCTAAGAAGGCTAAAAGATTAGAGGGTACAGGGTCATCGGTTCCACAGTCCTCGAAACCGAGTGTCCCTTTGGTTCGGAGCCAGCTGCCAGTCTTGGAGCCGGTCTCTGAGGTTCCCTCATCTCCTCTGCTCCAGTCAGCACCTTCGGTGCATTCCTTGAAGTCTTCGGTCAGCCTCTCAGATATGGATATGGATCGGCAAGTGCAGAAGCTTCTACAGGCACCAGGACTTGCTAAATTGTTTCATCAGAGCCGAAGACCATTGAACCGGGCTTGACTACTACTCCTCTGAGCTGTACTGGACTCTCGGAGCCAAACGAGCCTGAACCGATAGTTGTCGAACCTATGGAGCCAAGACCCGCACCGGTGTTATCGGTTCCATCTACTCGGATGTCCTCGGCGCCGACCGAGGACATTAGGAGGCAACACTCTCCTGTCAGGTCCGGGGAGGATAGTCGGACCAATTTGTCAGTGCCGACTCTTCCTCTCGGGGCTTCGGCTTGGATGAGCGCGGCTCCTACCTCGGGCTTGGAGCCCATGGTTTTGGTGCGGGAGGATCGGACAGTCCCTCCGGATCCGTCCACCCCTTCTCGTCAGAGCCATGGTGCTTTCAATGCCATGAGGAGAGTCCTGTCTCCTAAGACATCGTCGGCATCAGTTCGGGCTTCCTTCTCCTCTCATACACTTGTGTCCGCTTCTATGTCTACCGGTCCCCCTAAGCGTAGAGACCCTGAGCCTCAAGTAGCTCCACAGAGTGCCCCCGTTCTTCCAAGACCTCCCCAGATCTCCCCACTGAGGAGGTACCCAGGAAGAGACTGTGCAAGAGGAGGCACTTGGACTCCCCACAGGAGTCTTTGACATCCGACACTGACTTGGATGAGTCAGAAGGGTTCCCTTGATCCCCCTCTGAGGATATCTCCTTTGTGGAGATATTAGAGATCCTGAGTCAGAGGGGTGATTGGCAGTCCAAAACCCCTACTGAGGACGAGTCAACCTTCCACTTCTTGGGTGTCTCCACCTTACGATGAGCTCATGGAGCTGATCTCTCGTAACGTGGGAGTCACCGGAGGCCATGGAACCTGTCCCTCGGAAGCTGAATAAGTTAATCTCTGCCCCAGTGGACAAAGCCTTTTTGACCAAAGGAGTGCCTGTTGATGCCATGGTGGTAGCTGCAGCCACCAAAAAGGAAGTGTCTGAAGCATCCGCATCTATCCATCCTAACAGAGATTTTAGGATCATGGATAGATATGGGAAAAGCATGTTTAGTTCAGCGACATTTTCTCTGCGATTGCTGAACTATTTAACCCATTTCATGAGACTACAAAGAGATCTCCTGAAAGAGCTAGGAGATACTCTCCAGGTTATGGTTGCTGCAGGGGTTGCCAACAAAGTCAACACAGCTCGCTACCCTAAACTCGGTTGTGAACTCATCCATGCGTCTCATATCTTATGCAGCTGATGGTTCGAGTAGAGCCGCTAGTTCAGACATTGCTCTGGGAGACAAGCCTGGATGCGTCTCTGTTCCTTTGCGGAGCCCTTTAAGTCTTCCTTTATCAACATCCCATTTGATGGCTCATCACTGTTTGGGCCTAAAGTAAAGGAAACTTTAACCAGGTGTGAGCAGGAAGGCAAGACCCTATCTGCCGTTGGAGTCAGTTTTTCTATCCCTACTCAGCCCTATCCCAAGGGCCCTAAGGGCAGAAAAATGTGATTCCGAACAGCACAGGGAGCCTTTTAGGACACACATGGAAAAACCCCCTGTAGAGGCAGAGGAGGGGGTTATAACGGAAGGCGCCGCCCACGAGACAGAGGGGGTCCACAGCAACAGGGTGACAGAGGCCAGTTTTCTGGTCAGCCTTACCAGCGCTCCTGAAAGGAGGCCCGGCTGTCCGGGTCTGGAGGCAGTCGGGGGTCGCTTATCTTTGTACCCAGAAGCCTGGCTAAACATAACGTCAGATGCATGGGTGCAAAGCATCATTTCCAGAGGATATTTCATACCGTTCTCTTCCCCTCCCACTCCTGTAAACAGAATCCCAGATGTTCCACCCAGTCTCAGGGAACAAGCAATTGTAGAGGTCCAAAAATTGCTAGAAAAAAAGAGTCATCCAGCCAGTCCCAGCAGACCGAGTTGGATTTGGAACTTACTCAAGATTCTTTTTGGTACCAAAGAAAACAGTGGACTGGAGACCTATCTTGGACCTCAGCCGACTCGAACAATTCATAAAGAAAGAGAAGTTCCGAATGGTCACGCTTCAGTCCATTCTTCCCTTCTTAGGGAAAGGTGATTGGATGTGCTCCATAGATCTCAAGTACGCGTACTGTCACATAAAGATGAACAGATGCTCCAGGGATCACTTACGTTTCCGGCTGGGAGCCAATCATTACCAGTTTCAAGCCCTGCCCTTTGGTCTCACTACAGTCTCCAGAATACAGAGTTTGAGAAAGCCTTATGGCGAAAGCGCTTATTCTACGTTACTAAATAAATGGTTTTATTTTTCCAATAAGAGCGAGAAGCCTTCATTGACTGGATTACATTCACGTTTTATTGCCATCAGGGGTGTACGCTGTTTACTGCTTGACATTTATTCTTTGATTTGCGAGGATCCCCGTCTCTGTTTGTGGCTGCCTGCACTTGGATTGTGACAGTCTCCAGAATGTTCACCAAATGCATGGCAGTGGTCACTGCTCACCTGAGGCGTGTAGGATTCCAGGTGTTTCCATACCTAGATGATTGGCTCCTCACCGCTGCCACCAGGCATCAATTGACTCAGGCAACACAATATACTCTGACACTCTGCCATCAATTAGGCATTACAATCAACTTTGAAAAGTCTGCCTTATTGCCATCGCAGCATACCGTTTTTATAGGAGCAGAGTTAGATACCTCAACCACCACTCTACATCTTCAAATCGAAAGAGTCTCACTTCTTCGCCAACACGTCAACTCACTGGTGTCAAAGAACAAAGCTACAGCAGCAGAGGTCTTGAAGGTGCTAGGTTTGATGGCGGCAGCAATCCTGGCTGTACCACTCACAAGGATGCATATGCGAATCCTTCAATGGCTCCCCTTCGCTCAGTGTTCTTACCAAAAGCTACTGCTGCACCACATGATTCTCATCACAGATTCTTGGTGGTTGACGTCTCTTCATGTCACAATTGGAAGACCCTTTGTTCTCCCCCCGTAGCCACGGATGCTTCCCTGATAGGGTGGGGGGGGGTATTTTCAGGGAAAGACTGCCCAAGGCACATGGATGGATCAAGAGTCACATCTGCATATCAGTGTTCTGGAGTTGAGAGCGGTACTTCTGGCGTTGCAGTACTTTCAGGACTCTCTTCCTCTAGGGACAATTGCAATTCAGACAGACAACATGTCAGTGGTCTGGTACTTGAACAAACAAGGCAGAACCAAGTCTTACCCCCTTTGTTGAGAAGCCCTCAGGGTATGGCAATGGGCTGTGTCGTCCCACCGTTTTCTAATAGCAACACACATCCTGGGGAAATCCAACGTGATAGCGGACAAGCTGAGCAGGGCAATACTGTTGCCTCACGAATGGTCTGTCAACCAATGAGTTGCGGATTTGATTTTCCACAAATGAGGCCTTGCTGCGACCTCTTTGCCAGTCACATCAATACCAAATGCAGAAGCTACTTTGCACTAATACCACCTCCAGGACATTCCCCGAGAGATGCACTCATACACAATTGGCCTCCGGGTCTCCTATATGCATTCCCACCTATTTCATCGATACCCAAGGTTTTACAGAAAGCAAAATCGCTGGGAAGGACAGTTACCCTCATAGCCCCCTACTGGCCTCGACAGATTTGGTTCCCCTCCCTTCACCATCTTCTGCTGGAGAATCCATGGATCCTGGACACAATTCCGGTCCTTCTGACACACCCATCAGGGGACCTCCATCCTTCACTGCAGTCCCTAAAGCTGACTGTCATTTCACCAGGCTCCAAAGGGACCTCCTCAAAGAGTTAGGTGAGTCTCTTATGGGTAATCTTCCTGAGGCGTTAGCCCAAACTGTTGGCTCCCAGATGACTACCCTATCTTCGATAGTCAACTCATCCATGAGGCTCATCTCATATGCGGCCGAAGGGGCGAGTAGAGCAGCGGGAACAGGTGTGGCTCTTAGAAGACACGCCTGTTTACGCTTGTGTCTCTTTATGGAGGCTTTTAAGTCTTCCTTCACCGATGCTCCCTTTGATGGGTCCTCCCTGTTTGGACCCAAGGTGAAGGACACACTGACTCGGTGCGAGCAGGAGGGCAAGACCTTGACTGCCGTGGGGGCCCGTTTTTCCGCTCCCTCTAGACCTTACCCCAAGGCCCAGAGAGGAGGGAAAATGTGGTTCAGGAAATCTCAAAGGTCTTTCCCCTACTCCACCGAGTGATCCCCCCTCTAGAGGCAGGGGGGGGATTCAGGAAGATGCCGCCCCAGAGGCGGCAGAGGCCCACGTAACTCTGGAGACCGCGATTCCTTTCGTGGTCCATCCTACGCTCCCCATCCCTGAGACGTGGCCCGACTGCGCATCTCCAGAGCCAGTCGGGGGTCGTTTTGCGGAACACCCACAGGCTTGGGAATCTATCACCAAGGATCAGTGGGTGCTTCGAACCATAACCGGAGGCTATCTCATCCCTTTCATCAAGATCCCCCCTCTTCCTATCAGGAAAATCCCGGACATGCCACCCAGTCAGCGGGATCAAGCAGCAGTCAAGGTTTCAAAGCTGCTAAGAAAAGGAGTCATCCAGCCTGTCCCCGCTGACCAGATCGGATCAGGAACTTACTCAAGACTATTTTTGGTGCCAAAAAAGACAGGGGACTTAAGGCCCATTTTGGACCTCAGCTCATTGAATCGCTTTGTAAAAAAATCCAAATTCCGAATGGTCACCCTTCAGTCCATTCTCCCGTTATTGGAGAAGGATGTCTGGATGTGCTCCATAGATCTCAAGGACGCTTACTATCACATTCTGATAAATCAGGAGACCAGGAGTCATTTACGCTTCCGCCTGGGAACCAGTCATTTCCAGTTCCGAGCACTGCCCTTTGGTCTCACCACAGCCCCCAGGGTGTTCACCAAGTGTCTGGCAGTAGTGACAGCTCACTTGAGAAGTCTAGGATTCCAAGTGTTTCCCTATTTAGACGACTGGCTCCTTACTGCCACCTCCAAGCATCTATTAGTTCGGGCGCTTATGACCACAGTCAGTTTGGGTCATTCACTAGGAATCACGTTCAATTGGGGAAAATCTGTGCTGCAGCCGTCTCAGCATATTACCTTTATAGGCGCAGAGTTAGACACAAGAAGAATGCGGGCATTCTTGCTGGCAGAAAGGATTCAGGTCCTGCAGTCTCAGGTTCAAGCCTTGTTACCCAGATCACGAGTTCAGGCCAGACTGATTCTGCCGTTATTGGGCACGATGGCCTCGACTATTCTTCTAGTCCCCTTAGCCAGGCTGCACATGCGGGTGCTGCAATGGCTACTGTCGGTTCAATGGTCCTTTCAGGAACTTCCCCTGAACCATTTGGTCCAGATTACTGAAATTTGCCGTCAGGACCTATGTTGGTGGCTGCTTAGGTCCAACCTGGACCAGGGGCGACCCTTTGCCCTTCAGCCTCCCGTCGCCATGGTGACCACGGACGCCTCGCAGACAGGGTGGGGGGGTCATTATCTGAACAGGTCTGTCCAAGGCACATGGCAGGCTCAAGAAACGCACTTACATATCGATATCCTGGAAATGAGAGCTGTGCTACTGGTGTTGCAAGCACTTCATCATGCTCTTCCACGGGGTACTATTGCGATCCTATCCGACAAATGTCGGTAGTCTGGTACATAAACAAGCAAGGCGGAACCAGGTCCTACCCTCTTTGCCGAGAGGCCATGAGAGTGTGGCATTGGGCGATTTCTACCCAGCGTTTCCTAGTGGCAACGCACATTCCGGGGAAATCCAGTGTCATAGCTGACAGGCTGAGCAGAACTCTCCTGTTACCCCACGAGTGGTCCCTCAATGACAGGGTGGCTGCAAACATCTTCGCCAAGTGGGGCCTCCCTTGTTGCGACTTGTTCGCCAGTCCTCACAATGCGAAATGCAGGGACTTCTTCACTCTGACTCCCTCTCAGGGGCAGATTCCCAGGGACGCTCTAACTCACAGTTGGCCCCCCGGTCTACTTTACGCCTTCCCTCCGGTTCCCCTTCTCCCGAAGCTGATACAGAAGGCGATTTATCTTGGGAGCGACATGATTTTGATCGCTCCACACTGGCCTCGTCAGGTTTGGTTCCCCTTCCTTCTGAGGTATGCGGTGGAGGGCCCATGGTTTCTGGACCTGGTGCCCGACCTGTTGACTCATCAATTGGGACAGTCTCACCCATCCCTCAGGTCCTTGAGGTTGGCCGCTTGGTTACTCCACTTCCAACCTTAGTCAGAGATAACTCCTTTTCTCCAGAAGTTATCCACATTTTGTCCTCTTCTTACAAACCTTCAGCTGTTAAACTGTATTCCAGCAAGTGGAAGAGGTTTGCTCTTTGGGCCCAGCAACGAGGTATAGATCCCCTTACCGCCCCAGTACCTCAGGTTTTAAAATTCCTGGCTTCCTTGTTTTATTTGGGCTCTTCAGTTTCCACAATTAAAGTCCAACTGGCAGCTATCTCTAATTTTCATTTCTCATTTGAGCCTTCCTTAATGGCAAACAGGCTTTGCAAATCTTTCCTTAAAGGAGCGTGGCTCCTTCGGCCCCCAATAGCCCATCCTGTGCCCCCTTTACAAAGAAAAAAAAAAAAAGCCCCAAACCAAGCATGTCCAAGGGTCAGCTTCCGGTGATTTCTCCTGTCCACCTGGTGAATCTGGGCATACTGGGGCAATGCAGCAATTGCCTCATGTACACAGACAACCCTCTCCTCCTACCTCCCAACACTACAACCTGTGAGAGATGCACTTACATAGCCAAAATGGAAGCAAAGCTCTCTCCACCCAAGATTGTGCTAAACAGTCAAGAGGAGAAGGTTAACACCCACACTACATCTCAAGCAACACATAGCCCTTCTAAACCCGCACCACCAACACCCACATATAGCAACACTAAATCCACATTTGCAGAGGCCCTTAACTGTAACCTGCCCAAGCAACAAAGACCTCTGAAGCTGAAACGCAAACAAACACCAGTCACAACCAATGTGTCACATAGTTCACAACACCAGTGTGCCACCCAGCAACAGCCCCTAAGGCAAGACAATATACCTAACACTTTAGTCATAGGTGACTCTATAGTCCGGCACACTGATGTCCCTCTCACCAGGTTGAATAAGGAGAAAATTACAGTCAGCTGCCTGTCGGGTGCCAGGATCCGCCACATAACGCATGCACTCAAGTCACTTCACAACAAGTACAAATATGACTCTGTCATTGTCCATGTTGGAGTGAATGACTTGAGACGTACCTCCCTGGACTACATGAAAAGAGACATGGAAGAGCTCTCGGATCATGTGGCCCAGGCAGGTATGACCCTAGCCCTGAGTAGCATCCTGCCTTCGCCCAGAATGATACCACAATATAAGGATAAAATGATTGACTTCAACAATTGGCTAAGCTTATGGTGTCATTCAAAGGGGATCCAGTGTCTGTCTGCCTGGGATGACATGATTGACGGACCACGATGCTTTGCCAGAGATGGTCTGCACCTGTCGCCCCTGGGATTCAGGTTACTGGCTAAGGCTCTTGCCACCCCCTATAGTGCCTTTTTTAGGCAAACTTCAAAGGACAAAACCACCACCGTAACAGGTACAAGCATGCAAAATCTGAAGGTAATGTCACTCAATGCTAGAAGTCTAAACCTCAAAATGCACTCTCTCGAGGCACTCCTAAAAATGGAGAATATTGATATCTGTGCAGTAACTGAGACCTGGTTCAAGGCTCCAGAGAGCACCCCTGCAATACCAGGCTACAACTCTTACCACACTTTTCGGCCACCAAACCAGGACCGAAACACTAAAGGTGGAGGAGTGTCAATATTCACCAAGGATATTCACACCACCAGGCTAGTTGACCAACACAATGTGTCTGAAATTCTCCAAGTGCAACTAGCACTAGGTAAGACTGCAATCCATATTGTAGCTTGCTACAGATCCCATACCATACCCCAAGATTCTCACTACACCTTTCTAAACATTCTGGAAAATATTAAGATAGAACCAAACACCCTAATACTGGGTGATTTTAACTACCCTGCCATTAACTGGGAAAACTACTCATGTCCCAACACCTTTGTGCAACGGTTCTTGGAATTCATAAATTCCAATGCCCTGGATCAACTAATCCATAGTCCCACCAGGGGCTCCAATATCCTAGACCTGGTCATTACCAACATGGGAAATCAATGCTCCATACCTATGGTCACCCCCTCGTTAGGTCTGACCATAAGCTAATCACCCTTAACATCCACATCCCACCCCCACTCCCCAGTAAAGAAACCACCATAAAAAACTTCTCCAAAGCCAACTTCATGCTACTCAAGTCAGAAGTGACAAACTTCATAACACCCATGCAGATGGAAACTGAAAGTTCAACTGCTGAATCCTACACTAAGGCACTGTACGAGCACATCCACTCATGCATGAATCGTGCCATCCCAAATAGAACCAAAATGCTCTCATCCAAAAAAGGAAGCCAATCTGGTGGTCCTCTGCCATAAACAAACTTTACAACAAAAGGAAGAAACTTTTGCAGAAAAGAGGAAAATCCCAGGATGCAAAAAACTCCCTTACTAGCCTCAGTAAGAAACTGAGATGCCTCATAAAATCCTCCAAAGCTAGTTACGAAAATAAAATTGCCAAAGATTCCAAAGACAACCACAAAGCATTCTATAACTATGTCAAGAATCTAAATGGCCATGCTCAGATCTGCTCTGAGCTAAAACAGAATGGCATTAAATATACTGATCCAAAGGATATTGCCAATATCCTGGCAGATCGATTCAGTGCCAACTTCACCCCCCTCTCACCCCCTAAATGGCCCATCTCAATACCGGACGATTGCCAAATTCCAGTAATAACGGCCACACAGGTACAAAACGCACTCTCTAAAGCCAAGAATACAGCATCCATGGGACCAGATGACATCCCGGGCTGTGTACTACATGAACTACAATATGAACTGGCACCTCACCTAAGTGTCATGTTTAATCATAGCCTCACCTCAGGTTTCGTGCCCACTGAGTGGCGCAGAGCTACAGTTATCCCAGTCCACAAGTGGGGATCCACCTTGGATCCCGGAAACTACCGTCCCATCAGTCTGACGAGCCTTATCTGCAAGGCCATGGAGCGTATTATCATGGAACTTATAAACAAAGGCATTGGTAACCTTCAAACACTGGACCCCACCCAGTTTGGGTTTGTGAAGGGCCGATCTTGTCTCCTGAACCTGTTTGACTTCTTTGAATCAGTCTCCAGAGCCATGGACAAGGGTAAGGTGGTCCACACAGCCTATCTAGACCTTGCCAAGGCCTTTGACACCATCCCCCACTCTGGAATCATAGATAAACTTACTAAGTTGGGCATTAATCCCTATGTCACCCAATGGGTTGCTAAATGGCTTACTGATAGAACCCACACTGTAAAAGTAGCCAACTCCAAATCCAGCTCCAGACAAGTGACAAGTGGAGTACCTCAGGGTTCAGTCCTGGGGCCGCTCTTGTTTGGCATCTACTTCTCTGAAGTACAGGTCAACACTAAGGGACTCTGGCTAACAAAGTTTGCAGATGACTGCAAACTGGGAGCCATTATTGAATCCCCAAATGATGTGGATGCTCTACAAAAGGGCCTTACAGAAACAGATGCTTAGTGCCAGAGCCATGGGCTCAAGCTCATTGCCAAGAAATGTATTGTTATCCCCTTTGGGAAAAAACATGTATCCATGAATTACCATATAGGTGGCAGTACACTAAACACAGAAAGTTAGGGACACAGGTGGACAGTGGTCTCACCTTCGATAACCACATCGCCACAACAGTCAGGAAATCCTTCTATGTGGCACACCTCATCACGAAGGGCTTTTCATCCAGAAAAAAGGAGGTCATTGTCCCACTGTACTCATCCCTCATTAGACCCATTATAGAATACAACACCCCATGTGGTATGTACCTCTCAAGACATCTGCAACAACTGGAAAGGCCTCAGAAATACCTCACTAAAAGAATCACAGGCCTAAAGCAGATGCCCTACGCTGACCACCTTAAAAAACTCCAGCTATACTCTGTCGCATATCGTCTACTCAGAGGCGATCTCTGCTTAACATACAAGGCCATGTCAAACCCAGAGCTATTGGACATGCTATACTTAAAGAAATCCCAATCCCTCAGAGCTACACGCTCCAGGGATCTAAACCTTGTCATCACAATAAACAAAACATGCTGGAGGGATAGGTTCGTGACCCAGAGACTCCCCAGACTCTGGAATAGATTGCCCATACATGTCAAGCAGAGTGCCTCTTTGGACCTCTTCAAGAGGAACCTTGACGATTGGATGGGAGAAAGGAAATTCACCCCAGGGATCACGTCAGTCACCCTGCTAGACAGGGGTCCAGGAAAGTAAATAATGTGGGAAGAAATAGCCAGGGAATTGTTATGGCTAGGCTTGTATAGGCCCTAGGGCTGATAGCCTAGTACCAACCTATGAACCTTGGGACCTGAATATGGTTCTAGCTTCTTTAACTGCCCGCCCCTTTGAACCAGCAGCTACTTGTGATATAAAATTTCTATCTTGGAAAACCGCCTTTTTGGTGGCAATAACCTCTGCCAAGCGGGTCTCAGAGCTTCAGGCTCTCTGTTCTAATCCTCCTTATTTGATCTTTCACAAAGACAGAGTGTCCCTCAAGTTAAATCCCTCTTTCTTGCCCAAGGTAGCATTCAACAATCCTTGGAGCTCCCTGTGTTTTTTCCCAAATTCTCCAATAGCGCAGAATATATCTTCCACCAGTTGGATGTTCACAGACAACTGCGCTTTTATTTAAGTAGGACCAATCAGACACGAAAGTCAGATCAGCTGTTTGTATCCTTTGCGGAAAATAGGTTGGGTCAACCGGTGGCTAAAACCACCATAAACAAATGGATTAAAGATTGCATCTCCTTCATTTATTCACGGTCCGGCAAAGAGCTACCCTTTCCAGTCAGGGCTCATTCTACCAGGGCAATGGCTACTTCTGTAGCATTCCACTCCAAATTATCGATAGATGATATCTGTGCAGCCGCTACCTGGACTTCTCCGCACACCTTCATTTCTCATTACAAGATAGATGTGGCTTCTCGAGGTAGAGCTTCCTTTGGTTCCACAGTTCTCAGGAGTGTTTTCCAATGAGCCACCCGGGATTTAGGTGCTAGGGATGCTGTCCCATCAGTTATGAATGTAGGCGAGATAGAATCCCATTACATCTTTTAGTTATGTACTTACCATAACTTCAGATGTATGGGATTCATCTCACCTACATTCATACGTACCCACCCTCCTTCCCCCTTCCCATTGGATTTAGAGGGAATGCTGCTATTTACTGAGTTTTTCTCTTGAAGGACTTTAGTTTGTTACACTTGCTGGTATGCCTCTGTGTCTGGATGTAGGTATGAAAGCAAACAAACAAGATCTGGGGAAGCAGGCATGGTGCATTCTGGGATAAGGGGTAGCCCAGCCAATTAGAGACTTCGTTCTACTATATAGTGGCCGAGTCGGAGCCGATGGATTGGCTCCGAACCCATCAGTTATGAATGTAGGCGAGATGGATCCCATACATCCGAAGTTATGGTAAGTACATAACTAAAAGTTCAACCTCCCTGGTTGTTTGATCTTTTGCAGGATGTTCAGAATACCTCACCTGGATATTTGAACCCTCAAATTGACTGCATGGTTTCTCCACTTCCAGTGATGGCTAGATACTCCAGGTTTTCTTCCCTGGTTTGTCACATACTGACTTCATCCCAGAAAGTTTCTTCAAGAAAGATTTATGAGAGCAAATGGAAAAGATTTTCTATTTTGGCCATTCAAAGACAATTAGATCCATTTTCAGCACCTATTCCAGCTGTTTGTGACTTCACTGCTTCCATTTTCAATGATGGAACTAGTTACACAACAATTAAGGTCCAACTTGCTGCCATTTCTAATTTTCACTTAGGCAAAAAACATTTTACTTTGGCCTCTATGAGATTATGTAAAGCCTTTCTTAAAGGTACATTTTTGCGTGGACTTCTTATTAAAGACCTCACGTCTCTGTAGGATAAAACAGTATTTCTTCAAGCTTTGACCATGCCTCCCTTTGAGTCTTCAGTTAAGGTAGACTGCGTCCTTGTCATGGAAAACAATTTTACTTGTCAAGATTGCATCAGCTGAGTATCAGAACTCCAGGTGCTTTCTTCCCAGCCACTGTATCTGATTTTTCATAAAGATAGGGTATCCCTTCGGACTAACCTTTCTTACCTACTCAAGGTGGCATCAGAGTTGACTATCAACCAGTCCATCAGTCTACCTGTCTTATTTCTGAGGTTTCCAGCAAAGAATATGTGCTGCTCCTGTTGGATGTTGATAAACAACTTGGATTCTATATTCACAGAACTAATGACTTCAGAAAACCAGGACAATTGTTTGTCTCTTTTTCCAAAGCTAAATTGGGCAAGGCAGTATCAAAACTAACTTTAGCTAAATGGCTCACGGAATGAATTTCTTTTGTCTATAAGAGTAGAGCTGACATTACCTAAACTGCCTAAGGCTTATTCCAGCAGATCTATGGCCACGTCATCCACTTTTTGGTACAGAACATCAATAGATGACATTTGTGCAGCTGCTGTATGGTCCAGTGCTTATATAGCTCATTACAAGTTGGAAATTTTGTATAGAAATTGGACAGCTTTTGGCTCCGCTGTAGTCTGGGATGCCCTTTGTTGAGGACTCCCCAGGGTTACTCTAGCTAAGGACTGTGTCCCAGCAGTTAAGTAATGGAAAAAAAGACAACATCAGACATACAAGCTATATACTTACCATAACTATGCATCTGTGTTGTCTGTTTTTCCTCCATCCTTAACCTCCCACCATCCATTCCCCTCCTATTTTATAAGATTTTTTTCATACAGGCTCCTGGTATTTCCTGAGGAGTACTTCCAGTCAGCCTTGTAGCTTGAGCTCCAGTCTTCCTCTTCTCCTCCTTTTTCTTATGCTGTAGCTGATATACAGCTTCATTTAGAATATGTTGACAGCTGGGTGTCCCTTTGGTATAATTGGTATACTGACTTAAGGGCAAACTCATTCTGACATAATTCAGGAACAGAGAAGATTGTGGGTAAGTGGGGAGCTGGAGCTAAGGAGACAAAGTGTAATGAAGTGTCCAAACTCTGATCCGAGGTTAGATCCGAGACCCATCGGTTGAGGAAGGACATAGACAACACAGATGTATAGTTAAGGTAAGTATATAACTTTTATTTTGCAGGTAGTATTGAGATGAAAATTAAACGTTTTAAGCATTACTTTACAGGTTGTACCAAGATAAATAGTAAAGACATTTATCATATACTTAGCAGTTATATTGTTTTACATAAGGCAAACACATTTTAACGCAGTAGCTGGGGACAGAGTAACATTTATAATGCACATTAATTCCAAACTATATATATTATATATATATATATATATATATATATATATATATATATATATATATATACACACACACACAGATTTATTTATTTACAGATATATACACATACATTTACACACACACACACACATACATTCATGAAGTCATGAGGTAGGATGCCACTAGAGCTGGAACAGAAAATAGAGGAGGAGGAGGAGGAAGGGTATAAACAGAAACAATCAAGAAAAACATAAGTAGGAAAAAATTATGATAGTGGTAAGGTTGAGATAAAGTACAGTTGTGTAAAATCTTACCATAACAGTAGATGTCCTTCTCTTCATTGTTGCAGTATTCTGCATAGAAGGGATGTACCACTTAGGTTAGGCCGTTAGCCAGTATACAAAAGCCTAAAAAAAGATTTTGTATGTGTCGTACATCACAGGTACAGTCCCCACACAGAATGTAGGGCATAAGAGGGACTACCCAGAACTGAATTGCCCAGAAGATACAGTCTCCATAGGAAAAAAAGAGTCCATGCACATCCAGAAGAAAAATGCAGAACAAAGAAAAGGGGTTTGCAGGGAGAAGCAAATACTGCATCAATGAAGAGAAGAACATCTACTGTTACGGTAAGAATTTGCACAACTGCACTATGTCTTTCTGTGTTACTGTTGCAATATTCTACATAGAAGACAGTTAAAAAGCTCTAGAAACAGAATAGGAGGTGGAAGGCTGACGAGCCCTCAACAAGCCCACATAAAATTAGTTCAGCAAAACCTGCTCTGGCCTTAGAAACTCTTTCCAACCTATATTTATTTATTATTTAGTTGTCATTTGTTAACCAGGTTGGTCCAACTAGACCAAGTGGCCCATTTTCAATGGAGACGTGAGGAGAAAATCTCCAGTTTACAAACAAATTTACAGTAAGTTTTATATTAACATTCAGAGATAGCAGAACAAGTTACAATAGAATCATAGAATTAAAAGCTTGAGACAAGTACATGACAATATCCAAGTAGCATACTAGTATCACAGTTACAAATTTACAGTAAGTTTTATATTAACATTCAGAGATAACAGAGCAAGTTACAATAGAAGCATAGAATAAAAAGCTTGAGACAAGTATATGACAATAAACAAGTAGCATACCAGTACCACAATTGAACAGAGATCAGTAAAAAAAAATGATATGTACATTAAAAGAGACCTAGATGAAAACTTTTGAGGGTTGGATTAGTCAGGTGAACATGTAATTTAGAATCTAAAAAGGGATGGAATTATTGTATAGTACTGGTATATGGGGGGGGGTTAAGTTGGGCATGACATGGGCATGTCTTGGTATTACGTAAGAGAAGTGTGATTTCTTTTTTAAAGTGTAATGGGTAAGCAATGGAGTGTATATGTAAAGGAAGTTTATTCCAAGCTCGGGCTACTGAGCATTTATGTAGACGTTTGCCCATATTTTTCTTTGGTTGGTAGACATCTAGAAGCTGCTGGTTAGAGGTATGGAGGGTCCAAGATGGTGAATAGTTGGATACCAGGGAGGAGAGAGATGGGCAGGAAGATGGTTTATATAGTATAGAGTGTGTTAGTTGGAATTGTGATATAAGGAGTTGTTGGGGGAGCTCAAGCCATTCAAGAGAGTTTAGTGCAAGGCAGTGGTGAGAGTTGTAAAGAGCACTCATAATGAATCTGGCTACTTTGTGGTATGTTCAGGTTTGGTCAAGGTTGTGGCCTGAATGTTTGTTAGAACTGGGGCAGTGTATAGAAGGGAGAGGAGGAGGAATGCCTGTGCCAGGGAGAGTCTGGCATTAGGAGTTAAAAATTTTCTGTTACGATATAGCAAGCCTAGTTTCTGGTTAGTTCTTTTTATACATTGGAGTATGTGTAGGTTGAATTTGAGTTCACCGTCAATGATGACACCTAGGAACTTTGTGTTAGGTTCAGGTATTATGATAGTGTTATTCGAGGAAGTTATAGCAAAGGTGGATTTATAGTGAGACAGGGAATGGGGAAGAAAGATCAAGAGTTTGGTCTTTTTAAGGTTAAGGATGATAAGGTTTTCAGACAGCCACTTTTCAGGAGATAGAAAGATCTGTTGGGTGAGGGTATGAAGTTCAGAGATATTGCTGGAGATAGAAATGAGAGTTGAGTCATCTGCATATCGGATGAGGGAGGATTGATTGCAGGATGTGTGAAGGTCATTTGTGAAGATGTTAAATAGTAGGGGCCCCGAGATGGAACCTTGAGGGACTCCATTTGGCACTGAAATAAAGGGGGAGCAGGATGAGATCCATCTGACAGATTGTTGCCTACAAGAGAGGCAGCTAGAGAACCAGGCTAGTGAGGTAGTAGATAGGTTGAGTGTAGTGAGTTTAGATAGTAGTAAGGAGTAAGAAACAGTGTCAAAAGCTTTAGAAAGCTCAAGGAAGAGACAGGATATGAGTTGATTGTTATCCTGGGCTTCAGCAATAGTATGAGTGAAGAATAGGAGAGCAGTAGTTATGTTGTGGTTAGGTCGGAAACCATGTTGAGTGGGAGTGAAGAGGTTTTTTTTGGAGGAGATAGTTGAGAAGTTAAGAGTGAATGCATTTTTCAAGTATCTTAGAGAGTGGTGATAGAATGGCAATGGGATGGTAGTTAGAATGGCAATGGGATGATAGTTAATGGGTCAGTCAAGTTTCCGCCTTTATGCAGGGGGATAGTGAAGAAGGATTTCAAAATGGTAGGTACAGTAGCTTCTTGAATTGATCTATTGATGAGAATGGATATGGGATAGGCTATAGCTTCTGCAGCTAGTTTGAGTAAGGTAGGAGGAAGTTTATCAGTGGAGGAAGAGCAGGATTTAAGCTTTCAAAGAAGTGATTTAATATAGAAGGTGGGAACAGGTTGAAAGGTGAAGAGGTTATTGTTGAGTGGGTTGGGAGTGGTGGGGGGTGTTAGTTGTTGGACTATGTTGATAAAGTGTTTATTGAGAAGGGTTGCAGTTTCAATTTGATATTTGTTTGGGAAAGGGGATAGGTGGAAGGGAAGCCTGAAGAAAGAATTTTATTGAGAGTAGACCAGAAACTATGTGGGTTGGATTTGCTATTCAGTTGACCAGAGTTATAGTAGGATTTTTTGACCTTGTTTGTTTGTTTCTTATAGGTTCATAGGTTGGTACTAGGCTATGGGCCCTAGTGCCTATACAAGCCTAGCCATAATTCCCTGGCTATTTCTTCCCACACTATTTACTTCCCTGGACCCCTGTCTAGCAGGACGACTGATGTGAACCCCAGGGTGAATTTCCTTTCTCCCATCCAGTCATCAAGGTTCCTTTTGAAGAGGGCCAAAGAGTCGCTCTGCTTAACATGTATGCACAGTCTATTCCAGAGTCTGGGGAGTCTCTGGGTCAGGAACCTATCCCTCCAGCATGTTTTGTTTATTGTGATGACAAGATTTAGATCCCTGTAGCGTGAGGCTCTGAGGGATTGGGATTTCTTTAAGTGTAGCATGTCCAACAGCTCTGGGTTTGACATGGCCTTGTATGTTAAGCAGAGAATGCCTCGGAGTAGATGATATGTGACAGAGTATAGCTGGAGTTTTTTAAGGTGGTCAGCATAGGGCATCTGCTTTAGGCCTGTGATTCTTTTATTGAGGTATTTCTGCGGCCTTTCCGGTTCTTGCAGATGTCTTGAGAGGTACATACCAAATGGGACATTGTATTCTATAATGGGTCTAATGAGGGATGAGTACAGTGGGACAATGATCTCCTTTTTTCTAGATGAAAAGCCCTTAGTGATGAGGTGTGCCACATAGAAGGATTTCCTGACTGTTGTGGCGATGTGGTTATTGAAGGTGAGACCACTGTCTACCTGTGTCCCTAAGTCTCTTATCACACTTTCGGTGTTTAGTGTACTGCCACCTATGTGATAATTCATGGGTACATGCTTTTCCCCAAAGGGGATAACTATACATTTCTTGGCATTGAGTTTGAGCCCATGGCTCTGGCACCAAGCATCTCTTTCTGTAAGGCCCTTTTGTGGAGTATTCACATAATTTGGGGATTCAATAATGGCTCCCAGTTTGCAGTCATCTGCAAACTTTGTTAGCCAGAGTCCCTTAGTGTTGGACTTACTTCAGAGAAGTAGATGCCAAACAAGAGAGGTCCCAGGACTGAACCCTGAGGTACTCCACTTGTCTAGAGCTGGATTTAGAGTCAGCTACTTTTACAGTGTGGGTTCTGTCAGTAAGCCAGTTGGCAACCCATCGAGTGACATAGGGATTAATGCCCAGCTTAGTAAGTTTATCTATGATTCCTGAGTGGGGGATGGTGTCAAAGGCCTTGGTCTGGTCCAGATAGGCTGTGTGGACTGCCTTACCCCCATCCACGGCTTTGGAGACTGATTTGAAGAAGTCAGTAAGGTTCAGGAGACAAGATCGGCCCTTCACGAGCCCAAACTGGGTGGGGTCCAGTGTTTTAAGGTTGCCAATGTCTTTGTTTGTAAGTTCCATGACAATACATTCCATGGCCTTGCAGATCAGGCTCATCAGACTGATGGGGCGGTAGTTCCTGGGATCCAAGGTGGATCCCCCTTGTGGAGTGGGATAACTGTAGCTGTGCACCACTCAGTGGGCATGAAGCCTGAGGTGAGAGTATGATTAAACATGACACTTAGGTGAGGTGCCAGTTCATTTTGTAGTTCATGTAGTACACAGCCCGGGATGTTGTCTGGTCCCATGGATGCTGTATTCTTAGCTTTGGAAAGTGCGTTTTTTACCTGTGTGGCCGTTATTACCTGAATTTGGCAATCTTCCAGTATTCAGATGGGCCATTTAGGGGGTGAAGTTGTCACTGAATCGATCTGCCAGGATATTAATATCCTTGGGATCAGTATATTTAATGCCATTCTGTTGTAGCTCAGAGCAGATCTGAGCATTGCCATTTAGATTCTTGACATAGTTATAGAATGCCTTGCGGTTGTCTTTGGAATCTTTGGCAATTTTATTTTCGTAAATAGCTTTGGAGGATTTTATGAGGGTTCTCAGCTTCTTACTGGAGAGCTTTTTGCATCCTGGGATTTTCCTCTTTTCTGCAACAGTTTTTTCCTTTTGTTGTAAAGTTTGTTTATGGCAGGGGACCACCAGATTGGCTTCCATTTTTTGGAGGAGAGCATCTTGGTTCTGTTTGGGATGGCACTATTCATGCATGAGTGGATGTGCTCATACAGTGCCTTAGTGTAGGACTCAGCAGTCGAACTTTCAGTTCCCGTCTGCATGGGTGTCATGAAGTTTGTAACTTCTGACTTGAGTAGCATCAAATTGGCCTTGGAGAAGTTTTTTGTGGAGGTTTCCTTACTGGAGGCTGGGGGTGGGATGTGGATGTTAAAGGTGATTAGCTTATGGTCTGCCCTGACCAACAAGGGGGGGTGACCATAGGTGTGGAGCATCGATTTCCCATGTTGGTAATAACCAGGTTTAGGATATTGGAGCCCCTGGTGGGACTATGGATTAGTTGATCCAGGGCATTGGAATTTATGAATTCCAAGAACCGTTGGGTGAAGGTGTTGGTGCATAAGTAGTTTTCCCAGTTAATGGCAGGGTAGTTGAAATCACCCAGTATTAGGGTGTTTGGTTGTATATTAATATTTTCGAGTATGTTTAGAAAGGTGTAGTGAGAATCTTGGGGCATGGTGGGGGATCTGTAGCAAGCTACAATTTGGATTGCAGTCTTACCTAGTGTTAGTTGCACCTGGAGAATTCCAGACGCATTGTGTTGGGCAACTAACCTGGTGGCATGAATATCCTTGGTGAATATGGACACTCCTCCACCTTTAGTGTTTCATTCTTGGTTTGGTAGCCGAAAAGTGTGGTAAGAGTTGTAGCCTGGTATTGCAGGGGTGCTCTCTGGAGCCTTGAACCAGGTCTCAGTTACTGCACAGATATCGATGTTCTCCATTTTTAGGAGTGCCTCGAGAGAGTGCATGTTGAGGTTTAGACTTCTAGCATTGAGTAGCACTACCTTCAGATTTTGTATGCTTGTATCTGTTACAGTGGTGGTTTTGTCCTTTGAACTTTACCTAAAAAAGGCACTATAGGAGTGGCAAGAGCCTTAGCCAGTAACCTGAATCCCAGGGGCAACAGGTGCAGACCATCTCTGGCAAAACATTGTGGTCTGTCGATCATGTCATCCCAGGCAGACAGATACTGGATCCCCTTTGAATGGCACCAGAAGCATAGCCAATTGTTGAAGTCAGTCATTTTGTCCTTATATTGTGGTATCATTATGGGCGAAGGCAGGATGCTACTCAGGGCTAAGGTCATACCTGCCTGGGCCACATGATCCGAGAGCTCTTCCATGTCTCTTTTCATGTAGTCCAGGGAGGTACGTTTCAAGTCATTCACTCCAACATTGACAATGACAGAGTCATATTTGTACTTGTGGAGTGACGAGTGCATGAGTTATGTGGCGATCCTGGCACCCGACAGGCAGCTCACTGAAATTTTCTCCTTGTTCAGCATGCTGAGTGGGACATCAGTGTGCCTGGCTATAGAGTCACCTATGACTAAAGTGTTAGATACATTGTCTTGCCTTAGGGGCTGTTGCTGGGTGGCACACTGGTGTTGTGAGCTATGTGACACTTTGGTTGTGATTGGTGTTTGCATTTCGGCTTCAGAGGTCCTTGTTACTTGGGCAGGTTACAGTTAAGGGCGTCCACATATGTGGATTTAGTGCTGCTATGTGTGGGTGTTGGTGGCTATGTGTGGGTGTTGGTGGTGTGAGTTTAGAAGGGCTATGTATTGCTTGAGGTGTAGTGCGGGTGTTAACCTTCTCCTCTTGACTATCACAATCGTGGGTGGAGAGAGCCTTGCTTCCAGTTTGGCTATGTAAGTGCATCTCTCACAGATTGTAGTGTTGGGTGGTAGGAGGAGAGGGTTGTCTGTGTACATGAGGCAATTGCTACATTGCCCCAGTATGCCCAGATTCACCAGGTGGACAGGAGAAATCAATGGAAGCCGACCCTTGGACATGCCTGGTTTGGTGCTTATATATATATATATATATATATATATATATATATATATATATATATATATATATATATATATATATATATATATATATAAAGTACAGGAATTGTTTTCCCTTACCTTAGAAAGGTACTTTGCAATTATAGGCTGTTTAGTGCCTGATATTAATTTTTCCTTATTAATAAGGAGAGTTGAGTGCTTTTATCAGTTTAAGGCTTCCTAGTGCTTTCCAGCAGGTATTAGAGCAATTGCTAGTCACAGGGATGCTTAAAGATAAGATAAAAAAATGGTTTATCCTAAATACTGGAGTATGCACTAGAAAAGTTAGATGTGAAAGTAGGTAACTTAAGTTTTACCTGTCTAAAAAGTTAAGTTTTAGTGGAGAGTCACTATTTCTAAAACATCTAAATAGATTTAAAGGGGGTGATCACTTTTGTATTCCGGTACTATGGAATACAGTAGAATGGCCAATAAATTTAAATAGTTGAAGAGGAGTGATTTCACAAAATTATAATTTTGAGCTTACACAAGCCAGTGAAAGCAGAGAGGAAATGAGATATATGGTCAAATTAACATAAGAGGCAGGCAGCTAGAAAGACAGTGTTATTTAAGAACACAACAGTGACAGGGTGGGGATTTCTGCCTGACTCACAAGAAACAGAGCTTAACAAGTTTCCTTAGATCTTTGTACTTATTTAACAGGGGTAGTTCTTTTGTTTTAACCCAGGCTTTCCAAACGCTGTTTTATTCATGAGGTGTCTAGCGTCTTTTGAAACCCAAGGAGCATAGTTTGATTTAATTCTAATTCTCCTAGAGGGAGCCCGGGATGTGAGGGTTTTCAGGAAAATGCTATTGAATTTATTGACTGCGTCGTCAAGGGGGATTTGCTTAAGGAAAGACCAGTCAAGACCAGATAGAATGGAGTTGAATATGCTACTGTTAAAGTTAGTGAGTTTGTGACAGTATCTGTAGAGATGTGGTTTGGGTGGATGGGTGGAGTATCTTAGGATGGAGGTGGGGAGATGATCACTTAAGGAGTCTGGTAGTGTGGTTGGGCTATGGTAAAGGTGGGGGGATTTTGTGAGAATCCAGTCAGTGGTGGAGTTGGAAGATGATTTTTTTATGGTAGTGGGTGGGAGATGTTATCAGTTGATGGAAACCCTGTAGATTGATGCTGAGTTGTGGAGAGTCAGTTTTAAGTTTGGTCCAGTCTATATTGACATTTCCAAGGATGAGGGTTTCATAGTGAATGTTGTGGGAAAACCAGGATACAATATTTTCTAGGGTGGGGATATTATTTCCAGGTGGGATATAAATGGAAACAATAGCCAATTTCTTATGTGAGTTAAGGTGGAAGTTTAGGAGGATTAGTTCAGCTGGGTGGAAGTTAGGGATTGGGATGGAGACTGGAGAGATGTTTAGGGACTCAGAGTAAAGGATGGCTACACCACCCCCTTTTTTGGAAATATGACCGATAAATGTTATAGCCAGGTGGGAGTATTTCGCTGTTAGTGATGTGGGGTTTGAGCCATGTTTCAGATAAGGAAAGAATGTGAGGGAAGATATGGGCTATCCAGGTGTGTAGCTCAGTGATTTTGTTTGTGAGGCTTTGAATGTTGAGTGAGTAGAATGTTAGGTGTTTGTGAAAAGATGTGTTTTGATTGTGTGGAACAGTAAGGTGTGAGGAGAGGAGGAGGAGGAGGTAGGCATGTGGGGAATGTGGGTGTGTGCAGAGAAAACGGGGCCAGGGTTGGGGTGGATGTCTCCTGAGCAGAGTAAATTATTTGTAAGAAGTCTAAGTTTAGTTAATGGAAAGAGAGGGTTGAGGAATTTAGATTTGGATTTGCTCGTAGGTTGGTATTCTTGAAGTATAATTAGTCTATGAAGACATGTAATAGAAGAGTTGAAGAGAGATGGGGAGGCAATGAAGGAGGCAGCAGTAGGGTGAGTGTCAGAGATATAACAGGTAGGGGAGCATATGTATGGGTGGGTGAGGTGAGAGTGATAAGGGGTAAGAGCAAAGAGAAATAGGATAAGTGTAGTGTTTAGGAGAAGTAGTTGCATCACTGAGTGCGTCTTGAAGAAAAATAATGGAGTGTGTGTATATGCTGAAGGTAGGAAGTGATGTATAGTTAATGGATGTTGGGTAGGGATTGGTATTTGTGAGAAGTAGTAATGTGTATGGATGAACTGACAGGAAGGGGAGGGATGGGATAATATAAATGTAATTGGACTGGAGGTGGGTGGGAATGGGGGTTAGGGTAGGGGAGCGGAGCGAAGGGTGAACGGAGCGGGTAACACCGAGTCCAGAAAGATGGGTGGAGTAGTAAAAACAATTTCCAAATTTCAGAGAGCAAAAAAGGAGGGTAACAGCATATGAAAAAGAAAGAAAGGAGAAGTATAGATGCTATTTCACCCTTTTTATTTAGCAGGCCATTATATTCAGCAAAGAGAAGACCTAAGAGAGGGCAATTTACGGAGGAGAAATCTAGAGGGATTGCAGCTAAGCAAGGTAAACAGGGATTTAATGCAAATAGGTTAGACAGAGAGGGAGGAGAGAACTATTTTACTATGGTAGGGTCAGAAAAGATGGTGGAATACCTCAAGGGTGGCCCGAGCAGCATGCTCCCACACCAACTAAGCAGTAGGACAAAAACTAAGCAGTGAAACTTAAGTATATACGTTAGCTGTTAGGACAGGTGTTCCTGGAATTAGAAATTCCTTGAAGTTTTAAGGTGGAGACATTCACTAGTATAGCTGGCAGGGACTCCGGAGGGTTTATTGACCACTCTGTAGTTGTTACAGGACACTGGGGAGTAATAATAACAGATAAGGACTCAATTTTCTTAGGCTAGCAGTGACACGCTAGTACATACAGAAGAATAAAATCTGAAACAGGACCACTGTAGCAATATTTAGTGGTAGTTCCCTAATTCAGGTGTGGTACAAACAGTCTTTTCACTTAGTAGAATGTATAGCCAGTAAAATAATAAGCAGCTGTTTAGGCAGTCTGCATGAGTTAGGACACTAACCGCTGAGTAGTATGGACACTTTAAACAACAGTAGAAACAAATACAGTGATGCGCTTACAGCTAACACGCAACCCAGAATGAGAAAAACATGGAAAACAGAAATAGTCCACTTCAGTGTTCTCGATAATAAATTACAGCTAGGAAATGCAGTACAGAGGACAATGCAATAATATCATCCTATTTACAAGACAGACATCTGCAAATCAAGCGAGTAAGTATACTGCGGCACGACGTTTAGTTAAAAAGCAAAAAGGAGACAATAATTGCTTAAAGTCGGCACAGCAAGGTACAGCAATAGATCTGAAGTAGTTAACTTCATTTATCTGCAACCTGTGGGTATTTGGATCCCTATCGGATCCGAGCCGGCAACATTTTATCAAGCATCTGCTCCAAGCTCCTCCCCTTACCCATAATCTCTCACCTCTCCTACCTTCCCCCAGATCTCGTTTTGCTGCTTCATGTGTTAGCATCGTGGTCTCTATAGCTCCAAGTTGGGTGTAGTAAGTGGAACTTTTGGTACTTATATTTAGTGTGTGAGAGTAGTTGTTTGTGAGCAACCCTTCCTCCCTTTCATCTTTTCGTCGATTTGTTGTAAAAAAAAAAAAAAGTAGTTTAGAAAGTTTGTGTTTGAGGTAGAGTAGGCCTAACCAACCCTTGTGTGTGTGCATTTCTGGTTTACTTTTGGCTGAGTGGAGTGTGTTTATGGCTGGCCAGCTAAAACCAACGTTTAAAAAATGCAGAGTGTGGCCACAAGCTTTCACCAGCGTTTTATGTGCCTGGGTGTTCCCCATCTTAGTCTGCCATGTATGGTTTGTGCAGGGTTCAACCCCAGGGCCTTAAAAGGCAAAACTGGTAGCTAAGGGCCTGCTGCCAGTTTCTGCTTTAAACACAATGGCCTCGACATCAGCTCCAGTAGCCAACCAACCCTCCCTCAGACTGGGACTCAACCTCCCTCTAAGCATGCTGAGGCGGGGACAAAGGGAGAAAGAGAAAAGGGCGGAAAGGCACCGGAAGTGATCTCCTGAGTGGGAGCCATTTCCCAGTCCACCTTCAAAATTTGTTAGGGCCACTTCTCCTCGGCTCCATTCCCCGAGGTTGTCTCCGGAGCAGATGGAGCCTTTTGACTAAAGGCCTTCTTCGATGTTGTCTCACAGGGCCAGATCCGAGTCGGTCGCCTCCTCGCAGTCTACTCGGAGTCTGTTGGAGCTTGACGTGGATAGGATTATGTGGAGATTCATTCGGACCCAAATCCAAATGGGAGTCTTGCCAGGCCCCTCTCTGGCTGGAGAGGGGGACCTCTATGCCCTTCTTCCATCCTATCTCTCCTTCCTTGATCCGACCTGCGGTTTCAGTGTTTATGGATCTGAGGAGCTGGAGGTTCAGTGCCTACGGTTCCTTGAACCTGGACACTGACCATTACCTTGAGTTCCTCAGATCAGACTTGTTCGGATCCGAGCAACTCATGGGGCCGAGAACAAGAAGCTGGATCCGAGGGAACAGAGATGTCTTTGGCTCCGACTTCCTTCGGAACCCTGGCTATCTTGGCCTCGGCTCCAATCCTCACAAGCCGGGGAGAACTTCTTCCTTGCTGGTTGCCAAGGAGGTGCACTCTCTTCGGCCTTCGATGTGGTGGAGAGGGTTCTCTCCCAGGGATTGAGACCCCAGCCCATTGCCTTGGACTCTACCCAGGCTGCCGTGGATTTGGTCATGACACCCATCAGCTTGTCCCAGGGACAGCCCATGTTAGAGGACCCCCAGGTGGATCCCATCGTGGAACCCCCCATGACTTTTAAGCCCTCTTCAGAGAATCCCACTGAGGAGGCCCTCCGTAAGCATTCATGTAAAAGGAGGCACATGGATTCCCCCAAGTCCCTCACAGAAGATACTGACTTGGATGAAGGTGAGGGTTCCCTCAGGTCACCTCCCGAGGATATCTCCTTTGGAGACATCATGGAAATCCTCCGCCAGAGGGGAGGTTGGTTAGCCCCAAAACTCTCTATGCATGAGTCAACATTCCTGGAGGCATTTTGCACAGGCCTATCTACATTCTGGGTGTCCCCTCCTTCAGATCCATTAGTGGATCTTATTACCATGTGGGCATGGAAGGAGCCTGACACCATAGAGCCAATACCCAAACACTCAGACAGGATCCTTTCTCCTCCCACGGACAGGCCTAGTACAAGGGATCCCCTGTGGATGCTATGGTGGTGGCAGCTGCCACCAAGAGAGAACCGGCTCAGGAAAGTTCTTCGGTCCACTCTCTGGGCAAAGAGTCTAGGGCAGTGGATCGCTTTGGGAAGTGAGTCTTTTCTTCAGTGATGTTTTCCATATGAGCACTGAATTATTTGGCACACATCATTCAACTCCAGCGAGACCTGGTCACGGAATTCCCTGTGTCACCCCCAGAGTCCTTGTCGCCAGAGGACAAGCGACTGTTCTCGGTGAAAATGTCGAATCTGAAATCCATTTCAAACACGTGCATGCGTCTTCTTTCCCATGCCACAGAAGGAGCGGCTAGGGCGGCTGGGACCAGCGTAGCTATGAGGTGGCACGCTTGGCTCAGACTCTGTCAATTTGTAGACCCCTTCAAGGCGTCATTCACAAATGCTCCCTGTTCCTCCCTGTTTGGGAAGACAGTTCGTGACACCTTGGTCCAGAGCAAGAAGGATGGGAAGACTCTGCCGTTGGAGTCCGCTTCTCTAACCCTGAAATATTCTTTTCTAGGAATCGGAGAGGGCAGAAGAAGATATGGTTCCAAAAATCTCAGTTTTCCCAGGACACTCAGGACAACTCGTCCCCTAGAGGCAGAGGGGGACAAGACAGATGCCGCCCCAGAGGTAGAGGGTGTCCGAGGAACTTTGGGTCTAGGGAGACCTTCTTGGACAGACCCGCGCAGCATCCCTGAGGGGTTGCCCGACTGTCCTACTCTGGAGACAGTCGGGGGAAGATTGTCATTGCACCTAATGGCTTGGGAGTCCATTACGACAGACCGTTGGGTGCTCCAAATAATGTCCAGAGGATACTCCATCTTGTTCATTGCCCCACCCATCCAATCAAAGTGCCTCTCGGATGTTCCACCCGCTCAAAGGGAGGCCACAGCGCATGAAATTTCAAAGCTGCTTTCTAATCGGGCCATCGAACCGGTCCCCCCAGATCAGTCCGGATCAGGCATTTACTCCAGGTTCTTTTTAGTGCCAAAAAAGACTGGGGACCTCAGACCCTTATTGGACCTGTCAACCCTGAACCTGTCTGCAGCCAAGCAGAAATTCCGGATGGTCACCTTGCAGTCCATTCTAACTTACCTCCGAGAATGCGACTGGATGTGCTTGATAGACCTCCAGGACTCTTGCTACCACATCAAGATTTGCAGAACCTCCAGGAGATTCCTTCACTTCTGGCTGGGAGCCAATCATTTTCAGTTCAGAGCCGTATCCTTTGGTCTCAGCACAGCCCCCAGGGTGTTTACCAAGGTTATGGCAGTAGTAGCGGCTCACCTGAGGCTTCAGGGAATTCAGGTGTCCTTACCTAGATGATTGGCTCCTCGCTGCTGACACCAAGCATCTACTTTGCATGGCCAGAGACTCCTTCTTGCATCTTGCAGTCAATCTAGGGATTACCATCAACATGTTCAAGTCCTGCTTGAACCTGACACAAACCTTGGAATTCATAAGGGCACAGTTGGACACTCTATTATTGCAAGTTTTTCTCACTCACGACAGGGTCCAGAATCTACAGGCCCACGTGTCCGTGATCCTCGGCCCAGGACGCCGACGGCAAGTGATGTTCTCTGAGCCCTAGGCTCCATGACCGCAACAATTTCAATTCTTCCATGTGCATGCCTTCACATGAGGGTGCTTCAGTGAACCCTGGCAGTTCAGTGGTCTTGGTTAGACCTCCCCATGGACTACCCTATACGGATCAGCAGAGCCTGCAAGATTTCTGTTCTTTGTTGGCTCCATTCACTGGAAATCTTGGCAGGTCATCCATTCTTAACATCTCCAGCCCAAGCCACAGTGACCACGTTGCCTCCCAGCTCGGGGGGGGGGCACTTTTTGGGAAGGACGGTCCAAGGCAAGTGGTCCCAGACCGAGACCAGATTGCATATCAATGGTCTGGAGATGAAGGCAGTGCTTTTAGCGTTGCAAGCCTTTCACGCTGTTCTTCCCCCAGGGTCAATTGCATTTCAGTCAGACAACATGCCTGTTGCCTGGTATATCAACAAACAAGGCGGGACCAGATCTTATCCTTTCTGCCGCGAGGCCATGAGTGTGTGGGAGTGGGCGATTTCCACCAGTCTGTTTCTGATTGCAATGCACATCCCAGGATGCTCCAACATTTTAGCGGACAGACTGAGTCGGGCTATTCTAATGCCATATGAGTGGTCTGTGAAACAGTCAGTAGCGGAGGAGGTCTTGCTCGAGTGGGGTCACCCTTGCTGCGATCTCTTTGCATCTCCTTCCAACGCAAAGTGCAGTGAGTTCTTTGCTCTGATCCCCTCCCCAGGGGACTCCCCCAAAGATGCTCTTGTCCATGCTTGGCTTTCCAGGTTACTGTATGCCTATTCCCGCTACCTCTCATTCCAAAATTTCTTCAGAAAGCTTACCAACTGGGGTGCAAAGTGATCCTCATTGCCCCGTTCTGGTGTCGTCAAGTGCGATTCCCCTTCCTCTAGTCTCATGCTCTAACTTCTCCAAGGATTCTGGATCCCTGCCCGAATCTCATCTCCAATCCCTCAGGCATCAGTCTTCCCGATATGGAAAGCCTCAAGCTGACGGCTTGGTTGCTCCAGTTCCCTTGATCGCTAGAACTCCTGGTCTATCATCTTCAGTAAAGAATATTCTGGTGGCATTCCACAAAGCTTCCACGCAGCAAATGGAAACGCTTCTCGATTTGGGCTTCTCAGAGAAACATAGATCCATTTACAGCCCCGGTTCCTGCAGTGTTGGAATCTTTGTCCTATATTTTCCAACAAGGGGCTCGTTCCTCCACAGTGAAAGTTCAACTGGCAGCCATATCTAATTTTCATGTCGGCGAAAATCTGAATGCTCTGGCCTCTTAGGTTCATAGGTTTATACTAGGCTATCTGCCCTAAGGCATTTATAAGCCTAGCCCAAAGTTTTGTGGCTTACGCCACCCCTTATGTTAAAAAATACTGTGCCCATTAGTTTGTTGTGCCTCTGTCCAGCAGTGACACAGAGATGATTCCCGGGGTAAACCTACGATCTCCCATCCACCAGTCAAGATTTCTCTTGAACAGAGCCATCGAGGTGCTCTGCCTCACATGGACTGGGATTTTATTCCACAGCATAGGGAGTCTCTGGGTGACAAATCTATCCCTCCAGCATGTCCTATTTATATCCGTGCTAAGGTTTAAGTCGCTTGCTCTAGTGGATCTGGTAGATTTGGATTTTTTGAGGTGGAGCATGTCCATTAATTCCGGGTTGGACATGGCCTTGTATGTCAGGCACAGGTCACCTCTGAGCAGGCGGTATGCGACTGAATAGAGCTGGAGTTTCTTCAGTCTGGCAGCATATGACAGATTTTGGAGTCCCTTTATCCTTTTGGTGAGGAACTTTTGGGGTCTCTCCTGTTGCTGCAGGAGTCGGGTGAGATACATCCCGAATGGGGCATTGTACTCGATCATTGGTCTGATAAGTGAAGAGTACAGGGGAACAATGACCTCACTTGATCTGGATGTGAATCCCTTCATGATCAGGTAGGCAATGTAGAGGGTCTTTCTAACCACTTTAGCAATGTGAGTGTCAAAAGAAAGGCCACTGTCAACCTGGGTCCCCAGGTCCCTGATAACCTCTTCTGTGCTTAATGGATTGCCACCTATATGGTAGCTTGGGGTTACCTTGTTTTTCCCGAAGGGTATGACTATACATTTTTTGGCATTTAACTTCAGGCCATGGTTCTGGCACCAGTTATCAGTTTCTGTGAGACCCCTCTGAAGGATATCTGTGTCCGATGTACTTTCCACTATGGTGCCCAGTTTGCAGTCATCTGCAAACTTTGTCATCCATAGTCCTCCTATGTTTGCCTGTACTTCTGAGAAGTAGATGCCGAACAACAGGGGGCCAAGGACTGAGCCCTGTGGGACCCCACTTGTGACCAGCTTGGAGTCTGACATGGCGCCAGCAACTCTAACCCTGTGGGTTCTGTCCTTTAGCCAGTTTGCAACCCATCTTGTGACATATGGGTTTACATTTAAGCTGGTAAGTTTCTCTATAATACCCGAGTGGGGTATTGTGTCGAAAGCTATTGCAAGGTCAAGGTAGGCTGTATGGACTGCCTTTCCCTCATCAATGGCCTTGATGACTGTTTCGAAGAAGTCAACCAAGTTCAAAAGGCATGATCTGCCCTTGACAAAGCCAAACTGGGTCGGGTCCAATGTCTGCAAGTCCCCTATGTCTTTGTTTATGAGTTCCATTATGATCCTCTCCATAGCTTTGCAGACCAGGCTTGTTAAGCTTATGGGGTGGTAATTTCCAGGGTCCGTAGAGGTACCGCCTTTGTGGAGTGGGACCACAGTTGCCGTACGCCACTCCTTGGGCACGTATCCTGTGGTAAGGCTAAGATTAAACAGCTGCCTTATATGCGGGTTTAGTTCCTCCTTGAGTTCGTGTAGCACACAGCCGGGGACATCATCCGGTCCCATTGATGCTGTGTTTTTAGCTTTAGAGAGAGCAGCTTTCACCTGCGCATTAGAGATGTCTGGGAGGCTACACTCCGCTGGGATAGTTATCTCTCCTTTTGGGGGGGAGAGGGGGGGTGAAGTTTGCACTGAACCTGTCTGCCAGTATGTTGGCAATGTCTGTGGGTTCAGTGATTTTTGTATCATTTTGGACTAATTCTGCGCATATCTGGGAGTTTCCACCCAGGTTTCTAACATAGCTGAAGAAGGCCTTATGATTGTCTTTTGAATCTATTGCAATTTTTCTGTCAAATGTGGCCTTGGATGATTTTATGAGTGCTCGTATTTTTTTTACTAATAATGATCAAGGGTGTCTTCTCTTTTATGGATTTTGCTCTATCATGTAATAGCTTTCTCCTCTTATTGTAAAGTTTGTTTATGGCTGGGGTCCACCAAACTGGACGTTTGCCCTTGGTGGAAAGAGTCTTGGTTTTATTAGGGATTGCCTGATCCATGCAGTCCTGGAGGTGTTCGTAGAAGGCATTTGTAAGGGCTTCCGCAGCTTGGGTTGTGGTTTCCACTGGCTCGGGGGCCTTGAAGGATACCACACCAGTCTTGAGTAGTGTGAAGTTTGCTTTAGAGAAGTTCTTCACTGTGGTCTTTTTTGTTTGGGGTGGGGGCGGGATGTGGATTTACAGTGAGATAAGTTTGTGATCTGATCTCACCAATGAGGGATATACTTCCGGTGTGGAGCATTTTGTCCCCATGTTTGTGATGATGAGATCTAGTATATTTTCTCCTCTTGTGGGAACGGTGACTAGTTGTTCCATGGCATTTGAATTTATGAACTCCAGGAACCTTTGGGCTAGAAAGTTGGGGCTTAAGTAATGTTCCCAGTCTATATTCGGGTAATTGAAGTCACCCAATATAATGGTGTTTGGAGATACATTTATACCCTCCAGTGTCTTCAGGAAGGCTGTGTGGGGTTCCTGAGTTTGAGAGGGTGGCCTGTAGCATGCTACAAATTGTAGAGCAGTTTTGCCTATGGTTAATTGCACCTGGATGGTTTCCGATGCTTCGTGCGTTGCCACCAACCTGGAGGTGTGGGTATCCTTGATGAATATGGATACACCCCCTCCTTTTGTGGTGTGGTCCGGGTTTTGGGGCCAGAACGCATGATATGAGGTAAAACCTGATAGTGCCGGGTGCTCTCAGGAGCCTTGAACCAGGTTTCAGTCACAGCACAGACATCGATGTTCTCCATACTGAGAAGGGCCTCGAGAGCATGCATTTTGAGATTTAGACTTCTGGCATTGAGCAGCATTACCCTTAGTTTCTTCCCATTTTTGTTTTCTAGGGTGGTAGGTTTAGAATTTGAGCCTTGCCTAAAAAAGGCACTATGGGGGTGGCAAGAGCCTTAGCCAGTATCCGGAATCCCAGGGGTGACAGGTGCAAGCCATCCCTTGAGAAGCAGCGTGGCTTGTCAAGCATGTCATCCCAGGCAGACAGACACTGGATCCCCTTTGAATGACACCAGAAATTAAGCCAATTGTTAAAGCTGATCATCTTGTCTCTATGTTGTGGCATCATTCTTGGTGAAGGAAGGATACTGGTCAGGGTCATATCTGCCTGGTCTACATAATCAGAGAGCTCCTCTATGTCTCTTTTCATGTAGTCCAGGGAGGTACGTCTCAGGTCGTTCACACCAGCATGGACAATGACTGTGTCATATTTGTACTTGCTGTGGGGTGACCCGAGTGCTTGTGTTATGTGGCGGATTCTAGCGCCCGATAGGCAGCTTACTGTGACTCTCTCCTTGTTCAGCCTGGTGAGTGGGACGTCAGTGTGTCTAACTATGGAGTCACCTATGACAAGTATGTTTGGTGTTGTATTTGGCCTTAAGGGCTGTGACTGCTTTGCACACTGATTTTGTGGTTTATGTGTTGCCTGTGATGTGTCATGAGGTGGCAGTTGCTTGGATGTCTGCTTTGGAGGCCTCTGCTGTTTAGGTAAATTTTTGCTCAGAGCCTCCGAGTATGACTTTGTGTGTTTATGTGTTTGATTCATTGTTGTGATAGCTTTATGTGAGACTGGTTTTGTGGTGTGTGTAGTTGCCTTCTCCTCCTGTCTGGTCTTGCCAGTCCTGAGTTGAGAGAGCTCAGCCTCCAGTTTGGCTAAATAGCTGCATCTCTCGCAAGTATTTGTGTTATGTGGGAAGAGGAGAGGGTTATCAGTGTACATGAGGCAATTGTAACATTGCCTCAATATTCCCAAATTCACCAACTGGACAGGAGAGGACGCCAGCATCTGGCCCTTCGACATGCTAGAGAAATTTAGAAGTTAGGGGTGTAACTGAATAAGAGAGGACTTAGTAAGGAAGTGGGTACTCCTGGGGGGGGTTTGCTAGTGAGGGACTTTGTATAATACAGAAGTGCTAAACCTGAAAAGAAGATGCTTTTAAGACAAGTAAAAGCTTTTAGGAACAAGTGCTGCGCTTTTTAGTTAAGGGATATACTGTTTAGATTACTAGTAGAGCAGTTCTAAGGGAAAAAATGAAGAACAGACTTTATGGAGCCAGAAAAAGTTTAACCTTGTTAAACTGACGCTGACCGATGCTGCTCTTGTGGCAACTCCGCGCTAAAGCACTCTAAAGTGTGCTTGATAGCAGGGGCTGGAAAGAGCCAGGAATTGACCCAAAAGAGCCAATAAAACTACAGTTTCAAGTCAGTAACCACTCCCACGGGGGGCAGGGAAGCAGCTCAATGTTTATCACTGCCACTGATCAACAGAGAGACTTTCCTTTAGCCCAAGCAAAAATGGCCTCACAGAAACTTACAAAACAGTTCAAGAACAGCAAGCCTGTAACTTGAACTTTTTTAAATCTCAGAAATGTGGGAAAAAAGCAAGATTTTTTTTTTGTTTTTGTTTTTTCAGAGATCGCAGAGGTTCACAAGTAATATCAAGTTATAACAGTGCAGTAAATGACACCACACAAGAGTGCTAGGTCAAAGACAGAAAATATGCAAGTTTTGAGAAAAAAACGATTTCAAAATTAAGTGCAAACAGGAAATTCAGTATACAGCTTTTGGTTGTGCTCTAAATACAGCTACTAATGCAGAAATCAAGTTTAACAAGCCAGAAAATGCTCAAACTAGGCAGCTATGCAGAAAAACTTATCAAATAAACAGAGGAAAAATACTTAAAATCTCAAAAGTGGCTCCTTTCTTCTCTCAGCATTTTCTCCTCTTGCTGGGTGCTTCACCAACAGCCAACAAGCCTGAAAAGACGCCCTTTGAGATTGTGCAAGGCCTTTCTACTTTTCTTTTGCGTCCCCCGGTTAAGAATTCCGTCCCTCCTTGGGACTTTACTGTAGTTCTGCAGGTGTTGGTGGCACCCCCATTTGAACCAGCAGCATCAGTAGACTTAAAATTCCTGTCCCGGAAGACAGCCTTTCTAGTGGCCATTACCTCGGTTCGAAGGGTTTTTGAGATCCAAGCTTTGTCTGCCATGCCCCTTACTTGATCTTTCATAAAGACAGGGTTTTGCTTCATATGAACCCTTCTTCTTACCGAAGGTTACTTCTGAATATAATATTAACCAGATGATTAATCTGCCTGTGTTTTTTACAAATTTCCAGAACAAGGGTGAATATAAGCTGCACTTGCTAGATGTTCATAGACAGCTTTGTTTCTATTTATACAGGACTAAACAATTTCGTAAGTCTGACCAATTATTCATGTCCTTCTCTAGACCCCTTTTGGGCAAGGCCATTTCCAAGGTCTCCTTAGCTAGATGGATTACACAATGTACACTGCAAGTCTGTAGGGATAAAAGCCTATCTCCACCTGGTCCTATTAAAGCTCACTCTACCAGATCTATGGCAACTTCTGCTGCTTTTTGGTCTAGGGTTTCTCTGGATGATATCTGTGCAGCAGTGACCTGGGCAAGGTCACAAACATTTATTTCTCATTATAAGTTGGATTTGATCTCTAGAGAGAGAGCATCCTTTGGCTCTGCGGTGCTCAGGGATATCCTTCCATGAGGGCCTCCCAGGAGTTTTGGTAGCTGGGGACTCTGTCCTACAGGTTGCAGATAAATGAAGATCTGATATTGTTAATCCTCATTCATTCCTTACATGTGGGTATCGGTTCCGAGCTCGGAATCAAGCCGGCCATTTTCCAACCTCGCGTCAGCTTCAAACTCTCGAGCTAAACTCTTACCCACAATTCCCCTCTCCCTGTTACCTCAAATTTCATTTGCCGCATTGCCATCCAGTCGTGTCAAGCTACTTCTCTTGAGCAAAGTACAGTCAGTTGTTGTTTATTTGCTTTACAAATTACTTTTCTGTCAGAAAAGTTGATTTTTTTATTGTCTCTTGCCCTATTGCATCTAGCGTTCATAATTTCCTCAGGTTTTTTCTGTCCTTTACTTACCCTTTTTACTGCAAGGTAATTTCTCCTTACCATCGGTGGTAATCCTTTTCCCTTTCTCTTTCATACCTTTGGGTACTCTCTTGTACCATTGTTGGTACCTTTCTATTTGTTAATATGGCAGATAAAAAGAGTAGTCTGGGGTTTAAGCGGTGTTTTGATTGTGGACACAAACTGCCTACTTCTGATGCACACTCTTTGTGTTTATTGTTTGGGAGCTTCCCATTTATCTGTTGAACCTCCTTGTACTATATGTGAGAACTTTTCTAATAGAACTTTGTTAGAAAGGAAAAACAAGCTGATACTGAAGGGATTTCTGAAATCTCCCTTTTCAGAGGCTATTTCTGGGTCAGAGGTCTCAACCCCTCCTAAAGCCCATAAGAAAATTGATGTTTCTACTAAGGCTAAATCCTTGCCTTCATCCCAGGCTGGGGACTCTCACCAACCAAAACCTGAAAAGGCTAAAATTTCAGCTCCGGAGCTTTCTCAGTCAGCCCCGGTGCTTTCGGTGCCCAGACCTTCGGAACCAAGGCCTTCGGCTCCATTAGTGATTTCGGCTCCGTCCTCTCCTGCAGCCTTCTACATATCGGCACCAAGGGGCTCCTCGGTTCAGACCATTACCACTGTATCGGCACCGACCATTCAGTTGGCGCAGACCTTGACAGCATCAGCTCTGAGATCTTCCTCGGAACCGAGGCCTTTATTGTTGACTCCAGTTTTGTCGGTTCCAGCTTCGGCACCGACAACCACTTTGGCACCGATCCCTGGGTCGGTGCAGGCAATGACATCGGCACCGATGACTTCTTTGGTGCAGACTGCAGTAGTTCAGTCTTTCTCAGCACCATTGTCCTCGGTGTGGTCAGATGAGATGGGCACCGAGTCTGCCTCTTTTGTGGACAGGCCTGTTTCTCCCTCAGTCTCTGTGAGGTCCACTAGAAGTCTTTCTGAACATGATGTGTTGTGTCTTGTGGACCAGGCATTCTTGGCCAGAGGTATTTCACCCCCCCCCCCAGGAACTATCCTTCCTTGGGAGGAGATCACCCATCCCCAAAGACACCTTCTTATTCTCCTCCTTCATTGCCTTTGACGTCCATGGATATAGTACAGTCTTCCCCTTCAGCGGTTCCCTTTATGGATCTCACTAAGGAACCGAAGTTGCCTTTGTGACAGGAAAGTTTTGCTACGACCCAGGATGTCAGCTGTGACACGCATAGCTTGCTGCTCCACAGCCATCCAGGGACTCTGAGTCAGCAGGCTGAGCCACTTAGTGGAGGAGTACCCCCTGTCCTAGACATACACTCCTCTCTTGGTGGACCAGCTTTCCAACTGATGGAGAAGGCTTTCACTGCTGCTGGCGATATTGGACTATCTATACCTCCGCCCTCCTCTGGTACACTGGTTTCACAAGTTTAACCTAGCGGAAACCAGGTGCAAGGGCCTCAGAACATATTCCCTCAGGAATCCACTTTTCCGTTGACTTTCCAAGCTTCTCCTGCTGAGGAGGTCCACCGGAAAAGTTTGTGTAAGAGGAAGCACATGGACTCCACATAGGAGTCCCTCACCGAAGACACAGATTTCGATGAGGGGGAAGGATCCCCTTGGTCACCCTCTGAGGTATCCTTTGGCGATATCCTTGAAATTCTGAAACAGAGAGGTGACTGGCAACCCTCAATTCTGACCCCTGAGGAATCTGTGTTCCTGCAGGCCTTTCTCGCCTGGCCTCCTACCTCCTGGGTTACTCCACCTGCCACTGAACTTGTCAAGTTCATCGTGCAGCGTGCTTGGAAGGCCCCTGAAACTGTTGAAGCTATTCCCCGGAGGCCAGATAAGATCTTGGCCCTTCTGCTTCAGATCCCCATTGGTCCAAAGGTCTTCCTGTAGATGCTTTGGTGGTGGCGGCCACAACAAAAAATGATCTGGCAGAAGAAGAAAGCCAGACTGTCCACCCACCTAACAGAGAGTCCTGGGCCCTGGACAGAATAGGGAAATGCACCTTTGCTTCAGCAACCTTTGCTATCAGGTCCCTGAATTATATGGCACATTTTACCAGGCTTCAAAGGGATCTGGTTTCAGAGCTCTCTGAAACCTTGGCTGGTGCAGTGTCTGATGAGGTCCATGACAAAGAGGCCTCTCAGCTGGCCACCATTGAATCTATATCTAACTCCTCTATGCGATTGATATCTCATGCATCAGAAGGAGCAGCTAGAGCAGCAGGTTCAGCTGCAGTCTTGAGATGACACTCCTGGATGCCATTGTGCAACTTCGCGGAACCCTTTAAGTCTTCCTTTCTTAATGCCCCTATTGAGCCCTCCTCATTGTTTGGGCCCAAAGTTAAAAGCACACTGGCCACATGTGAACAAGATGGTAAGACCCTTTCTGCTGTAGGTGTCCGTTATTCTTCCCCTCAACGTGCTTTCTCCTAAAACCAAAAGAGTGGGAAGATATGGTTCAAGAAATCTCAGGGTCCTTTCCATGACACACAGGCTGAGTTCTCCCCCAGAGGCAGAGGGGGAAACTCACAGGGAAGATGCTCCTTTTGGGGCAGAGGGGAACCGCGTAACCAGGGTTCCAGGGATTCTTTACCTGGTCAATCCTACCAGTGCGACCGCGTAACCAGGGTTCCAGGGATTCTTTACCTGGTCAATCCTAGCAGTGCTCCTGAAGAGCGGCCCAACTCCTTTCCTCTGGTGGTGGTTGGGGGTTGTTTCTCCTTGTATCCTTCTGCCTGGCTAACCATCACCACCGATTCTTGGGTACAAAGGATCATAACCAGTCAAAGGGAAGAAGAAGCACTAGAGATAGAAAAGCTGCTAAGAAAAAGAGTCATCCAAATAGTCCCTCCAGACCAGATAGGATCCAGATTCTACTCAAGACTCTTTTTGGTGCCAAAGAAAACTGGGGACTGGAGACCAATTTTGGATCTCAGTGTATTGAACAAGTTTGTGAGAGTACAAAAATTCTGGATGGTCACTATACAGTCTATCCTCCCGCTTTTGGAAAAAGACAATTGGATGTGCTCTATAGATCTTCAAGATGCGTACTACCACATAAAGGTGGACAGGCCATCAAGAAGATTTCTGCACTTCTGTGCGGGAGCCAGTCACTACCAGTTCAGAGTACTTCCCTTCGGACTCTCTACAGCCCCCAGAGTGTTCACAAAGTTGTCACAGCTCACTTGCGACTTCAACGATTCCAGGCGTTTCCATACCTAGATGACTGACTCATTTCTGTCCCCACCAGACATCTACTGGAAAAAGCCGTGGCATACTGTCTCCTTGCTGCTTAAAGGCTAGGCATAACCATAAACTGGCAGAAATCCAATCTCACCCCATCTCAGTTGACAGAATTCATAGGGGTTATCTTGGACACAATAAACTGCAGAGCTGCTATTCCAGAGCACAGAATTTTAAGGATAAAGTAACAACTAGTTCCAATCCTTTCAAAGGAAAAATTCACGGCTCACTCGGTTCTACAGCTGTTGGGTTCCATGGCAGCCTCCATCACCATTGTTCCCCTGGCCAGGTTTCACATAAGGCTTCTACAATGGCTACTGCTCACCCAATGATATCCTTTTCAGCATCCTCTTTCAGCCATGATTCGAGTAACAGACAGGTGCAAACAGGATTTAAATTGGTGGATGACACACAATCTCTCACAATGGTCTCGCTCCTTTTCCCCCCAGCAACCCAAGGCCACAGTGACCACGGACGCCTCCCTGATGCGGTGGAGGGGGCTACATCAGGGACAGACAGTCAAAGGCACTTGGTCCCAACTGGAGGCCCATCTGCATATAAATGTTCTAGAGCTGAGGATGGTGCTTCTGGTGTTGCAAGCATTCCATCCCCTGCTGCCATCTGGGACAATTGCGATTCAATCAGACAACATGGCAGTGGTCTGGTACATCAACAATCAAGGTGGAACCAAATCTTACCCCCTTTTTCGAGAGGTCATGAGGATATGGCGATGGTTACCAACCGTTTTCTTCTAGCAATGCACATTCCTGGGAGTTCCAACGTGATAGCAGACAGGCTCAACAGGTGCATTCTTCAACCTCACGAGTGGTCCCTGAATCCCTTGATAGCGGCGGAGATCTTCCACCACTGGGGCCATCCTTGCTGCGACCTCTTTGCATCCCCGAAAAACTACAAATGCAGCAACTACTTCGCCCTGATTCCCCCTCTGGGACAGTCACCCAGGGATGCTCTAGTCCAAGATTGGCCCCCGGGTCTTCTCTATGCATTTCCGCCCCTTCCTCTCATTCTCCAGTTTCTGAAGAAAGCCCGGCGGTTGAAGAGCAAAGTAAATCCTCATAGCACCATATTGGCCATGACAGATTTGGTTCCCATCCCTTTGGCCTCACCTACTAGATCGACCAAGGATTCTCCATCCAATCCCGGAGTTGATCTCACACCCACAGAACCTGATTCATCCCAACCTGAACAGCCTGAAGCTAACGGCTTCGCTACTCCAATTCCCTTGATTGCCAGGCAGAATGGTCTTGCTTTACCAGTACGTGATATTCTCATTGCTTCTTATAAGTCTTCCACTAGAATTACTTATCTGAGCAAGTGGAAAAGATTTACCTGTTGGCTGAAAGATAAACAAGTAGATCCCTTTTCAGCACCAGTGTCAATAATACTAGACTATCTGGCCGACCTGTTTCAATCGGGTCTATCTGCCTCTACCATTAGAGTTAATTTGGCTGCAATTTCTAATTTTCATGAGGGTGTCCAAGATTCCTCTCTTATGTCCCATAAATTGTGCAAGACCTTCATAAAAGGTGTGAATCATCTGAATCCACCTTTTAGAGAATCTATTCAACCATGGGATTTATCATTAGTTCTACAAGCTCTGACAATGGCATCTTTTGAACCAGCCTCTTCTTGCGACCTCAGGTATTTGTCATGAAAAACCTTGTTTTTGGTCACTGTTACTTCTGCCAGATGTATTTCTGAACTTCAAGCTTTATGTATCAAGACTCCATACTTGATTTTTCATAGAGATAGAGTGTCTCTGAGAACTAATCCATCATTTCTGCCTAAAGTGATCTCTGAAATGTCCATTAATCAAGCCATTGAATTGCCAGTTTTCTTTCCCAACCATTCAAACAGAGGAGAGTATTGCCTACATACCCTAGATATACACAGGCAAATCCATTTTTACTTAAACAGGACTAAATCCTTTCATAAACCTGACCAGTTATTTTTGGCCTTTTCTGGATCTAGATTAGGATCGGCTGTTGCTTAGGTCACATTAGCTAGATGGTTGAAGGACTGTGTGACCTTTATTTACACACAACGTAATATCTCGTTGCCTACCACCATGAAAGCTCATTCAACAAAGTTGGTGGCAACTTCTGCTGCCTTCCATGCCAGAGCTTCTTTACATGACATCTGTGCAGCTGCAACTTGGGCTACGCCTCATACTTTCATCAATCATTATAAATTGGATTTGGCCTCCAGTGGAAGAGCATCTTTCAGTTCTATGGTGTCAGGAATGTCATTTCATGAGAGCCTCCCAGGAATAGAGGTAGCTGGGGACTCTGTCCCACACGTAAGGAATGAACGAGGATTAACAATATCAGATAAAGAAGTTATGTCCTACCATAATGTTCCCTCTGTATTGTTGATCCTTGTTCAGTCATTACAACCCTCCCTCTTTCCCCCTCCTGTGGTTTCTAGTGGATCTCACCATCCAGTTCTCTTAGGTTATTTGACCAGAGGTAGCCTCTACCTTCTTTAACTTGCAAACTCAATCTGAGGTAACAGGGAGAGGGGAATTGTGGGTAAGAGTTTAGCTCAAGAGTTTGAAGCTGACACGAGCTTGGAAAATGGCCGGCTCGGTTCTGAGCTCGGAACCGATACCCACACGTAATGACTGAACGAGGATCAACAATACAGATGGAACATTATGGTAAGACATAACTTCTTTTTAACTACTTAAGATAAAGAAGTTATGTACTCACCATAACATTCCATCTTAGTAGTTATACTTCATTTTCTGCAACCGTCTCTCCCTCCTTCCCCCAAACCTGTTCTAGGTTAGCATTATTGAGTTGCTATAGTTTAATTAGTGGCAAACTCGATCTGAGGGAAGGTAGGAGTGGTGAGGGATTGTGGGTAAGGGAAGGAGCTTGGAGCAGATGCTTGATAAAATGTTGCCAGCTCGGATCCGATATGGATTCAAATCCCCACAGGTTGCAGAAAATGAAGTATAACTACTCAGATGGAACATTATGAAGTGAGTACATCACTTCTTTGTACATGCACAAACCCCATCTTGGTATGTTTAAACTGGCAGATAGTAAAAAACAGTGCCAATTAATTTCTAGTCTATATCGTCAGAACTTTGCTGTGCATTCAGTTAGATTAGACAGAGCCAAAGTAATTATATTGAGGCAAATGCAATCAGGCTAAAATGTTCCATTTCATACACAGGTATAAACATGTTAGATAATATTACTTGGAAGCACGCTGTTGGGAAATGTTGGCACTGGGAGGCTAACAATGTAAAAATGGTGCCCAAATCCCTGGGGAATATATAAACTTGCTTAGTAAAGGTATGCACTGAAGACCAAGTAGCAGCTTCAAGGATGGAATTGGTGTTCAACCCCTTGAAGAAGGCACCAGAAGAGGCAACAGCCCTAGTGGAATGAGCTCTAACAGAAGTAGACAAAAATTTGCCATGAAAAGAATAAAAAAGGGAAATGGCCTTAGATATCCAGGAGGAGAAGGTTTGCTTAGAAACAGCCACATGCAAAGACCTGGGATGAAAGGAAACAAAAAGCTGATCAGACTTACGAATACTCCTAGTTTTATCCAAATAATACCTGAGCTCTCTCTGCAAGTCTGTTAGCAGGACCCTCTCATTAGCAGACTGAGGAGAAGGGAAAAAGGAAGGGAGTTGTACCAGCTGATTCAAGGATAACCCATTTACTACCTTGGGTATAAAATAATGATTAGTATGAAGGGACACCCTGTCCCCATGAAAAAACAAAAAGGAGGAATAACTGCCTGGAGCTCAGAAACTTTCCAAGCAGAAATAAGAGCCAGCAAAAAAAAAAAAAACGTCCTCCAAGTTCAGTGTTGCAAAGAAGCAGAATATGCAGGGTCAAAGGAGCCTGTGTCAGGTTTTCCAAAACAAAAAAAAAAGGTCACAAGGAGGAGGAATATGTTTTCTTGGAGTCCTAATATGCAAGATGCCTTTAAGAAATCATTTGACCTCAAAACAAGAAGTCAAAGGAGGATTGAAAGGCAGACAAACAGAAACTGCTGACAAACGGGCCTTCACAGAAGTATAGGGCAAGCCAGACTGGAGAAACTCACACAAATAAGAGAGGACCAGAGGGTCCCCACTAAAAAAGCATTCAGGTTACAAGCGTGGCACCAGACTTAAAATCTTTTCCATTTGGACATATATGATTTTCTGGTTGAGGGTTTCCTCGCCTCTACACCCCTCAGCATGTCCTCAGAAAAGAGGTGAATGAATGGGATCAAAACCCTATTACCCACAATGTCAGTTGCAGAGTGGACAAGTGGGGATGGATGAGAGACCCATTGTGTTATGTGATGAGATCCAACCAATGAGGTAACTTGAGATGATTGTCCCTAGCCAGATGCATTAAGAGAGTGAACCAGTGTGGTCTCAGCCAAAAGAGAGCCACTATAAAGATTGGGAAGTTCAGCTGAATTTTCTGCAGGGTTCTTGAAAGTAGAGGAAGAGGAGGGAAAGCATAAAGAATCATCCCCTTCCAAAGAAAGGAAAGGGCATCTGTCTTCTATGACAGATTGTTTAGCACTCTGGAACTCAAGAGAGGAAGCTTTCTGTTCAGAGGGGAGGCAGAAAGATTTACCTGTGTAATACCCCACCAATGGACAATGTCCAGAAATACATCTCTATGAAGTATCCATTTGTGAGCCTGTGTTTTGGACCTGCTTAGAGAGTCTGCCACTAGATTGTCTTCTGAAGGAATGTATACTTCCTGAAGAGTTAACTGATAACCAAGATCCACCTCCCAAACCTGAAGCTGCATCTTGCAGAAGAGGCAAGATTTTGTACACCTCTGCTTGTTGACATACCACATCATTGTAGTAGTGTTTGTGTACACCTTCAAGGGGTCTGGAGAGAATATGGGGCCAGAATCAGAGCTCTCATGGGGAGGCCAAAGACCTTGAACTTATAGATGACCAAGAGAAGCCCCCCACTCCATGGCTCAGGCAAGTGTGAACAACTCTTGAGAAGGGACTGGAGACTAAAAGGGCTGGCCTGGGTTGAGAGCAAACTGTTGAAGCCACCACTTTAATTCCTTCTTGAGACAGAGAAGGAGATGTATACTGAAATCCAGAGGGTGACGATGCTGTAGCCAAAACTCACTTGCAGTACCATTGAAGCTTCTCCATATGCAGTCTAGCAAAAAGAAACATTGAAATAAAAGAGGCCATGAATCACAGGGCTCCAAGAAACTCCCTGGTTGGCATGGCAGTCAGAGGAAGAAGAGATTGAAAGAAAGCTGTTAATGGCAATACCTTTGGAGGTGGAAGAGAGCCCAACATTGGCACCATTTGCATCCTGCTTCCCAGATACACATTATCCTGAGAGGGAATCAAGACGGACTTTTAGAAGTTGATAGTAAATGCCAGACTTTGAAGAAGAGAGATAGTGACCTGCAGATCCTGTAACAATCGACTGGGATAAGGCACCTGAAGTAACAGGTCATCTAGATAAGGAAAACTCTGAATGCCTTGGAGCCTGCAGAAGACAATCACAGGAACTAGGCATGTTGAAAATACCTGTGAGTTAGCAGATAGGCCAAAGGTCAATACGGAGAACTGAAAATGAGAGGAAGATACAGAAAAATTTCCTGAAAACAGAGTGAATAGGAATGTGAAGGTAAGCATATTTCAGATCCAAGGACACCACAAAAACCTAGGATAATAAAAGAGGAAACAGAGTTTGAAGAGTAAGCATCAGAAAAAAGGCATCTTGAGAAATGTGTGGCATCCAAGTGCCCTTTTTTTGAGGAACCAGGAAAATCCTTGAATAAAAAACCCTGCTGGACTAAAACTACTTTCCCACTTGGGAAGGGGGGGACAGGTTAAATGGTTCCTTGGTTCAACAGGGACCCTAGAACCTCCAGAAAATGAGGAGGTTGCTCTAGAGGAGGTTGAGTAATCCCTGAAAGAGGAGGAAGATATTCCCATACCATGAAGTAACTCTGATGGATGATAGAAAGAACAAACCTAAGAGTGTGAAGTGATAAGACCCAATTTGGAAGACAAAGGGAGAGCCAAAGGGACAAAGGAACCTGGATGTAAAGAAGGGGGGTGACTTTTCCAAGAGAAGCAGCCATATCAGATAAAGGAAGGCCACATAAATCTGAGAAGTCTTAGCAGAGAGGCCCTGACTCCCACCCTTCCTCCCCTTAAATGCCTGGCGGCATTGCCTGTGAACAAAAGCAGACCTAGAAGGATAATTCCTCTGGAATGTAGGGATAGGAGAGACAAAAATATGTTTAAGGTCTTGCAGGGCTTTGCCTTCATAACGCCTTGTGACAGAACTAACACTTCAGCCCTAGATGAGGCATCAGCAGCATCATAGCTACACTTAATAGAGGGTTGAATCACTTGAGAAGCACAACCTACAAAAGATGAGGCAGGGGATTTGCCTTCAAAATCATGGAGGTCAGAGATAACCTGGCAAGCATGAGAAATCAAATCCAGAGCATACTTGGTCATGTGGGTCTGGTAATCAGTAGCCCTAAAGGCCGAAGTAGGAGCAGTGTAAACTTTCTTACCAACCCTCTTCATTGCCCTACTGTCTTTATCAGAGGGCAAACGTTTGGAAGAGGGCAAACATTTAGAAGGTTTGTCATAAGAGACTGATTCCACAACAGGATCAGCAGAAGGACATTTAAATAAAAATTGACAATCATCAGGAACCTTATAGAACCTATCAGGTCTCTTAAGAGCAGGAGGCTGAGATTTGGGAGACTTGGAAGCAGCAATGAAAGTATCTGACAAAGCAGCCAACATAGGAGGAACTGCCAATGGTTTAGGAGTATCCACCTGAAGCAGCTCATAATATCTTCTCTGAATATCAGGCACTTGAGAAAAATCCCACAGTTCCTCAAAAGGAGACTCAGGGCTAATAGACTACTCATCAGAACCATAAGCCAAAGGCAAAGGCATCTGTGAAGAATAGGACAAAGACCACTCACCAAACACTGAATCCTTATCCAAGGAATCTGACTCCTTAAGCCATTTAGAAGGGGTAGAGGACCAAGGAGGTACAGAAACCCCTTAAGAAGCCTTTAGGGCCATTAGAGCAGAAAATAAGCCATGAGTAAACTCTTGCCATTCCTTTTGAAGATCCTTAGAATGGACTGAAATGTGCTTCACTTTTTGTCTTTTCTTAGAAGGAACGTCAGCTCTAACAAATAACAGAGGTTCCTTGGTGAGATTCGATAAGAGAAACTGCAACTTCCACCCTGACCAATATCTGAGGAATCCATCTAGGACCCTCAGTGATAATCAACTGTGGTTCCTCCTCAATGTCCAGAGCAGATGCCTGCAAAGCCTCAGAGGACGTGTGAAAAGATGGATCCATGCCAAACTCCAGCAGGATCACAGCAAAGCAATCCAACTTAGATGCAAGACAACCCACAGAGCTGTTACCTTCTCCTAGAAGGATGTCCGGTGGAGGCAGAACAGCTATAGAATTTGTCCAAGAGTACTTGGCCTTCATTGTGACTTATGGTTCCTACAAGATCTTGTTTAGGTTTTTGCATACTGGCCAAGCATCAGCCTGCCCTGGACAAGACATCCCTTTTATGTAGAATACTGCAATAGTGATATAGAAAGACATGAAACAGTCAGCTGATCAGCAATGGAACAAAAACAGAAGGGTGGGTTTAATCAGAATGGAAGCATAAACACAGCCATGGGAAGTTAGGTGGGATTTTAGGTTGTGTTTGAAATGTCAGATAATGTATTGTCTCTTTTTAATTTCTCCAAGTCTTTTGGATTTGTAGCACCGTGACAGGAATGGACCCCATTCCTAAGTCAACATATGGTTAAATTTCATGAAATTAATGTTATTTCATTTGTTGATGTTAGCCAAAAATACACTTTGCAGCACCCACAATGTGCCCAATATTGACTCCTGCAATTCATATGGCGTCACATGTATCAGTAACATATCCAAGTATGTTTGTAAATTTTTTTTTTATAAAAATAAAAAAAATGTAAGAAACTTCTCTGTGTGGAAGATTTTCAATCTGTATATATCTAGCTAATCACTGTATATTAATCAGACCAGGTAACGGTAGGGCGAGTTTAAGTTCACTACTTCTACTAAGTCAAAAAATAATAAAAATATATAATTTGAAATATTATATATAATTACTAAGTATTTGAGAGTAATCCAAGCAGGGTAGACAGTCAGGAGATTACTTGTTTTTTACATTCTTTTTTGTAAGACCCTTTGCTCCTACTACTGCTTTAGGGTGGATGAGATGGAGTTCCAGTTCTTAGCAACATAGGTTGAGTAAAGTAAATCACCTGCACTGTTATGAGACTTGGTCCTGATCAGCAGATGTTTACTCTGTGAGCAGGGATTCCTAGGAAGGAATTAGTCTTTGAGGATGTTTTGTAGTGATGGTCACGTGTCTGTTTTCTGTATTATTTTGTGGGCACTAAGAAGATGAGATTAGGTAAGGTAATTAGGTAGAAGTTCTGCATGTTCTACTGTTGCAGTCCTAACTGCTTGGATTTCCTGCTGTGAAATCCCTAGACTGGCCTAACAGAGAATTTCCTCCCCCTCTGGGAATGGGCAGATGCCCTGAATGATGTCAAAATGTCCGGATATAAAGGGAGGCATGCGGCACCATGCGTTCACTCCTTTTTTGCCATCAGAGCCCAAAGTAGAATGCTATTCAGTGCATTAGTCAGTCCACACAAGCAAAAGATGGCATCTAAAGCTATGTACCCCTTTGGGGAACTTTTCATATGTTTTTTGACTAATGTCAGAGGAAGTTAATTGTCTCCACTGTGACAAGCGGATAGCAAACCAGAATTTTCACTCATTTTATGTAGCTTGTTTGGGCCTAGAAGGTGTAGTTGTGTAAAATCTTACTGTAATGGTAGATTTCCTTGCCTTCACTGCTGCAGTATTCTTCATAGATGATATTCCCTGCCTTGTAAGCCCGATGTCTGGCCACTCTGCCAAAGCCTGCTCTTGCTTTAAGGTATGCCGTACGTCACCCAAACACTCCTTGCATTGCGTAGAGCATAAAGATGATGTTCAGGCATACCATCTACAGAATTGATTGACCCAGTAGGAACAGCAGTCCAAGGAACCCAAGAGGTAACCTGTACATCTAGGAAGGGAAAGGACTAGGGGGATGGAGGGAGGGAGCAAATACTGCAGCAGTGAAGGCAAGGACATCTACCATTATGGTAAGCTTTTACACAACTGTACTGTGTCCTTACATTCACTGCTGCAGTATTTTTCACAGATGGGAGAGAGTGCCAAAGGTCAAGAGGAAACTTGGGAGGAGGAAGGAGTAGAAAAGTCCCCTACAAAAGCCATGAAGAACGGCACTACCAAACCCAGCCCTAGATCTAGAGATACCATCCAACTTGTAGTGGTTGGTAAGGGTATGCACAGAAGTCCAGGTAGCTGCTTGTAGAATAGAATTAGTATATAAGCCCTTGAAAAAAGCACCTGAAGAAGCCACAGCTCTAGTAGCATGAGCCTTAACTGAAGAAGGAAGGCTCTTGCCATAAAAAAGTGTAACAAAAGGAAATAGCCTTAGAAATTCAAGAAGAATAAGTTTGCTTGGATACAGCTAGTCCTAATGATTTAGGATGAAATGAAACAAAAAGCTGATCAGATTATAACATTAGTCTTATCCAAATAAACCCCAAGTTGCCTATGCACATCCAAACTATGCACTATCAGATTGTGGAGAGGTGAAAAAAGTAGGCAGATTACTAGACTGATTTAAGTGATAGCTCATTAACTACATTAGGCATAAAAGAAAGACTAGTGCGCAATGACACCCTGTCCACATGAAAGATCAAAAAAGGAGAACAAGCCATAAGGCTTGCAACTCAAGACTCTCGTCTTGCAGAAGTAATACTTAACAAGAGAGCAGTCTTACAAGAGCAATTTTGCAAGGAAGCTGAAGCAGCAGGCTCAAAAGGAGCCTGAGTCAACTTCTCCAAAACAAAATTAAGATCCCAGGAAGGAGGAACAGGTTTTCTGGGAGGTCTAATATTAAGGACGCCTTTAAGAAATTGTTTAACCTCAAATCTAGAAGCTCAAGTAGGAGAAGGCAGACAAGCAGAGATAGCTAAGTGAGCCTTAGTAGAAGAATAGGCCAAATCAGCACTGAGCAACTCACATAAATAAGAGAGAACCAAAGGGACATCCACAGTAAGTGGATCCCAGCTACATGAAAGAGAGAAAATAGAAAACCTCTTCCATTTGGATAAGTAGGATTTCCTAGTAGCAGGTTTCTTGGCCTCCTGCAGGATGTCCTCAGAAAAAAAAGTTGTCTTTGAGGAATCAAAATCTTATCACCCCAGTGTAAGTTGAAGCATGAACAGATGAAGATGGATGAGAGACCCCTTGTCTTGAGTGAGTAGAGCCACCCTGTGAGGTAACTTGTTATAATTGCCCCTGGCTAGATGCAGAAGTAGAGGGAACCAGTGCTGTTGTGGCCAAAAGGGAGTCACCAAGATGTTGGGAGCATTCTGTTGAATCTTGAGCAGGACTTTAGGAATGAGAGGAAGGGGCAGAATACATAAAGAAACAGCCCCTTCCAAGGAAATGAGAGGGTGTCCACCTACCACATCAGAAGACCTGGGACTCTGGCACAAAACAGAGGAAGTTGTCTGTTCAAAGGGGAGGCAGAAAGATCCACTTGAGGAGTAGTACTTAATGTCTAGAAACAGATCCTTGTTAAGAACCTACTCAGAGTGTCTGCCACAGTGTTCTGATTGGAATGGATATAAACTCCCTGAAGAGTCATGTGAAACTTGACAGCAGGATACCATACCAGAAGTGCCAACTGGCAAAGAAGATAAGATCTCATTCTTCCCTTTTTGTTGATATCCCACATCACTGTGGTATTGTCTGTGAACACCTTGAAAGGCCCTGCAGAGAAAAGAGGATAAAAGGCTTGGAGAGCTAGAAGAACAGCTCTTATATCTTTGACATTGATGTGCTTCTGCTGACAGGGCGACCACACCCCCTGTACCTATAGGGAGCCAAATGTCACTCCCTGTCCCATGTCTGAAGAGTCTTGTGAACAATTCCTGAGAGGAAAGCAGGGGATGAAAAGGAATCCCTAGATTCCTGACAACTGCTGAATTCACCAGTGAAGTTCCTGTCTAACACAATGAAGAATAAGAACTACAAATTCTAAAGGATGTGCATGTTGAAGCCACAATGTCTTCAGAAACCACTGAAACGTGCTCATATGTAGCTTGACCACAGGGAGCATAGGAATGGTGGATGCCATGAAACCCAGAGCTCTCAGAAACTCCCTGGCGATAATGGAATCCAAGGGAAGAAGACAATGAAAGAAAGAAATGAGAGTGAAGGCTTTTGGAGGAGGAAGGGATGCAAGCATTGGTACCATCTGAATCATGTAACCCCCAAAGAAAATGATCCTGAGAAGGAGTTAGAAAAGCCATTTTGAAATTTATTGTGAACCATAGGCTCTGAAGAAGGGAAATGGCAAAATGAAGATTTTGCAAAAGGATCTCTGGAGAGGATGCTTGAATCAATGGGCCATCTTAGTAAGGAAATATTTGGATCCCTTGAGGCCTGCAAAAAGCAATCATGGGAGCAAGGTATTTGGTGGACACACTTGGGGTAGTAGAAAGGGCAAAGTAGAGAACTGAAAATGTCAGGAAGCAACAGAGAAATGCAAAAACATCCCGAAAAGAGGATAGATTCACATATGGAGATAAGCATCCTTGAGATCCAGAGACACCATTTAGGCCTGAGGGATCATGAGAGGAAGCATACTCTGAAGGGGCAACATCCGAAAGGAAGACACGTTTAGAAAAGTGTTTATATGAGAGAGTTCTAGAATAGGTCTCCAAGTGCCCCCTTTTTTTGGCCCTAGAAACAATCTAGGGTAGAACCCTTTCCCCCTTTGAGACACAGATACATCTTGAATAGTACCCTGAGTCAAGAGATGTGGAAGAACCTCTGGGGAAAAGGAGAGTTGTTCCCAAGGAGGCTGTGGAATGCCCATAAAAGGAGGACTGGATTTCCACACCAAGAAGTACCCCTGATGAATGATAGAACCCAAGAATCCTGAGTGATCTGAAGCCAAACAGGAAGAGAAAGAGAAGGGCAATGAGAAAGAGGAATGTGGCTGGGAAGAGATAAATGTCACACCACACCTGGTTTTTCAGGAAAGGAAAGATTCAGAATCCCTGAAAACTGAGTAGCTTTAGCAGGAGGGGCGTATTTTCCACTCTTTTTACCTTTAATAGAAGAGCGAGATTGCCTACAAACAAAGGCTGGCTTAGTGCAGTAGTTTCTCTGAAATTTAGGCACAGGAGAAACAAACACATGTTTAAGCTTCTGTAAAACCCTACCCCCTTATCCTGAAGGGATTTAAACAAACCAGTAGATGCTTCCCCAAACAAAAGTTTAGCATCCAGAGGAGCATCCATCAATTTAACCTTAATATCATTAGGTAGAGGTTGAAGCCTAAGTCAGGAATACTGTCTCATCACTGAACCAAAAACAGCAGAACTAGAAGAGGCATCTGCCATATCATAACTGCTTTTGATAGAATGGTGAATGACCTGAGAGGAAGGTCCCTAGCAAGGAAAGACCAGAAGTTTTACACTCAGAGTCTGGAAAATCAGAAAGAAGTTGACAGGCCAGAGAAAGCAGAGCCAACACATACCTATAGGTCTGGTAATAAGCCTAAAAGCCAGAGTAGCAGAAGTGTAAACCTTTTTCCCTAGTCTTTCCATGGTCCTGCTGTCCTTGTCAGATGGTAATAACTTGGACGAAGGAAGCAATTAAGGTAGCTTATCAGAGGCTGCAGACACCACAGAGGGGTCAGTAGCAGGACACACACAAAAAATAACAATCCTCAGGCACCCTATGAAACCTTTCAGGCTTCTTGGGATCAGGAGGCAGAACATCAGGTGCATGAGAGGCATTGGAAAAAGTATCCGGCAAAACTGGAGAAATAGCTGCAGGTTTAGGAGATTCCAACTGCAGCAATTCATGGTACCTCATGTATATCAGAGACATGAACACAATCCCTAAAGATTGTATCTTCAAAGGGGATTTCCTCAAAAGGAGCATCAGGAGTAATAGATTCCTCCTCGTCTGACCCATAGTTCAAAGGAGAAGGACTTTTAGTAAATTAAGTCAGGGATTTATCATCAGAATTTGATTTTTTCTCAGAAGAATTCTATTCTCTAGGCCTTTTGAGAGAAACAGAAGACCAAGGAAGAGCAGGAATGGAAACTCCCTGAGGAGGCTTTAATGACATCAAAGCAGTAAATAGCCCCTGAATGAAGGCCTGTCACTCACTTTGTGGATCCCTAGGAGCGGAAGAAACATATTTAGTTTTTTGTTCCTTTTTTAAGGGAACGTCACCCCTATAAAACTGAGAAGCCTCAGACCCAGTATGGCAGTCCACAACCACAGAACCATAGTAGGAACTTCTTCCCCAACTAAAATCTGAAGAACTCCCTTAGGTCCCTCAGACAAAAATCAACTGTGGTTCCTCTGAATGTCTGAAAAGGACACCTGCAAAGACTGTTCGGACATGCTGCCAGCTGAATCCTCACCGGCCTCCAACCCGGTTGTGGCAGAGAAATCAGACAACACAGCCAGGTGAGCCTCCAAGTTTGTAACAACCTTGGGAGAAAGACCTGGAAGGGGCTGGACAGTGGAAGATTCTAGTCATACCTTTTTCACCTTCTTCCCTAATGACTGACCCCCAAGGGCATGAGATTCCTTCTATTGTATTTTTGGCAAGAAGCTTAAGACGCTGATTCTCAAGATACAAGGAAAGTGAAGAAAACCTACTGCAAAGGTATTTCAGGATGAATGCCTGACATCAAACAAGATGTATGGTCATGAGAAGCACCTAGCAAAAAGTCACTTATCGTAGTGGTCTTTATGGGGAATCTGCCTCCCGCACTGGCATTTGCCATTCCTGGATGACATTAACCTCAAAGAGCACAAAAAAGTTAAGAAAAAACAAAAACCCCAATGAGGCACTTAATCTGCAACTTGCTAGGAGTCAGCAAACAGGCCTAGGCATAGGTGGTAGCACGAAAATGTGTACAGCTGGTGGAAAACAGACATAGTCAAACGGTTACCTTCATGCTGTCTATCACGGATGACCAAAGGGCCACATCACCGAACCGTTTCTGCGAAACCGGAACCGCAAAAACTTTTGAATATCAAAAAACCTTGTATTTTGACATGTCCGACCACACCACACCTACAAACAAGTGCTAACTTGGGTCAAAAAGGGGGCAAGATTTTGTTCGGACATTCGGTATTGGGTTCGAAATTCTGAATGCCGACATTATGAAGGTAAACCTAGGCAAACAAGACCGATGGTAAAAACAAACATTCGGACTGTCGGCACATAATTTCTGTATGATATGTATAAATGTCACTTTTATGCCCTACACTAGGCAAGAAGCATTTGGGTGACATTCAGGGTACTTTAAAGCAATAGTAGGCTTTGGTAGATTGGCCGGACATAGGGCTTCCATGGCAGGGAATCCTATCAGTGAAGAATGATGCAGCAGTGAAAGTTAGGACATCACAACATACCTGTCAGTTCTTTGCTCACTTTAACAATAGGGCAATCAAGTGTAGGGCTGAGATTCTAGCTAAACACCTTAGTGAGTCGTTAGGGCCGTTGCTTACCATTTCATAGCATAGGGTACCAGATGACACTTGTTTGTGGCCGCCAGTCCACCCAGGTTTATGGTCAAAAAAGGTGAGATGCCTTCATTGTCTCCTGTGATGACTGAAGTTGTGGCCCAGGCCTCTATAGAGACCTGTTCATAGTCCAATATGCCTACAGGTCCCTCTACATATGCCCAAGCTGAAGAACAGCTTGTTCGTTGGGTCCGGAACTAATTTACAGGTTCCAGCTTCCAATGACCATTTTCCATGTGTTGAAGGGGGGGCAGAGTTCCCCATCTTCACAAGATCACCTCTGTTCACCATTCTCGGGAAGCAGACACCTGCCCATGTCCTGGCCTTAGTGCTGACATCACCCATAGGTCCAAGCCTAAGGATTCACATTAAAAGGCTGGATCCAGCTTGCCCCAGCTTAGGCCTACAAATTGCCACTCCCAGACTCAGGCCTATCTGCAGGACCTGATTAGGCTGTTTGATGATTTGATTACTGTAGTCAGACCTAGATGCCTTAACCTCCCTGGTTCTGCTCCTAAATTGTATGCTGGTAAAATAAAAAGGGACATCTACCCCCAAGAATCTTCATATTCTTTTAATTCAGAAAATGAAGATGAGGACTCCTTATTTGAGGAAGGTTTCTGTGTTACTTCCTATTGGGATTCAGACTCTTATGAGAATCTAGCCACAACTTCATCCCCTGAGGATATAACTTTTGGTGAGACCCTACACATCCTGAAGGGAACACTTCAAATGAGAAACTCCAGATTACTTTCAGTCAAAGAAGATAATGGGACTTCCAGGATGGCATCACATTGAGTAACAGCTTGTTTCTAGTGCTCCCAGTGTGAAAACAGAAAATCAGCAGAGAAGGGCAGTAGACTTGTGTTTATGGGTAAATTTCAGTAACTGGCTAGTAAGTGCACTTTCTGAATGCTGGGAATAAAGAAACAGAGAAGACCTGGAAAAATCTGCTACAAAATGTGAAGAAGAAACTCTGACTGGGGAAAGTTCTTCAGCTGTTCAGCAAAAAGCAATGAAACCTTCAGACATGACTTTCAATAACCTACAAGAAGATATAAGACAACTGCACACAGACCTGGTTAAAATAAACAAAACACTGATTGAGTATATCTACACAAACTACAAAAGACTGTAAAAAATGGAAGACACTTTAAACAGATATTCAGATGAGATGATGATGCTGCAAAAAGTGGTTGAAATGAAGAAAAGGCTGGCTGAATATGAGACTGCACAGGAAGAGATGTTTCAAAAAATAATAGAATTAGAGGACGGAACACGTAGGGAAAACCTGAAATTTTCAGCTATGCCAGAGAAGCTGGAAGGAACAGACTGCATTAATTTTATGAAAGCACAAATAAGCAACTGGACTGGTATTCCACAGCAGCAGTTGTTAGTTAAAAGGCCACAGCCTGGCTATAAGAAAACAACCTAGACCTTTAATAGTAAAGATGCAATCCTACCAGCAGTAGGAGTTGATTCTGAGAAAACTGCTGCAGAAGGACAAAGTACTAAAAGTGGGAGACAGCAGAGTGTTTGTGGAGAATGATTACTCGTACACCAGACAGAAGAGGAGCAAATTTTTTTCACTATTCAGGGAATGTCGAGATGCAGGTGTGAGATTCAAACTGCTGTACCCAGCTGTCTTCAAAGTATTCTTCCCTGGAGGGACAAAGCCATTTTTCGATGAAGTACATGCTAAGGAGGAAATACAAAAGTTTGTCTAACAAAAGGTAAGCTCTGAAACAAAAGGATATTCTGCTTTTTATTATTTTGGTAATAAAGACTACAGAGGGACAGTACTTGTGAAACCTTTTCAAATTTTTCAATGGAAAATGTTGGAGAAAAGAAAGGGAGCATGAGAGTTGATTAAAAGAATCAAGAGTATGTTGGAAATGAAGCAGAGACAGGATTATGGAAATGAACAGTAATAAAATCAGTAACTTAAAATGGGATTACAATACAATAATTATATTTGTGAAATATGACACCACAAGAAAATCTGGAAATATTGGAATTTTTTCAGAATTTGTTGGACTTATGAGGGGACTCTAAATCATATGCCATACTTCATGTCATTAATGTTCAGAAAAGTGTTTTAGGGCGGGGGGAGAAGAGGGAGAAAGTTAACTGTAAGTAAAGATTTTATTTTGTTAAATAGTACTAATTTTGTAGGATGTGGTTGTCTTTACATACTATAACTTTTTTCAGTTATTTTAAGTGGAATGGATATTGTACACATTATGCTGTTCTTGTTTTCTTTTTTTTTGTCCCTTCTCTCTTTCTTCTTGTTGAATTTTAAGAAATATAGGCACTGCAATGCAAAAAAAATGGCTTAAAAAGCATGCTGAAAGAAAAAAATAATGTGTTTCTTCTCATTCTTGCATGGACGATTGGCTGGATTAAATACCTTAGATTGCTTTATTAAGTTTTAAGAGAAAGCAAATGAAAAGCAACATTGAATGTTATGAGGCTTTTATTCTAGCAAATATAGGTATGCTCAGTAATAATGCTGCAGCTGGTCTTCATGTTTCCATGGCAACAATCTGATAACGAGAAACTGGCTGCCTGGTTCTTGAGTCTCCATGGAGGCAATCTGATAAAGAGCAACTGGCTACAATCTTGTGGAGAGTAATTGGTTGAGAAAAAAAAAGACAACTTGACTAGGAGAGAATGCTCTCTGAAAGCATTCAGGGGTTTTCCCAGCTGGGAGAGCTATAAAGATCAGACAATATCAAATTAGCACTTGAAGTAAGGCTTTCTCAGTTTTTTAATGTATCATAGATAAACTTAATAAGCTGGGCATAAATCTTCAGTTTACTCGAAGGGATCTAAACCTTGAACTTATAGATTACCAAGAGAAGCCCCCCACTCCATGGCTCAGGCATCTGTGAACAACTCTTGAGAAGGGATGGAGACAAAAAGGGCTGGCCTGGGTTGAGCGCAAACTGTTGAAGCCACCTCTTTAATTCCTTCTTGAGACAGGAAAGGAGATGTACACTGAAATCCAGAGGGTGACGATGCTGTAGCCAAAACTGACTTGCAATACCATTGAAGCTTCTCCATATGCAGTCTAGCAAAAAGAAACATTGAAATAGAAGAGGCCATGAATCACAGAGCTCCAAGAAACTCCCTGGCTGGCATGGCAGTCAGAGGAAGAAGAGATTGAAAGAAAGCAGTCAATAGCAATACATTTGGAGGTGGAAGAGTGCCCAACATTGGCACCATTTGCATCCTGCTTCCCAGATACACATTATTCTGAGAGGGAATCAAGACGGACTTTTAGAAGTTGATAGTAAATGCCAGACTTTGAAGAAGAGAGATAGTGACCTGCAGATCCTGTAACAATCGACTGGGATAAGGTACCTGAAGTAACAGGTCATCTAGATAAGGGAAAACTCTGAATACCTTGGAGCCTGCAGATGACAATCACAGGAACTAGGCATGTTGTAAATACCTGTGAGTTAACAGATAGGCCAAAGGGCAAAACGGAGAACTGAAAATGAGAGGAAGATGCAGAAAAAATTCCTGAAAACAGAGTGAATAGGAATGCGAAGGTAATTATATTTCAGATCCAAGGACACCACAAAAACCTAGGATAATAACAGAGGAAACAGAGTTTGAAGAGTAAGCATCTGAAAAAAGGGATCTTGAGAAATGTGTGGTCTCCAAGTGCCCTTTTTTTGAGGAACCAGGAACATCCTTGAATAAAAAACCCTGCTGGACTAATACTACTTTCCCACTTGGGAAGGGAGGACAGTTTAAATGGTTTCTTGGTTCAACATGGACCCCAGAACCTCCAGAAAATGAGGAGGTTGCTCTAGAGGAGGTTGAGTAATCCCTGAAAGAGGAGGAAGAGATTCCCATACCATGAAGTAACCCCGATGGATGATAGAAAGAACCTAAGAGTCTGAGGTGATAAGACCCAATTTGGAAGACAAAGGGAGAGCCAAAGGGACAAAGGAACCTGGACGTAAAGTAGGGGGGTGACTTTTCAAAGAGAAGCAGCCGTATCAGATAAAGGTAGGCCACAGAAATCTGAGAAGTCTTAGCAGAGAGGCCCCAACTCCCACCCTTCCTCCTCTTAAATGCCTGGCGGCATTGCCTGTAAACAAAAGCAGACCTAGAAGGATAATTCCTCTGGAATGTAGGGATAGGAGAGACAAAAACATGTTTAAGGTCTTGCAGGGCTTTGCCTTCATAACGCCTTGTGACAGACCTAAAAGCTTCATCCCTAGAAGAGGCATCAGCAGCATCACAGCTACACTTAATAGAGGGTCGAATCACTTGAGAAGCACAACCTACAAAAGATGAGGCAGGGGATTTGCCTTCAAAATCATGGAGGTCAGAGATAACCTGACAAACATGGGAAATCAAATCCAGAGCTTACTTGGTCATGTGGGTCTGGTAATCAGTAGCCCTAAAGGCCGAAGTAGAAGCAGTGTAAACTTTCTTACCAACCCTCTTCATTGCCCTACTGTCTTTATCAGAGGGCAAAAGTTTGGAAGAGGGCAAGCATTTAGAAGGTTTGCATAAGAGACTGATGCCACAACAGGATCAGCAGAAGGACATTTAAATAAAAATTGACAATCATCAGGAACCTTATAGAACCTATCAGGTTTCTTAAGAGCAGGAGGCTGAGATTCGGGAGACTTAGAAGCAGCAATGAAAGTATCTGACAAAGCAGCCAACATAGGAGGAACTGACGATGGTTTAGGAGTATCCACCTGAAGCAGCTCATAATATCTTCTCTGAATATCAGGCACTTGATAAAAATCCCACAGTTCCTCAAAAGGAGACTCAGGGCTAATAGACTACTCTTCATCAGAACCATAAGCCAAAGGTGAATGCATCTGTGAAGAATAGGACAAAGACCACTCACCAAACACTGAATCCTCATCCAAGGAATCTGACTCCTTAAGCCATTTAGAAGGGGTAGAGGACCAAGAAGGTACTGAAACCCGTTAAGCCTTTAGGGCCATTAGAGTGGAAAATAAGCCATGAGTAAACTCTTGGCATTCCTTTTGAAGATCGTTAGGATGGACTTAAATGTGATTCACTTTTTGTTTTTTCTTAGAAGGAACATCAGCTTTAACAAATACCAGAGGTTCCTTGGTGAGATTCGATAAGAGAAACTGGAACTTCCACCCTGACCAATATCTGAGGAATCCCTCTAGGACCCTCAGCGATAATCAACTGTGGTTCCTCCTCAATGTCCAGAGAAGATGCCTGCAAAGCCTCAGAGGACATGTGAAAAGATGGATCCATGCCAAACTCCAGCAAGGTCGCAGCAAAGCAATCCAACTGAGATGCCGGACAACCCACAGAGCTATTACCTTCTTCTAGAAGGGCGTCCGGTGGAGGAGGAACAGCTATAGAATTTGTCCAAGACTACTTGGCCTTCATTGTGACTTATGGTTCCTACAGTATCTTGTTTAGGTTTTTGCATACTGGCCAAGCATCAGCCTGCCCTGGACAAGACATCCCTTTTATGTAGAATACTGCAATAGTGATATAGAAAGACATGAAACAGTCAGGTGATCAGCAATGGAACAAAAACAGAAAGGTGGGTTTAGTCAGAATGGAATCATAAAGACAGCCATGGGGAAGTTAGGTGGGATTTTAGGTTGTGTTTGAAATGTCAGATAATGTATTGTCTCTTTTTAATTTCTCCAAGTCTTTTGGGTTTGTAGTACCACGACAGGAATGGACCCCCATTCCTAAGTCAACATATGGTTGAATTTCATGAAATTAATATTATTTCATTTGTTGATGTTAGCCAAAAGTACACTTTGCAGCGCCCACAATGTGCCCAATATTGACTCCTGTAATTCATATGGCGACAAACATATCCAAGTATGTTTGTAAATTTTTTTTTATAAAAAATAAAAAACTTCTCTGTGTGGAAGATTTTCAATCTTTATATATCTAGCTAATCACTGTATATTAATCAAACCAGGTAATGGTAGGACGAGTTTAAGTTCACTACTTCTACTAAGTCAAAAATAATAAAAATATATCATTTGAAATATTATATAGAATTACTAAGTATTTGAGAGTAATCCAAGTAGGGTAAGACAGTCTGTAGATTACTTGTTTTTTAAATTCTTTTTTGTAAGACCCTTTGTTCCTACTACTGCTTTAGGGTGGATGAGATGGAGTTCCAGTTCTTAGCAACATAGGTTGAGTAAAGTAAATCACCTGCACTGTTATGAGACTTAGTCCTGATCAGCAGATGTTTACTCTGTGAGCAGGGATTCCTAGGAAGGAATTAGTCTTTGAGGATGTTTTGTAGTGATGGTCAGGTGTCTGGTTTCTGTATTATTTTGTGGGCACTAAGAAGATGGGATTAGGTAAGGTAATTAGGTAGAAGTTCTGCATGTTCTACTGTTGCAGTCCTAACTGCTGGAATTTCCTGCTGTGAAATCCCTAGACTGGCCTGACTAACAGAGAATTTCCTCCCCCTCTGGGAATGGGCAGATGCCCTCAATGATGTCAAAATGTCCGGATATAAAGGGAGTCATGCGGCACCATAAGTTCACTCCTTTTTTGCCATCAGAGCCCAAAGTAGAATGCTATTCAATGCATTAGTCAGTCCACACAAGCAGAAGATGACATCTAAAGCTATGTACCCCTTTGGGGAACTTTTCATATATTTTTTGACTAATGTCAGAGGAAGTTAATTGTCTCCACTGTGACAAGCGGATAGCAAACCGGAATTTTCACTCATTTTGCGTAGCTTGTTTGGGCCTAGAAGGTGTAGTTGAGTAAAATCTTACTGTAATTGTAGATTTCCTTGCCTTTACTGCTGCAGTATTCTTCATAGATGATATTCCCTGCCTTGTAAGCCCCGATGTCTGGCCACTCTACCAAAGCCTGCTGTTGATTTAAGGTATGCCGAACGTCACCCAAACACTCCTTGCATTGCGTAGAGCATAAAGGTGATGTTCAGGCATACCATCTACAGAACTGATTGACCCAGTATGAACAGCAGTCCAAGGAACCCAAGAGGTAACCTGTACATCCAGGAAGGGAATGTTTTCTTGGATACAGCTAGTCCTAATGAATTAGGATGAAATGAAACAAACAGCTGATTAGATTATAACAACATTAGTCTTATCTAAATAAACCCCAAGTTGCCTATGCACATCCAAACTATGCACTATCAGATTGTGGAGAGGGGAAAAAGTAGGCAGATTAATAGACTGATTTAAGTGATAGCTCATTAACCACATTAGACTTAAAAGAAAGACTAGTGTGCAAGGACACCCTGTTCACATGAAAGATCAAAAAAGGAGAACAAGCCATAAGGCTTGCAACTCAAGACTCTTGTTTTGCAGAAGTAATACTTAACAAGAGAGCAGTCTTACAAGAGCAATTTTGCAAGGAAGCTGAAGCAGCAGCTCAAAAGGAGCCTGAGTCAACTTCTCCAAAACAAAATTAAGATCCCAGGAAGGAGGAACAGGCTTTCTCGGAGGTCTAATATTAAGGACATCTTTAAGAAATTGTTTAACCTTAAATCTAGAAGCTCAAGTAGGAGAAGGCAGACAAGCAGAGATAGCTGATAAGTGAGCCTCAGTAGAAGAATAGGCCAAATCAGCACTGAGCAACTCACACAAATAAGAGAGAACCAAAGGGACATCCACAGTAAGTGGATCCCAGCTACATGAAAGCGAGAAAATAGAAAACCTCTTCCATTTGGATAAGTAGGATTTCCTAGTAGTAGGTTTCTTGGCCTCCTGCAGGATGTCCTCAGGAATAAAAGTTGTCTTTGAGGAATCAAAATCTTATCACCCCAATGTCAGTTGAAGCATGAACAGATGCGGATGGATGAGAGACCCCTTGTCTTGAGTGAGTAGAGCCACCCTGTGAGGTAACTTGTGATAATTTCCCCTGGCTAGATGCAGACGTAGAGGGAACCAGTGCTGTTCTGGCCAAAAGGGAGCCACCAAGATGTTGGGAGCATTCTGTTGAATCTTGAGCAGGACTTTAGGAATGAGAGGAAGGGGCAGAATGCATAAAGAAACAGCCCCTTCCAAGGAAATGAGAGGGTATCCACCTACCACATCAGAAGACCTGGGACTCTTGGCACAAAACAGAGGAAGTTGTCTGTTCAAAGGGGAGGCAGAAAGATCCACTTGAGGAGTAGTACTTAATGTCCAGAAACAGATCCCTGTTAAGGACCTGCTCAGAGTGTCTGCCACAGTGTTCTGATTGGAATGGATATAAACTCCCTGAAGAGTCATGTGAAACTTGACAGCAGGATACCATACCAGAAGTGCCAACTGGCAAAGAAGATAAGATCTCATTCTTCCCTGTTTGTTGATATCCCACATCACTGTGGTATCGTCTGTGAACACCTTGAAAGGCCCTGGAGAGAAAAGAGGATAAAAGGCTTGAAGAGCTAGAAGAAGAGCTCTTATATCTTTGACACTGATGTGCATCTGCTGACAGGGTGACCACACCCCCTGTACCTTTAGGGAGCCAAATGTCACCCCCCGTCCCATGTCTGAAGAGTCTTGTGAACAATTCCTGAGAGGAAAGCAGGGGATGAAAAGGAATCCCTGGATTCAGAGACAACTGCTGAATTCGCCAGTGAAGTTCCTGTCTAAGACAAGGAAGAATAAGAACTACAAATTCTAAAGGATGTGCATGTTGAAGCCACACTGTCTTCAGAAACCACTGAAATGTGCTCATATGTAGCTTGACCAGAGGGAGCATAGGAATGGTGGATGCCATGAAACCCACAGCTCTCAGAAACTCCCTGGCAGTAATGGAATCCAAGGGAAGAAGACAATGAAAGAAAGAAATGAGAGTGAAGGCTTTTGGAGGAGGCAGGGATGCAAGCATTGGTACCATCTGAATCATGTAACCCAAAAAAAAAAACATGATCCGGAGGAGTCAGAAAAGCCATTTTGAAATGTATTGTGAACCACAGGCTCTGAAAAAGGAAATGGCAAAATGAAGATTTTGCAAAAGGATCTCTGGAGAGGATGCTTGGATCAATGGGCCATCTTAGTAAGGAAATATTTGGATCCCTTGAGGCCTGCAAAAAGCAATCATGGGAGCAAGGTATTTGGTGGACACCCTTGGGGTAGTAGAAAGGGCAAAGTAGAGAACTGAAAATGCCAGGAAGCAAGAGAGAAATGCAAAAACATCCTGACAAGAGGATGGATTCACATATGGAGATAAGCATCCTTGAGATCCAGAGACACTATATAGGCCTGAGGGAGCATGAGAGGAAGCATACTCTGAAGGGGCAACATCTGAAAGGAAGACACGTTCAGAAAAGTGTTTATATGAGAGAGTTCTAGAATAGGTCTCCAAGTGCCCCCTTTTTTGGCACTAGAAACAATCTAGGGTAGAACCCTTTCCTCCTTTGGGACACAGGTACCTCTTGAACAGTACCCTGAGTCAAGAGATGTGGAAGAACCTCTGGGGAAGAGGAGAGTTGTTCCCAAGGAGGCTGTGGAATGCCCATAAAAGGAGGACTGGATTTCCACACCAAGAAGTACCCCTGATGAATGATAGAACCCAAGAATCCTGAGTGATCTGAAGACAAACAGGAAGAGAAAGAGAAGGGCAATGAGAAAGAGGAATGTGGCTGGGAAGAGATAAATGGTGCACCACACCTTGTTTTTCAGGAAAGGAAAGATTCAGAATCCCTGAAAACTGAGTAGATTTAGCAGGAGGGGCCTATTTGCCACTCTTTTTACCTTTAATAGAAGAGTGAGATTGCCTACAAACAAAGGCTGGCTTAGTGCAGTAGTTTCTCTGAAATTTAGGCACAGGAGAAACAAACACATGTTTAAGCTGCTGTAAAACCCTACCCCCTTATCCTGAAGGGATTTAACAAACCAGTAGATGCTTCCCCAAACAAAAGTTTAGCATCCAGAGGAGCATCCATCAATTTAACCTTAATATCATTAGGTAGAGGTTGAAGCCTAAGTCAGGAATACTGTCTCATCACTGAACCAAAAACAGCAGAACTAGAAGAGGCATCTGCCATATCATAACTGCTTTTGACAGAATGATGAACGACCTGAGAGGAAGGTCCCTAGCAAGGAAAGACCAGAAGTTTTACACTCAGAGTCTGGAAAATCAGAAATAAGTTGGCAAGCCTGAGAAAGCAGAGCCAACACATACCTATAGGTCTGGTAATAGCCCTAAAAGCCAGAGAAGCAGAAGTGTAAACCTTCTTCCCTAGTCTTTCCATGGTCCTGCTGTCCTTTTCAGAAGGTAATAACTTGGACGAAGGAAGCAATTAAGATAGCTTATCAGAGGCTGCAGACATCACAGAGGGGTCAGTAGCATGACACACACAAAAAATAACAATCCTCAGGCACCCTATAAAGCCTATCAGGCTTCTTGGAAGCAGGAGGCAGGAAATCAGGTGCATGAGAGGCATTGGAAAAAGTATCCGGCAAAACTGGAGAAATAGCTGCAGGTTTAGGAGATTCCAACTGCAGCAATTCATGGTACCTCATGAATATCAGAGACATGAACACAATCCCTAAAGATTGTATCTTCAAAGGGGATTTCCTCAAAAGGAGCATCAGGAGTAATAGATTCCTCCTTTTCTAACCCGTAGTTCAAAGGGGAAGGAATTTTAGTAAATTAAGTCGGGGATTTATCATCAGAAATTGATTTTTTCTCAGAAGAATCCTATTCTCAAGGCCTTTTGAGAAAACAGAGGACCAAGGAAGAGCAGAAATGGAAACTCCCAGAGGAGGCTTTAATGACATCAAAGCAGTAAATAGCCCCTGAAGGAAGGCCTGTCACTCACTTTGTGGATCCCTAGGAGCAGAAGAAACATTTTTAGTTTTTTGCTCCTTTTTTAAGGGAACGTCACCCCTATAAAACTGAGAAGCCTCAGACCCAGTACGGCAGTCCACAACCACAGAACCATAGTAGGAACTTCTTCCCCAACTAAAATCTGAGGAACTCCTTTAGGTCCCTCAGAAAAAAAAATCAACTGTGGTTCCCCTGAATGTCTGAAATGGACACCTGCAAAGACTGTTCAGACATGCTGCCAGCCGAATCCTCACCGGCCTCCAACCCGGTTGTGGCAGAGAAATCAGACAACACAGCCAGGTGAGCCTCCAGGTTTTTAACAACCTTGGGAGAAAGACCTGGAAGGGGCTGGACATTGGAAGATTCTGGTCATACCTTTTTCACCTTCTTCCCTAATGACTGACCCCCAAGGGCATCAGATTCCTTCTATTGTATTTTTGGCAAGAAGCTTAAGATGCTGAATCTGAAGATACAAGGAAAGTGAAGAAAACCTCCTGCAAAGGTATTTCAAGATGAATGCCTGACATCAAACAAGATGTATGGTCATGAGAAGCTCCTAGGCAAAAAGTCACTTATCGTAGCAGTCTTTATGGGGAATCTGCCTCCCGTACTGGCATTTGCCATTCCTGGATGACATTAACCTCAAAGAGCACAAAAAAGAAAAAACAAAAACCCCAATGAGGCACTTAATCTGCAACTTGCTAGGAGTCAGCAAACAGGCCTAGGCATAGCTGGTAGCACGAAAATGTGTACAGCTGGCGGAAAACAGACATAGGCAAACGGTTACCTTCAAACTGTCTATCACGGATGACCAAAGGGCCACATCACCGAACCGTTTCTGTGAAACCGGAACTGCAAAAACTTTTGAATATCAAAAAACCTTGTATTTTGACATGTCCGACCACACCACACCTACAAACAAGTGCTAACTTGGGTCAAAAAGGGGGTGAGATTTTGTTGTTTGGACATTCGGTATTCAAGGTTTTTTGACGTCGCAGCTCAGTGTTCACAGAAGTGGGTTCGAAATTCTGAATGCCGACATTATGAAGGTAAACCTAGGCAAACAAGACCGATGGTAAAAACAAACATTCAGACTGTTGGCACATAATTTCTGTATCATATGTATAAATGTCACTTTTATGCCCTATACTAGGCAAGAAGCATTTGGTGACATTCAGGGTACCTTAAAGCAAGAGTAGGCTTTGGTAGATTGGCCGGACATAGGGCTTCCATGGCAGGGAATCCTATCTGTGAAGAATGATGCAGCAGTGAAAGTTAGGACATCACAACATACCTGTCAGTTCTTTGCTCACTTTAACAATAGGGCAATCAAGTATAGGGCTGAGATTCTAGCTAAACACCTTAGTGAGTCATTAGGGCCGTTGCTTACCATTTCATAGCATAGGGTACCAGATGACACTTGTTTGTGGTCCGCCAGTCCACCCAGGTTTATGGTCAAAAATGTGAGATGCCTTTACCGTCTCCTGTGATGACTGAAGTTGTGGCCCAGGCCTTTATTAAGACCTGTTCGTAGTCCAATATGCCTACAGGTCCCTTTACATCTGCCCATGCTGAAGAACAGCTTGTTGGTTGGGTCCGGAATTAATTTACAGGTTCCAGCTTCCAATGACCATTTTGCATGTGTTGAGGGGGGGGGGGCAGAGTCCCCCATCTTCACAAGAGCGCCTCTGTTCACCATTCTCGGGAAGCAGACACCTGCCCATGTCCCGGCCTTAGTGCTGACATCGCCCACAGGTCCAAGCCTAAGGATTCACATTAAAAGGCTGGATCCAGCTTGACCCAGCTGAGGTCTACAAATTGCCACTCCCAGACTCAGGCCTATCAGCAGGACCTGATTAGGCTGTTTGAGGATTTGATTACTGTAGTCAGACCTAGATGCCTTAACCTCCCTGGTTCTGCTCCTAAATTGTATGCTGGTAAAAGAAAAAGGGACATCTACCCCCAGGAATCTTCATATTCTTTTAATTCAGAAAATGAAGATGAGGAATCCTTCTTTGAGGAAGGTTTCTGTTTTGCTTCCTATTGGGATTTAGATAAGAATCTAGCCACAACTTCATCCCCTGAGGATATAACTTTTGGTGAGACCCTACACATCCTGAGGGGAACACTTCAAATGAGAAACTCCAGATTACTTTCAATCAAAGAAGATAATGGGACTTCCAGGATGGCATCACATTGAGTAACAGCTTGTTTCTAGTGCTCCCAGTGTGAAAACAGAAAATCAGCAGAGAAGGGCAGTAGACTTGTGTTTATGGGTAAATTTCAGTAACTGGCTAGTAAGTGCACTGCCTGAATGCTGGGAATAAAGAAACAGAGAAGACCTGGAAAAATCTGCTACAAAAAGTGAAGAAGAAACTCTGACTGGGGAAAGTTCTTCAGCTGTTCGGCAAAAAGCAATGAAACCTTTAGACATGACTTTCAATAACCCACAAGAAGATACAAGACAACTGCACACAGACCTGGTTAAAATAAACAAAATACTGATTGAGTATATCTACACAAACTACAAAAGACTGTAAAAAATGGAAGACACTTTAAACAGATATTCAGATGAGATGATGATGCTGCAAAAAGTGGTTGAAATGAAGAAAAGGCTGGCTGAATATGAGACTGCACAGGAAGAGATGTTTCAAAAAATAATAGAATTAGAGGACCGAACACATAGGGAAAACCTGAAATTTTCAGCTATGCCAGAGATGCTGGAAGGAACAGACTGCATTAATTTTATGAAAGCTCAAATAAGCAACTGGACTGGTATTCCACAGCAGCAGTTGTTAGTTAAAAGGCCACAGCCTGGCTATAAGAAAACAACCTGGACCGTTAATAGTAAATATGCAATCCTACCAGCAGTAGGAGTTGATTCTGAGAAAACTGTTGCAGAAGGACAAAGTACTAAAAGTGGGAGACAGCAGAGTGTTTGTGGAGAATGATTACTCGTTGTACACCAGACAGATGAGGTGCAAATTTATTTCACTATTCAGGGAATGTCAAGATGCAGGTGTGAGATTCAAACTGCTGTACCCAGCTATCTTCAAAGTATTCTTCCCTGGAGGGACAAAGCCATTTTTCGATGAAGTACATGCTAAGGTGGAAATACAAAAGTTTGTCTAACAAAAGGTAAGATCTGAAACAGAAGGATATTCTGCTTTTTGTTATTTTGGTGTTAAAGACTACAGAGGGACAGTACTTATGAAACCTTTTCAAATGTTTCAATGGAAAATGTTGGAGAAAAGGAAGGGAGCACGAGAGTTGATTAAAATAATCAAGAGTATGTTGGAAATGAAGCAGAGACAGGATTTTAGAAATGAACAGTAATAAAATCAGTAACTTAATATTGGATTACAATACAATAATTATATTTGTGAAATATGACTCCACAAGAAAATCTGGAAATATTGAACTTTTTCAGAATTTGTTGGACTTATGAGGGGACACTAAATCATATGCCATACTTCATGTCATTAATGTTCAGAAAAGTATTTTGGGGGTTGGAAGAAGAGGGAGAAAGTTAACTGTAACTAAAGATTTTATTTTGTTAAATAGTACTAATTTTGTAGGATGTGGTTTTCTTTACATGCTATAACGTTTTTTCAGTTATTTTTAAGTGGAATGGATATTGTACACGTTATGCTGTTCTTGTTTTCTTTTTTTTTTGTCCCTTCTCGCTTTCTTCTTGTTCAATTTTAAGAAATATAGGCACTGCAATGCAAAAAAATGGTTTAAAAAGCATGCTGAAAGAAAAAAATAATGTGTTTCTTCTCATTCTTGCATGGGCGATTGGCTGGATTAAATACCTTAGATTGCTTTATTAAGTTTTAAGAGAAAGCAAGTAAATGAAAAGCAACATTGAATGTTATGAGGCTTTTTTTCTAGCAAATATAGGTATGTTCAGTAATAATGCTGCAGCTGGTCTTCATGTTTCCATGGCAAGAATCTGATAACGAGAAACTGGCTGCCTGGATCTCATGTCTCCATGGAGGCAATCTGGTAAAGAGAAACTGGCTACAATCTTGTGGAGAGTAATTGGTTGAGGAAAAAAAAAAGAAAAAAACAACTTGACTAGGAGAGAATGCTCTCTGAAAGCATTCAGGGGTTTTCCCAGCTAGGAGAGCTATAAAGATCAGACAAAATCAAATTAGCACTTGAAGTAAGGCTTTCTCAGTTTTTTAATGTATAGGTTCATAGGTTCATACTAGGCTATCTGCCCAAGGGCATTTATAAGCCTAGCCCAGAGTTTTGTGGCTTTCGCCACCCCTTTAGTTTAGAGAATACTATGCCCATTATTTTGCTGTGCCTCTGTCAAGCAGTGACAATTAGATAATCCCTGGGGTATATCTGCGATCTCCCATCCATTGGTCAAGATTTCTCTTGAACAAAGCCAGCGAGGTGCTCTGCCTCACATGTACCGGGATTTTGTTCCACAGCATAGGGAGTCTCTGGGTGATGAATCTGTCCCTCCAGCACGTCCTATTAATAACCGTGTCAAGGTTTAAGTCTCCCGCCCTTGTAGTTCTGAGGGATCTAGATTTTTTGAGGTGAAGCATGTTCATCAATTCTGTGTTGGACATGGCCTTGTATGTTAGGCACAGGTCACCTCTGAGCAGACGGTAAGCGACTGAATAGAGCTGAAGTTCCTTCAGTCGGGCAGCATAGGACATATTTTTGAGACCCTTTATCCTTTTGGTGAGGAACTTTTGGGGCCTTTCCAGTTGCTGCAGGTGTCGTGTCAGATACATTCCGAATGGGGCATTGTACTCAATCATTGGTCTGATGAGTGATGAGTACAGGGGGACAATGACTTCCCTTGATCTAGATGTGAATCCCTTCATGATCAGGTGGGCAATGTAGAAGGTCTTCCTAACTACTTTGGCAACGTGAGTGTCAAATGAAAGGTTACTGTCAACCTGAGTCCCCAGATCCCTGATAACCTCTTCTGTGCTTAGTGGGTTGCCGCCTATATGGTAGCTAGGGGTAACCTTGTTTTTCCCGAAGGGTATGACTATGCATTTTTTGGCGTTTAACTTTAGGCCATGGCTCTGGCACCAGTTATCTGTTTCTATAAGACCCTTCTGAAGGATATCTGTGTCAGATGTGTTCTCAACTATGGCGCCCAGTTTGCAGTCATCTGCAAATTTTGTCAGCCATAATCCTCCTGTGTTTACTTGTACTTCTGAAAAGTAGATGCCGAACAGGAGAGGGCCCAGGACTGAGCTCTGTGGGACACCACTTGTGACAGGCTTTGAGTCTGACATGGCGCCAGCAACTCTGACCCTGTGGGTTCTGTCACTTAGCCAGTTTGCAACCCATCTTGTGACGTATGGGTTTACATTTAAGCTGATGAGTTTTTCAATGATACCTGAGTGGGGTATTGTGTCGAAAGCCTTTGCCAGGTCGAGGTAGGCTGTGTGGACTGCCTTTCCCTCATCAATGGCCTTGGTGACTGTTTTGAAAAAGTCAACCAAGTTTAAAAGGCATGATCTGCCTTTGACAAAGCCGAACTGGGTCGGATCCAAAGTCTGCAAGTCTCCTATGTCTTTATTTATGAGTTCCATTATGATCCTCTCCATAGCTTTGCAGATCAAGCTTGTCAGGCTGATGGGACGGTAATTTCCCGGGTCGGTGGAAGCACCGCCTTTGTGAAGTGGGACCACAGTTGCCGTACGCCACTCCTTAGGCACGTATCCTGAGGTGAGGCTAAGATTAAACAGCTGCCCTAACTGCGGGTTTAATTCCTCATTGAGTTCGTGGAGCACACATCCGGGGACACCATCTGGTCCCATGGATGCTGTGTTTTTTGCCTCTGGTACAGATATCTCACCTTTTGGGGGGGAGGGGGGGAGAAGTTTGTACTGAACCTGTCAGCCAGTATGTTGGCAATGTCTGTAGGTTCAGTAATTTTTACATCATTTTGAACTAATTCTGAGCATATCTGGGAGTTTCCTCCCAGGTTTACATAGCTAAAGAAGGCCTTATGATTGTCCTTTGAGTCCTTAGCCACTTTTCTCTCAAAATTTGCCTTGGATGATTTTATGAGAGATCTTAGTTTTTTACTTATAATGATCAAGGGTGTTTTCCCTTTTAAGGATTTTGCTCTATCTTGTAGTAGCTTCCTCCTTTTGTTGTAGAGCTTGTTTATGGCTGGGGTCCACCAGACTGGACGCTTGCCTTTGGTACAAAGAGTCTTTGTTTTGTTTGGGATTGCCTGATCCATGCAGTCCTGTAGGTGCTGGTAGAAGGCATTTGTAAGTGATTCAGCGGCTTGAGTAATGGTTTCCGCAGTCTCTGGGGCCTTAAAAGAGACCACACTAGTCTTTAGAAGTGTGAAGTCAGCTTTTGAGAAGTTCTTCACTGTGGTCTTTTTTATCTCAGGTGGGGGCGGGATGTGGACTTCCAGTGAGATTAGTTTATGGTCTGATCTCACCAGTGAGGGGTATACTTCCGGTGTTGAACATTGTGACCCCATGTTCGTGATGATGAGATCTAGTATGTTATCTCCTCTTGTGGGGATGGTGACTAGTTGTTCCATGGCATTTGAGTTTATGAACTCTAGGAACCTTTGGGCTAGAGTGTTGGGGCTTGAGTAGTGATCCCAGTCTATATTCGGGTAGTTGAAATCACCTAGTATGATGGTGTTTGGAGATACATTTATCCCCTCCAGTGTTTTCATAGATAAACTTACTAAGCTGGGCATAAATCTTTAGTTTACTCGATGGGTTGCCATCTGGCTTAATGACAGAACCCAGACTGTAAAAGTAACCAACTCCAAATCCAGCTCCAGACAAGTGACAAGCGGAGTGCCTCAGGGTTCAGTCCTGGGACCGCTCTTGTTTGGCATCTACTTCTCTAAAATACAGGCCAACACTAAGGGACTCTGGCTGACAAAGTTTGCAGATGACTGCATACTGGGAGCCAGTATTGAATCCCCAAATGATATGGATATTCTACAAAAGGGCCTTACAGAAAGAGATGCTTGGTGCCAGAGCCATGGGCTCAAGCTTAATGCCAAGAAATGTATAGTTATCCCCTTTGGGAAAAACCATGTACCCATGAATTACCACATAGGTGGTAGTACACTAAACACCAAAAGTGTGATGAGAGACTTAGGGATACGGGTGGACAGTGGTCTCGCCTTTGATGACCACATCGCCACAACAGTCAGGAAATCCTTCTATGTGGCACACCTCATCACTAAGGGCTTTTCTTCCAGAAAAAAGGAGGTCATTGTCCCACTGTACTCATCCTTCATTAGACCCACTATATAGAGTACAATGCCCCATTTGGTATGTACCTAACAATATATCTGCAACAGCCGGAAAGGCCACAGAAATACCTCACTAAAAGACTCATAGGCCTAAAGCAGATGCCCTATGCTGACTGTCTAAAAAAACTCCAGCTATACTCTGTGGCATATTGTCTACTCAGAGGCGATCTCTGCTTAACATACAAGGCCATGTCAAACCCTGAGCTGTTGGACATGCTCCACTTAAAGAAATCCCAATTCCCTCAGAGCCACATGCTCCAGGGATCTAAACCTTGTCATCACAATGAACAAAACAAGCTGGAGGGATAGGCTTCTGACTCAGACACTCCTCATACTCTGGAATAGACTGCCCATACATGTCAAGCAGAGTGCCTCTGTGGCCCTCTTCAAAAGGAACCTTGACAATTGGATGACACATAGGAAATTCACTCCAGGGATCATGTCAGTCGCCCTACTAGACAGGGGTCCAGGGAAATAAATATTGTGGGAAGAAATATCCAGGGAATTGTTATGGCTAGGTTTGTATAGGCCCTAGGGCTGATAGCATAGTACCAACCTATGAACCTGTAACAGAATACTAATATAAACACGTACTTTTGTTTTGCTTTTTCCTCCCTTCTCTCTTTTTCTTTGTTCAGTTTTAAGAAATGTAAGCACAACAATGTAAGAAAGATGGGAGGGAGGGGCAGAGAAGAGATGTCTGGTTAAGAAAGCATGACAAAAGAAAAATCAGTGCACATTTTCCCATGCTTGCACAGGGAAATGACTAGGTTAAGACCCTAGGCTATATCCAGTTATAGGTTTATTATAAAGCATGTAAATGGAAAAGACTATTAAATATTATAAGGCCCTTTTCTGGTAAACAAAGTATCCTTAGCCAGTTTATGTCTAGTTTGCCTGTCACTAGAAGAAAATCTGATTGAGAAATGGTTTGGAGAAAGTGTTTACTGAAAGCATTCAGGTTGTTTCTTAGCTGGGAGAGCTATAATGCTAAGACAAAACCAGATAGCACTTACTAAATGTACAGGCTGTACCATGCATCTTAGCATGACTAATGTTTTTGGTTAACTGTAGCCTGCCTATGTGGCTGTCAGTTTAGAACTTTTGTTCGTATTAGGAAGCAAAAACTTCAATATTTGAAGATGTACATAGTTTTGGTGTTGTTAAATTAATAGGTTTTAGGGGGTATTGAGGGAATGTTTTTGTTTTGAGGGCTTTCATTAAAACAAAACATTCTATAAGGTGTAACATAGGCTTAAATGAATATGACAAGAAACAACTGTATAAAAGATCAACCTGCTCAGCAGTATATGCATGTAACATAAAGGCTGGAATTAGAAGTTTAACAAAAAAAAAACAGTTTTACTTAAAAGGTGGTAATAACTATATATGAAAATGATGCTTTCTGTAATGTCTTTCAACCTAAGTGGCCTTACAGATAAGTACAAAAAAGAAAGAGTAGTGAACTATATTAAAAATGTAGAGTGCAAATAGCTATGCTACAGGAAACACACCTGGAAAGAACTGAACATATGAATTTGATAAAGAAGGGTTGTCAGGATAGTTATTCAGCAGAACATCTGGGGCAAAGGAAAATAGGAGCACTTATATTAACTGCAAGAGGAGGTCCAATAGTGATACAAGAGGGAAAAAAGACAATAATGGAAGATGTATAGTACTAAGGGGCTACTAGCAATGGAAAATGATTACACTGGCATGCATCTATGTTCCACCTAAAACTGCTATAGTGGAGCTTAAGAAAATTCTAGGAGAAATAATCAGCTTTCAGCAAGGAATATTACGTATAAGTGAGGACTGGAATTTGGTTTCCAACAGTGGAGATGTCTGGGGGGACATAGAAAGGAAAATGTAACAAAGGAGGGTAGATTTTTGAAGAAATTTTATGAAAATGTTTGGCATGGAAGATGTGAATTCAGTACTAAGAATTCAGAGTGAATTGACATATTATTCTCCAAGATACAAAAACTGGGCTAGGCTAGATAGAATTTATAAAACGAAAAAGACAAAAATTAAAAATACTATTCCTTTCCAAGACATTTTTTAGACTGTTGCCTTTTCTAAAAATAATTCCAGGTCTTTCCTTAATCCTACTATTAATCAAAGTGTCTTCCCTCAAAAAACACCAATTTTCATTAATAATATACCTGGAGTTATCCGCATCAAGCGAAAATGTTGTAATAAACCCACTCTGTCGAAAATCATCCACTACATCTGGTCCCAAAGTTAATTCATCCATATCAGAAACAATAGTGACCATAACATATTCAGGTAAAACATTCCCCTCAACAAAGAGGGCATCCCTTAATGGTGAATCAATGTGTAACGGGCTTAAAAAAACTCCTCCTTTTAGTACTGACCTCCCCAAAGATGTCCTTAATCAAGGAGGATGGCTAACCCCTTTTAACAAGCATTTCCTTTAGTAGGTTACATTCCAAAATGAAATCAGCCTCACCCGTAACCATTCTGGAAGCCCTGACCATCTGCCCTTTTATGACAGTTTTCTTTTGGTGGTAGGGGTGGGCACTTGACCAATGCAGGAATGCATTGGAATAAGTGGCCTTCCTAAAGATCTTGGAATAGTAAAAAATACTACCTATAATGGTAGAATGTCCAAGTGTGGTTTTTGCAACTTTTGTAAATTTATTAATGTCATTGATTCATTTGAGATGAATGGGAAGACTTATTTGCTTAAGGGCAAGTACAATTGTTTATCTAAAAATGTTGTGTATATGGCAGTATGCCAGGCATGTCCTGCATTTTATATTGGAAGGACAGAAAGATGCCTGAAGCAGTGCATCTACGAACATGTGTACAACATTAAGAAACTAAATTTGAATAATGCCCTAGCTAGGCACATAAATCAGTTCTCATCACATGCATTCCTATTTTTTGTTGTCGATCAAGTGCTTGACACGGATAGAGGGGGTCCTATAGCCCTGAAATTGGATGAAAGGGAATTAATATGGCAATTGAGGTTTAATGCACATTCCCTTCCTGGGCTGAATGATAATTTATCTATTAAATGTTTGTTAAAACTAAAATCATGTCTTAGATGAGTTGAAATTAATGTGAAGTTATTGATTTCACTAAAATGTAACTTGCTGTATGAGCATTGATGTTTGAATTTTTAATAGTAATGTGATATATTTATATATTTTATGTTCATGTTTCTTTAAGGATAATTTAAATATGCAGTTAATGTTTTAATTAATGTCTTTTGGAGGGATATATAAAGGGCTTGTTTTAATTAATTATTTTTCTGATGAAGTTTGCTTATGAAGTAAACAAAAGCGCTGACATTACTTTTAGCTGGTTTGGTGTGATTGTTTGGTCTCTTTTCATATATATTTAGATAAAATTTATATCTGACAGGAACGTGCATTTAATTGAATGTCTTGAAACACACCCAATAACTATTTCAGATCATGTGCCAATAATAACTAAAATAAAAGCACAAGGTAATGAAATAAAAATGGCGCTTTCCCACCTATCTGTTGAAAAGAAATTTCAGGAATGGGTTTTGGAAGTAATTCAAGAACTATTACAGAAGATAGAACTTTCATCTGAAAGTATAGCTAGGGAATGGGATAAAATTAAAGTGGAGTTTAATGCTAGGGTGGAAATAAAGGAAAGAGAGGTATGGTTAAGAAGTAATAAGAATTATATAGAGGGAATGACAAATGGTGAAGCATTGCAAAATAGGGGGAATATCTCAGAACAAGAAGAGGAGCAACTGCAGAATGCTAAACAGAAAATAAGAGATTACCTTGATAATATGCATAACTTTAGAAAGGTTGCTGTTAAGTAAATATTTTTGATAATTCTAGAGCACAAAACCTTTTAGCACAATGACTCAGGCAACAGAAAGTGGAGAGGGCTGTTACCAAGCTTCGGGAGCCTATAGCAAGAAAGATGACAAGAGATCCTGTAGAAGTATTAGAAATATTTCAGAGATTTTATGAAAGTTTGTATAAAGCAGAGAAATTTGGAAATCAAGAAAAGGTACAAATGGAAATGCTTATGGAAGAATTAAATATCCCAAGGTTAGAGGTAGATGAGGGTCAATTACTAACAGGATAGGAGGAGTTGAGATAAAAATGGTTATGCATAACCAATCTACATGAGAGTCCTCAGGAATAGATGGTGTTCCTGTGGAAGTTTGGAAGCTAGGAGAGTAAAAAACTGATAAAGATCTGGAAGGTTTTGTGTAGCAGTATTTTAAGAGGAGGAGAAGTACCAACAGCCTGAAAGAAAGTGGTGGTAACCAAGATACTGGGAGCAAGTAACTAGAAACAAAAAGGTAATGGAATGGGAAGAGGCCAAGAATTTATTTGGACTGCAGGTTACAGACTGCCTTCCCTATCAAGGATTGATATCAGAGTACAGGCAACGAGAAAGAAATTGTGGGGTCTTAAATGAAAGATCAGCACTGGTAGAGTTTCTAATAGAATCTAGAACAGAAGCCGACATTAAAAAAGGAATAATTAGTAGAGCATATAAAATATTGCATGATAACCATAAGAATCAATCAGAGAACCTTAGAAAGGATTAGGAAGAGAGATTGGATAAGCAATTCACAAAGAGATAATGGGGGATATATGTATGTTTCTCAAATATGTAAAAAAGTCTAGAAGATTTAGAATCTTTGCCTGGAAGTGTTTACATGGGTATTTTTATATCCCAAGGAGACTCCAAAGAATTTTTCCGTAGGTGAATAGCAAATGTTGGAGGTGTGATGGGGAAAAAGAGGCAGTTGAGAACACATTTTTAGGAGTGTAATGAGATGGCAGACTTTAAAGATTCCCTGTGAACCGGTCTGTCAGGGATGCTGGTTGAGCAGATTACATTGAGTAGGGAGATGATTTTTTTCAGCTATGATACAGAATTGGAATTGCTTAGACATAGTAAAGTCCTGCTGAGCCTAATTATCATGGCTCCCCAAAAAAGCAATTACTAGAAAATGGAAATCAAAGTCTAAACCAACTTTACTAGAAGTAGTGAATATTGTAACAAAGATAAAACAACTGGAAATGGGATCTTTAGAAAAGGGAAGGAGCAAACTACATAGGAAAATTGGAATTGTGGGAACAATATATGCAGTGAAGGAATGAGGTTTAAAAGACGTCAGTATTTGAATGAACTATATAATGCTTAACTGACAATGACTGGTTAGATTATAAGTGATGTATAATGTTTGCAGCTACAGTTGTTTCAGTGGTGTCTGTGATGCATAATGTTTGCAACCAAAGTGGTGTCAGTGTTTGTCATTTATATAAATATACGATTGCTTGTGTCATATATGATAATTTAATAAAGATCTTTTTTAAAAAAATCAAAAAAGAGGATAAGGGAATTCCTGAAACTTCCTGACTATAAACCTCTTGCTATTCCTGCAGTCTTAGAGGTAGTGGACAATTTCATGTTGAACTCTTCCTTGGAGCCAGACTTCCTTCCACCTGCTTTTTGGAAGCCAGACAGGTTTTACAGAGTTCTGTATTCCCATAGGCACCTTTTTAAGAACCCTGTAGCAGATCCTGAAGTGGTGACTCAAGGTCTTAAGGGAACCAAAGCTAGTGCCTCTAAAAAATCCTGCCAATGCACAACAGAGGTGTAGAGCCTTGGACAGGTTTGAAAAGAAAGTTAACACCTCTACTGCCCTGGCTATGAGGGCCATAACATGCCAATTCCATATAGTCAAGTAACAGGACATCCTTTTGAACCAGTTGAAGCAAAAATTGTTGGGGACTGATAGCAAGGCATTTTCTAAGGAACTGCTAGACATGTGCAACCCCTGTTCTCAAGTTACTAATTACACCTTGCATTGTCACTATGATGCTCTGGAAGCATCTAGCAGGGCAGCAGGTACAGGATCTATTATAAGAAGACATGCCTAGCTGAGGGAACACTTCCTCCATGAACATGTAAAACAAGTCTTTTGGATGCTCCTTTTGACAAAGGCTACCATTTTGTCCTAAGGCTGAAGCAGTACTTAAAAAAAGATGGAGGATAAGGCTACATCTATGCAGACTATCAAAGACTTTCTTCAGGTTCAGCCAGCCTGTCTCAGTCAAAACTACCAAGCACTAGTCCTTTCTAGCCTAAACCAAGACATAGGAGAACTAGAAGGGACAGGATTCAAAGGCAGCACCAGCAGCTGAAACCAAGGCAAGCTGACTCTAACAGGGCCATGAGATCCCATCAGCAATGTCCCAACAGGGAGTAGTCATGACTCACCCATGCTCCTCCTTGTTCTTCTCAGACTAACAGGATAGCTGTATTTCTCCTTTAAAAATTGGACACACATTACCAGGTATCAGTGGTTATTAAAGATCATGAAAACAGGCTACAAACTTTGGTTCAGACTTCCAGATATCCCCCCCCCCAGTCAAAAGACGGAAACCACAAAACAAATTCAGCTACTGTGTACTCAACGTTCTGTGGAGCCAGTTCACAAAATATTAGAGAGAGAGGAATTTAGTTCTTTTTAGTCCCAAGAGAATAAGGCACCTGGAGACCTATCCTGGACCTGTCAAAGTCAGCAGATTCATGCAGGTACCAAAATTCAAAATATTAACCCTTTAAAACTGTTGCCCATGATTTCCACAATGCTTACATGGTTACGCTAGATCTAAAGGATGCATTACCTTCACATTCCCATAGAAAGAACTCACAGAAGGTTCTTACACTTCAGAGCAGCTGTGAATCATTATCTGTTTTATGTCCTGCCCTTTGGCTTGTCTACTGCACCCAGGGTATTCACAAATTGCTTAGATCCAGTGATAGCCTTCTGCAGGTCAAAGGGCATTCAGATTTATCCCTACCTAGACAACTGTCTCTTTCAAGCAATGAATATAGAAAAACTCAAATCAGATTTGTTATACAATCAAGAAGCCCTAGCCAACCTGGAGTTCACCATCAATCTCTAAAAGTCTCAAAACCATCCCCACAAACAGGATTGTGTTTCTGGGGACTTTGTTGGACTCCTCTCTGCAAAAAGCTTTCCTTCCTTCAGAGAAAGTGAGCTTTCTAACACAATATTTTCTCAAACTTCTTCACAGAAACCACCTCACTGCCAGGGAGTTCCTCAGAGCCTTGAGTTACATAGCCTCTTGCATTCTCATGATCCCCTTTGCCAAACTCCACATGAAGAAACTACAGTGGTACCTCAGAAATGTGTGGTGCCAGCACTCCTAACCCCTGCACTTCAGGGTGAAGCTTCTCCCTTGTCTCAGGAAAGAGTTTGCCTGATGGGCCCAAGCCTGCTTCCACAGTCTGGGGCTTCCCTTCAGGATAATTCCTTAAAAGCAAACATTGACCACAAATGCCTCTGACATAGCTTGGGGGGCACACTGTAACAACTTACAGACACAGGATAGATGGAACACCCAGTTCAAAAACAAACACATCGACCAAAAACAACTGTTGGCAGTCCAAAAAGGCATGATTGCATTTAAAGAGCAATGGAAAGCAGGCATACCGATAATAAAGACACACAATACTACATTTATGTAGGACATAAACAAGAAAGGGAGGGCTCACTCTTACCCTTGTTGTCACCTAACTATGGAACTTTGGGAAACTGCAAACTCCCTAGGTCTGCACCTCATTGCTGAGTACCTACCAGGAGAAAGAAATCAACAGGTGGATCACCTAAGCAGGAGCCTGTTAGACCCTCTCCAGTGGCAATTGCATTGGGAAGTTTTTCGAAGTGTAGCCAGATAATGCAGTGTGCAAGAGACAGATCATTTTACCACAAAAGAAAATTCCCAGTTGAAAAAGTTTTGTTCAAGGGCCAAAATCAAGTTGGCCTGGAGGACAGATTCCTTCTCCTTCCCTTGTACAGGTCTATTCCTCAGTGTTTTCCCAGGGTAGTACTGAAAATAAGGGAAGAAGGGCCAAGGGCGATTCTAATATCCCCAGATTGGCCAAGACAACACCGGTATCCCCTAATGGTCTGTCTTAGTAAGAAGGAACCATGGCTACTGCCCTAACGAGGGGACCTGTTGACACAGAACAAGGGTGCCATCATACACCCCAATCTGAACACTCTCAACAGCTTGGATGCTATTTTGACCCCTGGATAGGGACATCCCCTGACAAGCAGATCCTGGACATTCTCAAAGAAGCCAGGAGACCTAGTACAAGAAAATCTTACTCCGCCAACTGAAGGAGATTCACTATATGGTGCTGACGAAAGAGACAGAACTCTGTTCACTCTCAGATTCCTCTTATCCTCTCATACTTGTCAGAATTTTTGACAAAGGGCTTTCCCATTCCTCAGTTAAGATTCATACAGCCTATCTGCCCACTCAACCCCCTGTGTTTTTCCACCCAGTCATGAAACAGTTGCTGAGAGGGTTATTCACATTAGTCCCCCGAGAATAGCTCCTTCTCCTTTGTGGGATCTCAGTTTCGTTTTGGAAAAGCTCAGTCTCTCTTCCCTTTTTTAGCCAGCTGCCTCCCTAGACAGTGAGTTCTTGACCTGGAAGACAGCCTTTTTTTCTAGCCAATTACTTCAGCCAAAAGATATTGGAGGTGCAGGCTTTATGTGTGTAGAACCTTTCCTCACGTTCCACCCTGACAATCTCTGTCTTAGGACCAAGCCCTCCTTTATGCCTAAAGTCTTTACAGAAATCTCTCTGAACCAGACCATCCTCCTTTTCTACCTTCTTTCCTAACCTTCAAAATAATGGGGGAAGAATCCTCCTGCTGGATATGCAAAGATAACAGTGTTACAACCTGGACAGAAGAAAAAAAATTCAGAAGATCTGAGCAGCTTTTCATGGCCTTTGCTTGTTATCTCTGAAGGAAGACCAGTTTCTAAACAATTTCTACATGGATTTTCCACTGCATTTTCTTTTGATACAACCACTATGGAAAAAAAAGCCCCTAGACTCAGATCATACTGCAGCAGGGCTACTGCTACATCTACTACCTTTCTAAAAGGGGTGGCCACTAAGGACATTTTAGAAACAGCTATTTGGTTCTCTGCATACCGTCACCAAACACTATTAATTGCCAACCTTTTAAAAATCTAGAGCTGCCTGGGTTTGCCACTGCAGTTTTGTAGGGCATCCTATTCTCTCTATAAAATTCTCCATCCACCCTCTTATCAGCTTTAGGAGCCATCCCATCAGCAGGCTCAGTTGAGGTTTGAGCAGATATGATCAAGATGTTGGGTGAGATGGGGGAGAAATGGCTCTGAGAATACTCATTTAAGTACAGAGAGAAAGGGGTATCCCAGATGGCTGGAAAATAGGCATAGTCATGTCAGTGCACAAGAACAAAGGGGCATCCACGACTGTGGGCAGTGCAGAGGTATCAAACTCTTGTCACACTGCATGAAAGTTCTGGAGAAGGTCATTGATAAATGAATACACAGAGTAGTAGAAGATAGGATGGAAGAAGCACTTCAGATTCAGACCAGGCTGCAGCACAACCATCCAGATGTTTCCAGTGATACAACTGAGAAGAAGCTAGAGATGAGGGAAGAGTTCAACTGGGTGTTCTTAGACTTTGAGAAAGCATCTGACAAGGTCTCAAGAAAGATGATTTTGAGCTGCCCTGTCATAGTTCTAAGTCCCAGAAACAGTAGAATTAGTGCAGGCTATGTATAAAGACCCAATGAATCAAGTAAACATAGTGTTTGGTCTCACAGAGGTGCTGCCAGTAGGAGTAGATAATTATTGGAGTTCATCTCTGAGTCCACTGCTATTCATATTGGTGATGGACTATATCTGCAAACAAGTTGGAGGGGACAGATCAGCAAAACTGCTGTGTATGCAGATGGTGCAGTGTGACAAGCAAACTCTGATCAAGAATTTCAGCAAAGGATAAGAGTGTGTAATGTAAAACTGAAGGTGCGTGGAATGAAACGGAGTACAGAGAAGATAGTCATAATGGCAGCAAATGGGGAAAAGCAGAAGAAACTGAGATCTAAGGGAAAATAGTGAAACAGGTTAATAGCTTCACGTATCTGGTAGGGGTGGTTGAGGAGGAGGGAAGTCTGAATGAGGAGGCCAAAGCTAGAATTAGTAGGGCTGCAGCCAACCAACACAAAGTGTCAGGGGCAGTGTATGACAAAAGATTGCCAAAGAAGCTAATAAGTAAGGTGTACAAAACATTGCGACCAGTACAATTGAATGGTACAGAAACCGAGACAGTAAAGACAGAGTAGTTGAGAATGGTAAAGGTGATAGAGATAATGTGCCTGAGACAGGTCATAGGATGCACAGTGTGGGACAGATGAAATGAGGACATCACAACAGATGCCAGAGTAGCACCAACTGCAGAGAAGGTCAAAGAGAACAGATTACTATGGGTTGGGCACATGTTCAGAAAAGAAAAAGAAAATCTGGTGAAAAAAATTTTCAGACAGACAGGAAGAAAGCTAGAGGAAATGAGGGTGCCCTACAAAGAGATGCGTGGATTGTGTGAGACAAGACCTGCAACAGTCAGGCATGTCTGTCAGAGACGGTAAGAGAATGACATTGAAATGACAGAAATGGCAACAGTTGAACCCACACCCTGACCCCACATAGAAATGGGAACAGGGGGATGGTTGTTGATGATATGAATTTGGAGTTCAAATGGCTGTGTGAAAGCTTGTTTTTACATGAGCAGTATGCTATGAAGCAGCCAGCATGGTGCAGAGGGTAGAATTATGTTAGTTATTAGTCTATGGTGGAAATAGATTAACAGTGCCAGGACTAGGACTGCAACAGTAGGGACCCATTGCATGGGAGACACTGTAACAAGCATACAGTATGAGATATTGGATGAGATTCCTTTGTTGTACTCTGACTGCCCAATTAAAGTAACTAAGATCAGGTGCCTGTTAACATTCCTAGGATTGCAGTTATGATCCTCAAAAAACAAACCTGAAAAAGCAAATGTGGGAATTTGTAGGAATTCTAGTTGTCTACTGATGTACTATGTTCTTCATCTGTAAATATGTTGTAAGTAATTGCTATGTAAATTGTTAATCGCTTTGTAATCCAATGTAACTACTGTCTGTTTGTTTTAACTGTGGAGCTTTTCTCCCTGGGCCTCCGCTGAAAATGGACCTACGTCCAGTCGGACACTCCCGGTCAACAAATATAAATAAATAAATAAATAATAACTCTGATGTTCCTTTATTTCTGAATATTGCCCCTACACAGAGAATTAGTACATATAACTAGCATGGATGTGGGTGAGAGAGGGTCGGGCTTTTGCCTTCCTACAAGAAATGCTTTAAAGATGTGGTAGTGAAATGCCTGTCCAGGTCCGCGGGGGGGGGGGGATTCTGGTTAATGATGCCACTCTTTTGGTTGGTGAGGATTGGGAGAGAGTTCAGGATTCGCTATAAATGGAGGACATATTCACAGATGCCTATCAGATTCCATGTTGTGTTATCACACATCCTACGCATGAAGATGGGTCTATGAGTAGGGCAGAAACAAAAACAAATATATCTTTAGCAGCAGTATAGCACTATACTGGGATGTCCTGAGCTGCTTTCCAGCCCTGTCAGACCTGGTCTGGGGAGGGGCACTTGAATTTAAGGACCTGGAGATCAAGTAGAAGATCGAGGATCTGTTGATTGTTGACAACAGGGGGATATAAAAATTATTTTTTTTCTCAATAACATGATTTATTTTTCAGATGGTTGGACTTCTGATAAGAAACAAGGCTTATTCAATTTTGAGAGGGTAGCAGGGTTATGATTTATGGTCATGTGTACTTACTAGGCTGTTGCTCTGAGAGGATTATAAGAAACATAGCCTTAACTTTCTAATGGTAGTTTTTTTTAGCTCTTACATGTTGTGCATGAATAACCCAATACAGGCAGAACAAGGATATGTTTTTTGTTTGATTGATTTTTAAACACATATATTGAATTACCACTTAAGACCTAGGCAAGCAGACATTTATATAAAAAACATGTTAACAGTTTCACAGTTACAAACATTATGCTTCACATACATTCTTTAATACAATTATCATCAATCCCACATTACAAAACACGATTATGTTCAGTCATTCACATACATTCTTTAATACAAGTATCATCAATCCTACATTACAAAACAAGGATATGCTGAGACATTCACATACATTCTTTAATACAATTATCATCAATTCTACATTACAAAACAAGGATATGCTGAGACATTTGCATACATTCTTTAATACAATTATCAATCCCACACTACAAAACAAGGATATGTTGAGAGATTCACATACATTCTTTAATACAATTATCATCAATCCCACATTACAAAACAAGGATATTTTGGGACAAAACAAGGATATGTTGGGACATTCACATACATTCTTTAATATAATTAGCATCAATCCCACATTACAAAACAAGGATATGCTGAGACATTCACATACATTCTTTCATACAATTAGCATCAATCCCACATTACAAAGCAAGGATATGTTGAGATATTCACATACATTCTTTAATATAATTATCCTCAATCCCACATTACAAAACAAGGATATGCTGAGACATTCACATACATTCTTTAATGCAATTATCATCAATCCCACATTACAAAACAAGGATATGTTAGGACATTCACATACATTCTTTAATATAATTATCAATCCCACATTGCAAAACAAGGAAATGTTGGGACATTCACATACATTCTTTAATACAATTATCATCAATCCCACATTACAAAACAAGGATACGTTGAGACATTTACATGTTGCCCCCATCCATGAGGGGTATGTGTGCTACACCAGGAGATAAATTTAAATTTTTCCATCTAGTTATTTAAATGACATTTAAATAGAGTAAGAGACATACTTAGTCTCTGGAGGAGGATGGTTCCACAATAGCAGCATTCACAGTGATACATACCTCTTTCTCTCTAACTTGTCCTATTTATGTTGCAGAAGAGACTGAGATTCCTTGAGTAGGTGCTCATGCTACCACTGGACTTGTGAGTTTGTAATAGGTCTGACAGGATAGGGTCTGTTGAGGCTGTATGCATGAGGCAGAAGTTGCCTGTTAGTAGTATATAAGATACTGATAAATGGGACAAGGCTTTGAGAAGGTCTTTTTAGTTTTTATAATTTAGACCCTTGATTTTTTGTTTTAGTTAGAAAGCATTGTTGTCACTTGTGCTGTGACAAGTGTTTGGACAGGTACATAACAAAAGGGGATTAGATTCAGTTATTGGCTTAATAAGAGTAGAGTACAGTGGAATGATTACATTATGCCATACCTTTAGATATAATCTGTGTGATGAAAAAGGACATCCTTACAATAATGGATTCACAGTGATCAAAGGACAGTTTGTGTTGGCATAGGTTCCCAGATCCCTGACTATGGGATCAACTCTCATGGGTGTGTTATCAGTGTTATAGTTATAAGGGAAGTCATGCTTGCCAAAGGATACTATTATACATTTCTTGGCAAGTCATTTTAGTCCATGATTATGACACCAGCTATTTGTTTGGAAAGAGGCCTCTTGAAGGATCTTAGCATTGTCTGGGGAGTTTTTATTGGTACCAAGTTTCCAGTCATCTACAAACCTAGTCAGCCATAAACTCATTATATGTTTTGACCTCTGAGAAATAAATGCCAAAAATAAATGGCCCATGGACTTAAGTCTGGGGTGCAGCAGTAGTGACATGTCTTTTTTAGGAGGTAGAACCACCCACTCTAGTTTCCTGGGTTCTTTTTTTTTTTACACCAGTTTGCTATCCAGTGAGTTCAAAAGGATTTACATTTAGCTGAGAGAGCATATCTACAATGCCCAAGTGTAGAACGGTGTTGAACATCATTGTAAGATTTAGATATGCAGTGTGTACTGATTTACACTAATCCATTGCTTCAGTAACCTTCTCTAAGGAGTCAGCTAGGTTAAGTAGACAGGATCTCCCTTTGACAAACCCAAACTGACTTTGGTCGAGAGTTTGTAAGTTGTCGGTGTCTCCCTTTATTAACTCCATAATAATTCTTTGCATAGCATTATAGGTAAGGCTGATCAGGTTTATGGGTCTATAATGTCCTAAACCCATTGACTCTACACCTTTGTGCAATGGTGTGATTGTTCTTTATTCATCTGGCATTGAGCTTGTTTGGACACTGATATTGAATATGTGTGTAGGGGGTCTGACAAGTCCTGTTTCAGGCTAACCAATAACCAGCCTGGTATGTTATTTGGTGACATGGAAGTAGGGTTTGTGACCTTAAGACAGTTGAGGGGATGTAGATGTGGATGTGTGATCTGGGAATATAGGAGGGGAAAGGGGGGCAAAGTCTAAGCTGTGTGTGACTGCTAATAGAGTGGCTGTGTCCAACTATGTGATGTAATTTACTATTAGATCTGCACAGTGCTGGTCTTTATTTCTGATGTTTCTAACAAGATAACATAGTTAAAGAAGTATTTGTGGTTACCCCTCACCTCTGTGGCAATTTTTACCTCTTTTCTGTGTTTGCTTTTGGTTGTGGTCTGGAGTTCTTTGTTAAGTTTAGCAAGAGCATTTTTAGCATCTTGAGAATCAAAATTTATTTTTGCATGCAATAAGTTTTTTCTTTAATTATAGAACCTCTTTATAATATGGGTTCCACTGTAGTGGATTATTGTTAAATTTGGCATTGTATTTACTTTGGAGGGAGACAGATGCTTCTGTACCACTATTTACAAGTGCACAGAATTTGTCTGCAAAAGATTCCATGTAAGCAGTGGGGTCATCAGGTTGGAGACGGATTTTGAACTTAGATCATCAGTTTTAGTAGATTAGCCTTCGCATAATCTCTGAACACTAAGGAAGTGAATGATGCTTCAAGCTTCAGTCTTTGGGTGAATATGACTGATTTGTGCTCCAATTTGACTAGTGAGGAAGTAACAGTTGCCAAGGAAAAAAGTTGTCCTGTATTGGTAAAGACTACCATGTTCAGGAATTTATCACCCCTAGTTGGGGTCCAGACTAACTTGTATTGATGAAGTCCAGAAATTTCTGGGCATACATGTTTGAGGATGCATGACTCTCCCAATTAATGGAGGGATAGTTAAAGTCTCCTAGGAGACGGGTGTTTGTCTTGATGCATAGGGATGCTATACTAGTTAAGTAAGAGGTGTGGGCTGAGGGGGATGTAGAGGGAGTCCTATAGTTAGCTATGAAATAAGGCATTTTGTTAACAGTAAGTTGGATGGGGAGGAATTGAAAGCCATTATCTGAGTAGTCTGGAAGTGCATTTTTTAAGACTATGGCGATACCACCGCCTTTAAGGTCTTAATCTAATGTGGTTAGTTGGCTTGAACTTGTGGTAGACATTGAAACCATCCACTATGGGGTGCTGTCATTGTTCCTGAATCAGGTCTCCATGATGATGCATATGTTGGCCTTTTCCAGTGTAAGCAGTGCACAAGCCATTTTTTTCCCATCTCCTGGCATTGGACACCTGTACCCTAATGTTATCCAGATTCTGTTTTCTTACGTTGGAAGTTTTAGAAAACTGACATTGCCTAAAAGGCACTATGGGTATAGACAAGGATTTAGGTAATATGCAGACAGTAGGTGCAGACCATCCCTACAAAGCATTTAGGACTGTATACCACCTTTCCCAGGCATATATATGTGTGTGTATATATATATATATATATATATATATATATATATATATATATATATATATATATACATATACATATATATATATATATATATATATATATATATAATGTACTCCGTTTGAATGAGGCCAGACATTTAAACCAATTGTTGAAGTCAATGATCTTGTATTCATATTGCAACATCATTCTTTGTGATGCTAGAATGCTGCTCAAGGACAGGTTCATACCTGCTTCGTGCACACATTCCAAGAGTTCCACTGTATCTGTCTTCATGTGGTCCAGGGAAGTTAAGTCCCAAGTAATTTACACCAACAAATGCTGTGACTGTGTCATGTGTACTCGGGGTGCTGGAATGTAATGTGTCAAATCATGGTGCCTAATGGGCAAGTGATTGTGACCATCTCCTTGCACAGCTTGGTGAACGGTGCATCAGTATGTGTCACTATGAAGGAACTTATGACTGGGGTATCAGACTGAGGTTTGTTTTACGGGCTTTTGAACTGAATCAGTGTGACTCTTAGATGTAAGTTTCATTTTGAGTGCTGCCTGACATGCTGGGGTTGTCTGTCTGGATGAAAACCCATTACCAAAGGTCTCAAGTTAGATCAGGCCACTATTTGTGGGTTGAAACATTTTCATAATGGAAGAAACATTGGCAAAACAAACCTGTTAGCATTGTGTTAATGACTTGTTAATTAGCTGTCTTCTGTGTGCCATGTTGATAAAAATGGGTCTATATCACATAGTCGAATTTACGTAACTTCGAACACCTAATAGTCAAACCATTATGTTCGAAGTTACATAACTTCGACTACCTAAAAAAAAAAAAAAACACAACGGACAACAAAATAAACTGTTGTAAGCACCTCCACCTATGGAAATTTCCATTCACAAGCTCGAACCTTTATGAATTCGTACGTATGGTCTCGACCATATGTGGTTCGAACTTGTAAAAGTTCGATGACGTGATAGGAACCCAATGAAAATTAAGGTTACTGTTTAGTAGGAGTAATATTGTCCTTTTATTCAGTCTTTTTTCCCCTGCAAGTTTGAGTATTATTCATTTTAAGCTATATGACTGAACAGTGAGTGGGAAGCACTCTGCAGTTTTGCAAAACCACACTGTTTTGTGTTATGGTTCCAAAACCTCCTACCTAGCACATTGAATCACACAGCCTTCTAGTAAGTGAAAATTTGCAGTGCTGCTATTAAATTAATTACATCACATAATCATTAATTCAACATGTAAATAGCCATGCATCATAAGGTTACCATGGGTCAGGCCCCAGTGACCTAATGGATAAGGCCTTGGCCTTCTGAGCCAGGGATTGTTGGTTCAAGTCCCATAATCACTCCATCCTTTTGCAGATTAGTCCTGCATTGGGTGGTTTTGTTCAAAGAATGGTGTCGTACTGCAGCTGAAACAGTTTAATATGATACAAAGTATAAAAATATTTTTAATTTTGATAACTGCTGCAGTATTCTAAGCTATATGGGTTATGTCCTACATAGGATATAACAGCTGGACAGTTTCCAAAGCTTCAGGGCACCTTTCGATTTCCCAGACTCTTAGCCTGAGCTGTGCTGACTAAAAAGACAGGCTTGGAAGCCAAGACCTTCAAATCTTTCCTGCTGCTGAAGAGAGTGCTTCGCTGTGGGCTTTCAAGGATTGATGATTGCTTTATGTTGTTCCATTACTCAGCAGATAAGTTCTCTTTCAGGATAAACCTTATATTATTTTAATGTTAAATTTACTTTCCTGTTGAGGAAAATATGTTTTAAGCTCAGAATATATGTTTTTATTAACTATTATGTGACCTTTGCTGTACTTTTAATTGGAAGAGAGCTGGTATATGACAGTTTAAAATTTGACTTAAATATAAAACTGTTTTTTTTTTTCCTGTGGAGAAACTGTGTTTAAATTACCTTTGCGGGCTGGTAAAGTGTATAGAGTGTTTTTTAATGTGTGTTTATTGGTAAATGAGACCTTTTACTATTAAAATTTTACCAGCATGTTCTCCTCAGTTTCTCTGGGAAAGAAGCACCTTTTCCATCTTGATCATAGAACACACTACTAGTCCCACAGTTTGTCTTCCTTCCAGTCACAAAAAGAAAAAGTTAACTAAGCAGCCTTTACCACCTTGGCAGACTTGCAGTTTGCATCAACCACAGGTGGCTGAGACTGCTATGGCTAAACGTAGTTCCTCAGAACACTCATCTTTTTTCCCCAGATCCCTCTGGTGTTGCCCATACAGCCACTATGGTCTGTGGTTAGCCACATCTTCTGTAGCTGTTCCCTCAGTAGGCAAAAGAGAGCTATTTTTGTTGGTGTTTGGAGGTGGGGCAGGGAACATGTTCCTGTTTAGCCAGAATGTTGTGTCCTTCCCTGTGGAAGTTGTTGCTGCAATTAATGACCTAATTTGTCTTAACTTACCTGTCAAAAAGAAACATACAATCTAGCATATGCATCTTCTCTTGCTCCACTTTCATTGAACATGAGTCATTTATTAATAAAGTGTGGCTCTGAATCTTGTGCATGCTATTCACCCTTCTTACCAATTGCTTACTGATAACAGAAAAGAAGATAGTAAAAAAAAAATGAATCTGGAGGCACATGTTGGGAGAGTTGCAGGTTTTTCACCTCAGCATTCTGATTAAGACTTAGACAAGAGCATGGTATCTGAATCTCCCTGTAAGGGATCCACTTTTTCTCAGACTGTTTCCAGAATGTGCCAGTGCTTTCAGTAGAACACTACTGGGGTTTCTTGGTCCCTTTGAAAGTATTATGATTTGCTACAACTGGAATTCTCAGAACCTCTTCCATCCACCAGGTGCTGTTAGCATTGGAGGATGTGTTTGTGATAGCCTGTGGTTTCCCTGGTAGCCAGCCTGCTGCACTTAAGAAAACAGAATATACTAATTTCCTCAGCCTTTCAATTTTTTATACAGTAATCACAAACCTGACCCAGCAGCTATAGCTTTAGTCAATCCAGATGCTAACATTTTGTTAATTTTAATCATTCCCCTTCTGACAAGGATAGTAAAACAACTGATAAATTTAGAGAAAAGATTATGATTCTGCAACTTTAATTTTAAATTAGTAGGCTCATATATTAAAAGATTATTCTGATTAATATTGAATGTATGAGGAATGTTTCATCTGCAGATCTGATGTCTTTTGCTTCCATTCCTCAACCGTTAGAGTTTCAGGCCTCACATCTGACTTCAGCCACTTCTCAGACTTTGGGTCTGTATCTCAAACTCCTACCCTTACCCATAATTCTCTCCATACCCCATATTACTCCAGATCTCATTTGCCACTTTCAGCAGTCAGATGTGGTTGATGTGGTTCAAGCTGTAGTCAGATAAGAGACTTATTTTTTTAGACCTGTAGTCTTTTTTCATTCTAATCTCCCTTTCGGGCTTTAACTCCCCTCTTGACTTTACCTCCCCTGCATACAACTAGTTGCCTGGTGTGTGTGACTGTAGCCCTCGTGCATTTCCCTCCTTCACTAGTTTATCTTCGCATGTTCTCTCGAGGTTGTTTAGTAGTAATTTACCATTGCTGATATTTCTATCTTGACCCTAGAGAAATTCTTCTTACCATTGCTGGTATTTTGCTATACCTGTCTTTCTTGATTGCAGTTCTGTTTGTTGTTTTTGTAGCTTTTGCTGCTGTTATCATGTTGGACAAACCCACTGGGTTTAAGAAGTGTATTCATGTGCTCATAAAATCCCAAACTCTGGACACTCAGTGTGTGTTTATTTTTTAGGATCTGGGCGTCTCAATGCTGAATGTGACATTCATTCGGGATTTAATCATAGAGGGTTGGTCAAATGCAGAAATAAGCTGGTACTTAAAGGGTTACTTCCTTCATCTTCCTATTTAGTGTCTGAAGCTTCCCAGTCCACAAAGAAGCCTAGAAAAACCTAAGGGAGAGAAAGGGGGAAGTCCAAGGAAAAGCCTAAGGAGCCTTGGGAGCATTCCCTGATTGCTGTCATCATTCAGTTCCAGCATTGGTTCCACTTGCAAAAATTCAAGTCTTTGTATCCAACTCTCTTTTCCACTAGGTCTCCTTCCTGTAGACAACCAAGATTTTCTCCAGAGCCAATACCATCAAGGTTGTACTCTCCTTTCCTGAGAGAGACACCCCGTAGAGCTTCAAGGCATCCAGCTAACTCATCCTACAGGTCTACCAGGAGCCTGTTGTGATGTCCTTAGTTACCCCAGTCTGCCCCTTGGTTTCCAGAGGGATCATTTCTGAGATTCCTGGGACTGCCCATGTCAGATCTGAAGGCTTGGCCTTCATCGACTCTGGCACCTTGTATGATCCAGCCACCACTGAATCTGTCAGAGCCAGAGGGATCTCAGAGTCATAGCTTTGGTGCCAGATTCTGCTTTGAGGTAAGGTCATGGGGATTCCCTAGGCTTCTGCCTTTGATGCAGTGGAGAGAGCTCTCTCCACATCAGGAGATAGGGCATCCTTGCTGTACTCAGGTCATCCTCCTACACAACTGTCTGCCCTGGGTCCTGAGCCTGTTCAGTCTGTTCTATTGGGACAGCCAGTTCATCCAAGCCTTGAGACAGTCCTCATCCAGGACTCCCCATAGACTTTTGTCTTCCCCGAATCATCTCCCCATGGAAGCCCACCAGAAGCATAAATGCATGATGAGGCACATTGACTCCCCACATGAGTCATTAACGTAAGACATGGACTTAGATGAATTGTAGGAGTCGCCCAGATCACCCCTTGAGGATATCTCATTCAGAGAGATTCTCTAGCTTCTGAGGCAGAAAAGTAGTAGTTCTTCCCCTTCCTAGGAGGAGTCAGTGTTTCTAAAGTATTTCAGTACCAGCTCAGCTACGTCCTGTCTGGTCCAGCCGGTGGATGAAATGGTGGACCTCATTTCCTGTTGGGTATGGAAGGAGCCACATGTGACAGAACCCATCCCTAGGAAGCCAAACAGTACATAGTTACACCTAACGACTGTGCCCACTGAAGCAAGGGCCCAGTGGTTGATGCTGTGGTGATAGCATCAACTGCTAAAAAGGAACATGCTGTGGAAAGTCTGTCTGTCCATCCCCCTAACAGGGAGTCTATAATCTTCAACAGATTTGGGAAGCAAAGTTATGCTTTGTCGACCTTTATCCTGTGATCACTGAATTATTGGTACACATTACAAGGTTCCAAAAGGGATTTGACTAAGGAGCTTTCCAAGTCCCTCTCAGGATCCATGTCTCTGGATTATAAAAAGACCATATCTTCACAAATGGCCTCCCTCCAGCCCTTGTTGAATGCATCCATGCAGCTGATTTCCCATGCCATGGAGGGTGTTTTAAGATAGGCAGGTTCAGGCATTACCGCTAGAAGCAATGCCTGGATGCCTTTGCAGTTTTGCGAAGACTTTCAAGACATCTTTCATCAATGCACCTTTTGATAGATCTACTTTATTTGGGCCCAACAATAAAGAAACCCTGTACAGGAGCAAGCATGATGGGAAAACTCTGCCATAGGAATACAGTTTTCTACGCTCAGTGGACCTTCTTGCAGAACCAAAAAAGGGGCTGGAAGATGTGGTTATGAAAATTGCAAGGGTTTTCCCAGGTCTCCTTAATGGCAGATGTCACACATGTGGCAGAGAAGGCCTGCAAAACCAAGGCCTCAGAGGTCCTTTTCTGAGAAATCATTATCAGCGCTCCTGAAGGTTTGCCTAACTGCTGCACTCTGGAGGCAGTTGGGCGACATGTATTTCTGCACCTGGAACCCTAGATGTCCATCACCAAAGATGTCTGAGTGCAGACAATAATTACCAAAGGCTATTGCCTTCCCATTTCCCTTCCTTCTCCAGTACAGTCAAGGAAGGTTCCCAATGTACTTCCCCTTCAGAGAAAAGAATCAGCCTTAGAAATTGAACAGGTGGTAGCAAAGAGAGTCATCCAAATGGTCCTGCCAGACCAACAAGGGTTCAGAACTTATTCAAGATACTTTTTGGTGCCAAAGAAGAATGGGGACCTCAGGCCTATCTTGGACCTACGCCACTGAAACCAGTTTGTCCAACACTAAAAGTTCCAAATGATCACAGTTCAGTCCACTCTCCCTCTATTGCAAAAGAACAATTGGATGTGCTCGACTGATCTCCAGGAATCGTTCTATCATGTCAACATAGGCAGTCAATCAAGGAGATACCTTCACTTTTGGCTGAGGCCAGTCAATTTCAGTTTAGAGCCCTGCCATTTGGTCTCACTACAGCTCCTTAAGTGTTCCACAAGTGTATGAGAGTTGTTGCAGGTCACCTTGAGATTGCTTGGATTCTAAATGTTTCTTTACCTTGATGATTGGCTCCTCAATGCTTCCACCAAGCATCTTCTGACTTGTGCCCGGTACTGCTTGCTCCACATTTTTCAGTCTAGGCATCACATTCAACCACAATAAATCTCATATCTCACTCTCCCACCCAAGTCTTGGAGTTCATAGGTGCTCACCTGCATACAGTTTCTAACAGACTAACTCATTCCAGACTGTCCATATTACATGATGAGGTAGTGCATCTATTCTTTTTTCATTCACCTCTAACCAAATTGGTTCTGCAGCTTCTCGATTTGATAGCAATCTCCATAACACTTGTTCAATTGGCAAGATTTTATATTAGGGTACTTTAGTAGATGCTTGCAGTCCAGTGCTCAATAAATCAACATCCCATGAATTTCACCATTTAACTGACCAAGATTTGCAAAGAGCATGTAACCTGGTGGATTCATGTACCTGATGTTTCTTAGGGCCACCCCTTTGTTTTATCCTAACCCAAGGCCACAGTGACCATTGATGCTTCCCAGCTGGGGTGAGGGGGACAATACTTGAGACAAATGGTTCATGGTCCCCCTTAGAGGCTGATCTTCACATCAGTGTCCTAGAGATGAAGGCAGGCCTAGCACTATAGGCTTTTCAGGATGTTCTACCTCTGGAGTGATTGGCATACAGACAGACAACATGTCAGTAGTCTGGCACATCAGCAAACAGGGGGAACTCACTCTTACTTCTTGTGTCGAGAAGCAATGATAGTGCGGCAGTGGGTGAACTCTTCCACCCACTTTCCATTAGCAATGCACATTCCTAAGTAGATACTTCATCAGTGGAGACAGCCATACTGTGATCTCTTTGCTTCTCCCCACAACTTCAAATGCAACAGGTGTATTGCCATGATCCATCTAGAGTAGGTGTCACTGAGAGATGCTCTGATTCACCATTGCCCCCCAGTCTTCTTTATGCTTACCCTCCTACTCCCCTTATCTCAAATTTTCTAAAGAAAGCATGTCAACAAAAAAGCAAGGTGCTCTTCATTGTCCCATTCTGGCAAGTGTGGTTTCCCTTCCTTTGGCCTTATCTGATACACCCTCCTTGGGTTCTGGATCCCTCTCCAGATCTCTCTCACTCATCCAGACATACAAGCCCTCAAGCTAACCACATGGATGTTTATCGTGTTTCACTGTTGCAGTCATTACACTTGGGTTATCCTGCTGGCAGGCTACCCGCGGTCGGCCTGAATTCCAAAGTCCTGGTATGGTGTCGGTTGCTGTTGCCTCTTCCCTGACGTCAGTGTGCCAGGGGTATAAAAGATGCAGCCGACGCCATTTTCTCCAGTCTTTCTTGCCGCGCGGTGCCCGAAGCAAAAGTAGTTCGCAAGTGCCAGTCGGCCGACTCCTGAGATTTTCAAAATTGAATTTCAATCCGAAGTCTTCTATAAAGCTAAGTACCCTGTTGGGGAAACTTTTTTCTTGCTCCAGACCGATGTCAGAAAAAGTTAATGATTGTATTTCTTGTGGTAAGCAAATACCTCTTAAGGATTTTCATTCTTACTGTATTCCTTGCTTAGGCCCTGAACACGACGTTGCTAGTTGTCGGTTTTGTGCTAGATTTAACCAACGCACTATTAAGCGTCATTATGATTTTGCTTTTCATTACTTTGGCCGAAGGTTTAACTATATAATGCCATCAGAACAACCGATGACCGGAATTCATAAAAAGCGCAAGGAGAAAGAAAAGGACAGGCATCCGAGGTCCAAAACCGATGACGAAGCCTCTTCTAGGCCAGTCGCCGGTTTGCCAGTGCTCAGTGAGGCGCTTTTGCAGCCCCTGACACCCGCTACCTCAGAGCCACAGGCCGCCTCCGACTCCCACGTGGAGACAACTAGGCTTCTGGATACTCAAGGTATTGGGCCTTCGGAAACTAATCCCTCAGATGGGTCCGGAACCGCTGAGTAGGCATTGGCTTCTGAGGGTGTTTTCAGACCTACACAGCTTTATATCAAGCCAACTTCAGCATCCAAGACAAAGTCTAAAACAGTTTTAAAGACAAGGAAACAAGTACAGCATTCTCCAGGACAGACTTCCATGCCTAAGAAACAGATGCTCAAAATGGCCAAAGACCTAATTACTTTGATCAGGGGTTCCCATCCCCCTCCTGATAAGAGGCCTAGGCAAGATACTGAATATGATTCTTCTGATCAGGTTTCCATTTCCTCTGACTCCTCTTCAGAACAGGGATACTCTTTTCCTCCCTATGAGGATTCTGGTGCTGAAGAATCTATTCCTTCAGCTTCTCCTTCTGAGGATTATTCTTTTGGGGAAACCCTGCATACCATGAGGGAGCATTTCCACTGGGAGAGCCAAGATTACTCAGAATCTAAGAAAAGGCTTAGAGACTTTCTTCTACTACCTCAGCACAGACCTCTTGCTATTCCACCTGTTCTAGACATTGTAGATGATGTGTTTTCAGAGTCCGGCCTGTCTCCCAACTCTGTACCTCCTGCACCTGTTAAGCCAGACAGATACTACAGGGTTCCAGATTCTCATAAATTTCTATATAAAAACCCTGCTGCTGACCCAGAAACTATTTCTCAGGGTCCCAAAGGGGTCAAGGCTGCTACTGCTAAAAACCCTGTCCCCTCAGATAGAGATTCAAGGGCACTGGACGGATGGGGGAAAAAAGTCTACACTTCTGCTACCCTGGCTGTAAGGGATTTAAATTGTCAGTTTCATATGCTTAAATATCAGCAATACTTAATGTCTCTGTTAAAACAGAAAATGTTGACAAATTCTGAATGTTCTGAGAACAAGGAATTGCAGGATTTATTGCATGCAGTTGAACAAGTGGGAAAACATACTTTGCGATGTGGTTATGATTCACTGGAGGCCTCTTGCAGGGCCACTGTAACAGGTTCTGTTATTAGAAGGCATGCTTGGTTAAAGGAACAGACTCTGCCTGATCATGTTAAAGCAAAATTATTGGATGCTCCTTTACAGCATGATACTTTGTTTGGTGTTAAGGCAGAAGAGGTGTAGAAGAAAATGGAGGATAAAGCTAAATCTATGCAGACAGTGAAGGATTCCTTAAAGGTACAGCCACCCAGATTTAGCAGGAACTGACCTTCTAGGAATTGGTCCTTTCCCGTGTCAGACAGGCCACAAAGAGGCCGATACAGATGCCCTAGAGGCAGGCAACAGCCCCAGGGCTCATACAGGCCCAAACAATGGGGTGCTTCTACCTCCAAAAGTGGAGAAGACAAATCACAGCCATATAGGAAACAGTCCCAATGACTTCCCTCTGCCAATGTCAAGCATTTCTCTCTTGGCAGCACCCTTAGGGGGAAAGCTAGCACTTTTTTCACAAAATTGACACACGATCACACAGGACAAATGGGTCCTAAACATTGTCTCTCAGGGCTACAGGTTCCACTTTCACACCCTTCCAAAGGCAAAAGGTATGCCAGACCTGCCACACAATCAATGGGCAGAGGCACAAAGACAAGTAACATCTCTCATGGACATGAAGGTCATTCAGCCAGTGCCACAACAGGAGCAGGGACAAGGATTTTACTCAACAGGAGCAGGGACAAGGATTTTACTCAACAGGAGCAGGGACAAGGATTTTACTCAACAGGAGCAGGGACAAGGGTTTTACTCAACAGGAGCAGGGACAGGGGTTTTACTCAACAGGAGCTGGGACAAGGGTTTTACTCAACAGGAGCAGGGACAAGGATTTTACTCAACAGGAGCAGGGACAAGGATTTTACTCAACAGGAGCAGGGACAAGGGTTTTACTCAACAGGAGCAGGGACAAGGGTTTTACTCAACAGGAGCAGGGACAAGGGTTTTACTCAACAGGAGCAGGGACAAGGATTTTACTCAACAGGAGCAGGGACAAGGATCTTACTCAACAGGAGCAGGGACAAGGGTTTTACTCAACAGGAGCAGGGACAAGGGTTTTACTCAAGACTTTTCTTAATACCAAGAAAGGACAAAGCATGGAGACCAATTCTAGACCTGTCTATTCTAATTACTTTTCTGGACGTACCAAAATTCAAAATGTTGACTCTGCAACAGCTTCTGTCCATGCTGGGCAAGAAGGCTTGGCTTGTAACTTTGGACCTCAAAGAGGCATACCTGCATGTCCCAATCAGACAGTCTTGCAGAAGATACCTCAGATTAATAGCTGGCTCAATGCACTACCATTTCTCTGCACTGCCCTTTGGCTTATCTACTGCGCCCAGGGTCTTCACAAAATGCCTGGCACCAGTAATTGCATTTTGCAGACAAAGAGGAATTCAGATATATCCCTACTTGGACGACTGCCTTATTCAAGCAGAGACCAAAGACATTCTACTACAGCATCTGGCGTTTGTAAAAAGATTACTAATTTGCCTAGGGTACACAGTAAACGAAAAGAAATCAAAACTAGTACCCTCTCAAGAGATGATATTCCTGGGTGCAAGCTTAAATACAACTGCCCAGATGGCTTATCTCACGCCAGACAAACAAAGGCAACTGACTTCTTACTTCGAAAGCATGGCAACAAAGACCCAGTTATCTGCAAGAAAATTTCTGCAGGCTCTGGGCTACATGGCCTCCTGCATTCTGCTAATTCCATATGCAAAACTGCATATGAGGAAACTACAGTGGTACCTAAAAAGTGTTTGGACTCAACATTGCCACAGCCTGGAATCATTAATTTCACTCATTCCCTGCCTGCAATAGGAGTTTCGATGGTGGGCACAGACCTGTCACCACAACAAGGGACAGCCATTCAGTTCACCCACAGCCAGGCAAACACTAACAACAGATACGTCAGATTATGCCTGGGGGCCCACATGGCAGGAAAATGCATTCAGGGCACATGGCCCCCAAGTCAAAGGCATCTTCACATCAATCAAAAAGAGATGCTGGCTGTACAAAATGCCCTGACAGCTTTCAAGGACCTACTTCATCCAGGACAGCTGCTGATAAAGACGGACAACACCACAGTTATGTGGTACATAAACAAGCAGGGGAGCACACATTCCTACCCCCTCTGCAGACAAGCCATGATTTTGTGGAACACAGCATTGACCTACCAAGTATACCTGCAAGCACAATTCCTGTCAGGAAAAACAAATGCTCTGGCAGACGAACTAAGCAGAAACCGCATGCATCCTCACAAGTGGAAACTAGATCCACAAATCTTCAGCAAGATAACAAGGAAATGGGGATGCCCAGACCTAGATTTTTTGCCTCCCCTCACAACTGCCAAATTCAGAGATTCTGCACAAGGACTTATCACAAACAAACATGGAAAGTGGATGCTTTGTCATTCAGCTGGAACAACCTTACAGTATATGCCTTTCCTCCACTGCCTCTCCTCCCAAAGATACCCCTAAAGGTCAGACAAGAGAAGCCACAAATGATACTAATTGCCCCAGATTGGCCACGCCAACACTGGTACCCAATCCTAAGGAGATGGTCTCAAGGCCCAGCCTGGACATTGCCTTGAATTCCTCATTTGCTGACCCAACAGAACAATCAGATCCTGCACAGCCAACTCAGAACCCTAAATCTAGCTGCATGGCGGATAGTGTAACCATTCAGAATACACCTCTCTCTAAAGCTGTTATGGATGTTATTTTGGAGGCCAGGAGGCCCAGTACCAGGAAATCTTATGCAGAAAAATGGAAGAGATTCTGTGCTTGGAACCTGGTGCAAGGAATTGACACGCTTGTACCAGATATTCCTCAGATTTTACAATACCTGACTGAGACGTTGGACAAAGACCTATCCTTCTCATCAATTAAGATCCATGCCTCTGCCATTTCAGCTCATTACAATACAGAACCACCGATTTTTTCACATCCATTGCTTAGGCAATTCCTCAGGGGGTCCAAAAACATAAGACCTCCACGGAGAGCACCAATACCTGCATGGGACCTCAATTTTGTCTTGGAAAAACTCACACTGCCTCCTTTTGAGCCAGCCAATACAGCTGAGATAAAATTCTTATCATGGAAAACAGCTCTGCTCCTAGCAATAACTTCTTTTGCCTATTGTCTACATCCCTATTGGCAGACTCTCTTCTCCATTCCCGTGTTGGTTTAGTTCTTAGGATACTTTCTGCTACTTTATGGATATAATATTCTGTATGATTATTGTTATTCTCCTTAAAGGTCTGCATCCAAAATCCCAGTGTCTCCTTGTTTATTGAGCTTCCCCCCTATTTCATCATCATCTCTTTCCACTTTGAATTATAGTTTTATGCTTGTGCTATGTATAGGAGCCTTAACTGTGCTGCTCTGAAATACCCCTTCAAATCGTGTAATCCCAAGCTGCCTGCTCTGTTGGAAGAATCGTCTTATCCTACTTGACTCTTGCCATCTTCCTCTCACAGATAAAATCCTTCAGCTCTTTATTGATTGCTATCCACAACGTCTCCTCTGGTTGATAAAAATATGTCTGACCTTTGTATAAGACTAAAGGGACTAAAACATTTTAACTGCTTGTATCTTGCTATTGATATCCATATAACCGAGTTTCCATTTTATCAGTTTTTGTTTTATCTTTTTAGTCTCTTCCCACATATCCTTAGCTGCCATAGTGGAATCATTTTTAACCTATATTCCTAAATACTTAATTTTATCATGTCCACGTAAGTATGGCTATTGCTGAACCAATTTGTATGTCGGTACATAGTTTACCGCTATTGCCTTTGTTTTATCCTCATTAATTTTGTATCCTGAAAAGATTTGAAACTGTCTCAATATGTTATACAGCACTGTAATGTCCCTTTTTGGTTTTGTCAGGTAGAAAATGTCATCTGCAAATAGAGGCAGCTTTTCTTGACTACCATACCAGTTATATCCTTGAATTTCTGAGTCCCTTATTTTCTTTGCCAGTGGTTCTAAACATAATGCAAGTAAGAATGTGGAGAGAGGACACCCCTGCCTGGTTCCTCTGCTCAAGCAGAGATTATCAGATGACCTCACCCACTTTTATTTTTGCCTCTGATCTATCATATATCCCCCTAATCAACCATATAATCTGAGAATGCAAATGCTTCCATTGCTCTGCTCGTAAAGTCTCAGCTTAGTCTGCCACATGCTTTCTCTGCATCAAGATCCACCAACAACAGCGGTATTTTCTTACATTCTGCTTCCATTTGGATCATCATTGTTCTGTTTATGTTGTCAAATGTTTGCTTCCCAACCACAAAACTCCATTGATCCATCTCTATTAATTTTGGCATCACCTTTGCCATTCTTTTAGGCATTATAGACATAAACACTTTATAATCATGGTTTAGTATTGGAATGGGCCTGTATGAAGCTGGATCTGAGGGATCGTTACCCTCTTTAGGGATTACTACCACTGCTTTCTTCCAGGATGCTGGTTCTTCTCCTCCTCTTAAAATACTGTTAAACAAAACCTTCCAGATCTTAACAGTTTTTCCCTCCTAGCTTCCGAACTTCCACAAGAATGCCATCTATTCCTGGGGACTTTCCAGTAGATTGGTTATACATCACCATTTATATCTCGTCTCCTATCCTATTAGTAACTGAGGGTCCTCTGCCACTCACGTGGCTTATTTAATTCTTCCATAAACATTTCCATTTGTATCTTTTCTATGTTTCCTTATTTCTCTGCTTTATACAGACTTTTGTAGAATTTCTGAAATATTTCTTATACATCCACAGAATCTCATGTTATCTTCCTCATTATTGGCTCTCTAAGCTTGGTGACAGTCCTTTCTACTGTATGTTGCCTAAGTCATTGTGCTAAAAGTTTTTTTTCTGTAAAGTTATTATGAAACAAAACTCACAACAGCAATCTTTCTAAACTCATGCATGTTATCGAGGCAATCCCTAATCTTCTGTTTGGCATCCTGCAGTCGATCCTCTTCTTGTTCAGTGAGATTCCCCCTATTCTGCAATACTTTAACCTTTCTCAGCCCCTCTAAATTATTATTTTTATAAACCTCTTTATTGAATTATCACGTGTGACATAGGCAAATTTACAATTATACAAAAGTAATCAAACTGTATTAACAAATTAACATTAACAAACGTTATACTTCACATATACTGCTATATATCATATAACCTAAGCAGCATTACTTAAATTATTCAGTTCCTGTCCCCTTTTTTTAAACAAGAAACATCTTTATTAAACCATCACTTACTACATAAGCAATCTTGCATTTATATAAATGAAAACAAACCACACCGACACATTCCTAGTTGCAAGGATTTTACATCACAAACTATATTGACACACTCCCAGTTGCAAACATTATACATCACTTATAATCTACCCAATCATTTTCAACCAAACATTACATAGCTTAAGTCCTGCCTTCTTCTAAAGCTCATTCCTCCCTGTATGCTCCCACAATTCCCATTTTTTTCCTATGTAGTTTGCTCCTACCCTTTTCTAAAGATCCCAGTTCCAGTTGTTTTATCTCTGTTACTGTATTCACTACTTCTAATATAGTTGGTTTAGATTTTGATTCACATTTTCTAGTAATTGCTTTTTTGGCAGCCACCATAATTAGACACAGCAAGGCCTTCCCATGTCTAGGCAATTCTGATTTTGCATCACAGCTTAGAAAACTCCATCTCCCTCATTACGCCAATCCATCCACCCGACATCTCCGACCGTGCATCCTGCAGGGAGTCCTTAACTCATTAGATCTGACTGATACCTCCAGGTTCATCTGTAGTTAACTCCTACTGTCGCCTCTAGGTGTTGAATATTCATTCTTCATATTTGCATCAATAATTCCAAAACCTTACTATGTACACAGTTTTAAAAGACTTCATCGTACAGCTTACACAAGGGCAAACTTGACTGCATTAATATTTGACCTCTGCCTACTGCAGGTTAATAGATATTAACTGTTCTGACCTCTGCCTAGTGCAGGTTAATAGATATTAACTGTTCTGAATATTTGTTTAAAGCTTCTTCCATTTTTTCCAGTCTTTTGTTGTTTGTGTTAATATACTCCATTGGTGTTTCATTTATTTTAATCAGATCTGTGTGCAGTTGTCTTATATCGTGTAGGTTACTAGAATTCATGTTTGGAAGTTGCATTGCTTTTTGCTGACTTTCCCCAGTCAGTGTTTCTTCCTCACTTTTTGTAGCTGATTTTTTCCCAGGTCCTCTGTATTTCTTTCTTCCTGGTATCCAGGCAGTACATGCACTTTTTGACAAGTTTATATGAATGGTGTAGTAATTCAGATATTAAGAACTGTGTATGGGTAACTATGGATGTTACATCACTCTTCACTGTTATCCCTAATGATAAGTTATGTTGTTCTTGTTGAAATATTCAGGATATAGTATGGATAAGACAGAGCTTGTCTGCTCACTTCTTGACATCATTTTGAGCAGTAATGTGTTTATATTTAATGATAAGCTATATCATCAGCAGACTGGGGTTGCGATGGGCACCATGTGTGCCAACAGCTCTGCAAATATGATGTTGGTGTACTGGCAGTCCCTCTACATATTCAATCAAGGTCATTTCTTTCTTATGTTTATGCCTTTTTATGTACGGTTTATTGACGATGTGTTTTTTGTTTGGTCAGGCACTATGGAAACTTTACACAAATTTGTGGAGTACTTACATTCTACAACTAGTTTTCTGAGATTTACTCTGATCTGTTCTTTTACATCTATTGATTTCCTGGATGTGCATGTAACAATTACTGAAAATGGGATAGCTACCAAATTATATAAGAAAGAGTGCAGTGAGAACAAAGTTTTACATTATAAAAGCATGCATCCAAAACATGTGCACACTAATGTCCTAAAAGGACAGTTCTACAGATATGCACATTTAAGTGCTGATGATACAATTATGTATGAATCATTTAAGAACCTTAAAAGTGACTTTAAATGTAGAGGCTACCATGATGTGGAGGTTGAGGCTGCCTGTCATGAGGTCCTCCAACATAGGATGGATGTTGCTAAATCTTACTTCTCTGAGAGAGTATTGAACAGTGAAAGAAAGATCTATGATACAAGAGGCTCTGACTTAACAATATGCATGACTTCTTCTATGGATGTTCGAACTATCTGCAATAGTATTAGGAAAAATTGGCAACTACTTGTATCTGATGATAGGTATAGGTAATCACTTGGTAATGCACCCACGTTTTGCTGTACCAGCAATAGATCATTAAAACAGTTGCTGAGTTATAAATCTACTAATAAGAAGGTTTCTGTCTCTGATAAATGTGGTACATTTCCATGTAGAGACTGCAACATGTGCAAATAAATTCATAGCAGTGATTTCTATGTACATCCAATGAGTAAGAAGAGCTGTGTCTTTTGTTTTTATGCAAATTGCAGAAGTCAAAATCGCATATATTTGTCATTCTGTGTGAAATGTGAACCTTCTATGTAGGTAAGACAAACAGATGTCTGAAAGACAGAATTACAGAACATTTAAATGACATGTATCCAGCGACTACTATGTCTATGGAACACGCTCCCCATCCATGTAAAGCAGAGTTCCTCCCTAACCCAATTCAAGTGCAACTTGGACAATTGGATGGGAAACTGAAAATGTATCCCTGGTTTGGCACCTATGTCTCTAATGGACACAGGGAACCTGTAAATGTTTCATCTCCCAAACCCCTGCTTACACTTATCAAGGGTACCAGAACTTGTCAGAGATTTGTGATGCATGGCTAGGCTTAAAAAGCCCCTTGTGGTCGTTAGCCTAATAAACACCTATGAAGTAGAGATGCTTAGGTATTCCAAGGAACTTGCTCACAGGTGAAGGTAGAGGGAATCAGGTGATGGCCCAGCAGGTAGACAGAGTAGCAGCAGTACTGCATGCATTGTACCAAATCAAGTGAGTGAAGTGGAAGCCGAGTCCTAGGATCCTAGGATGAAGCGCACAGTATACTGGTCTGTCTACATTCCTCTCCTCACCTATTGTCGTGGCTTTGAGTAGTGATGAAAACATGAGATCATGAATACGAGTGGTAGACATGAGCACCTCTCAGAGCTGCTCTTCCTTCAGACTGATTGGACCCAATTGTGGTGGTCTGGGTACCTACTCAGGATATCTTTTTGTTCTCATCCCAGGGGGGTAATTGATCCATTTATTAATTTATTTATTACTTTTGTTGCTGGGGTAGTCCGACTAGCCTGTGGTAGCCCCTTTTCATCACAGGCCTGGGAAGAAAAGCTCCAGTAACAAAATAGGAAATTTTATATAAGAGAAAAAAATGTAATGTTACAACATGGGATGGACATACAGTAATTGAAAGGCAGTTATACTAGAAACATCTGCAATCAGTAAAATAGAGTAATTTTCTATTAATACAACCCAAATTGGCATATACAGTGAGGTTTAAAACATCAATTAATTTTACATCTGTAGGTAGGAGGAATAAGAGAGGTAGTGTGGGAGATACGAGTGTAAGGCAGAGAGAAAGTGTTAACAGTAGAAAGCAGAGATCAGGTGAGGAAGGTTGAATACTGTTTACATTTGTTAGATGATATAGAGGAGGAAAGCGAGTTTGTGAAGTTGAGGTAAATGTAGAGGGTAGCAAGTCTGAGTTAGAATTTTGTTAGAGTAAAGAGAGGCCTGATAGCATAGCAGTTAAGGAGCAGGATTGCTAACTGGTAGACCTGAATTTGAAACCTGGTTGGGACACAACTGGACAGCAGTAACATCTACACGGAACAAAAAGGCCTGGCAATCTACTTCCGTAATATGCCATGAGAACCGTATGGGAGTGTACCCATACAGTCGTCATGACCTGATGTCAACTCGGGGGCACGTTACTCCTTACTTACTTTAAGGCAACATGACAGACATGGCAGTAATAGAAGAGGGGTAGACGACCATAGTAAATTTATGTTGGGAATTTACTTTGTTGAGACATTGAGGGATATAATGACGTTATGTAATAGCAAGTGCTGTCTAGCCAGGGGAGGTGGATTAACAGAACCAAGTATTTTTAAAGTTTTTTTTTTCATGTTTTTGTATTTGGAGAGATTGGTTTGTTATCTGATGGCAGTAGGGAAAGAATTCCAGATTTTGGACACATAATTTGAGTACAAGTACAGAGCAGCAGAGTTGTGGGTTTTAGTTATGGTTAATAGGGACTTATCTGTAGAGCACCCTGATAATTACCCTTGTCTCCATTCTGTCCTACAATTCTACACCCCCACCACCTTCAGTCCACTAACAAACAACTCCTAAATGTTTCCAAACCCAATAAAAGGGCTTCGCAAAGCCTGTGCTCACACTCCGTATCTAAACTGTGGCATGCCATACCCCCCCATCACACAATTGGATTCTTTAAAATATTTTAAACTTACTTTAAAAAATCATCTCCTTAACAAACCAATCTGCCCCTGTTTACAACAACATAGACCACCTTAAGCTGTCTAACATATCAAAGTAGTATGACTCCTATCAATGTCAAGAAAATCTTTCCCTGTGAACTTGATCTCATTTTATATTTTTTTATATATTTATTTTCTCGTAATCTCATTATTAAGCCATAAAGGGCTATTTTGTTGACATGCATCAAAATGTTTGTTAATAAGAAGGTATAATACAAACTCTAACTACATTATGTAAATCTTTGCCCTCTATGTTACTAATTTTTAGAAAATGATATATGCCATAGAACTGCAAAAAAACTTGATATCTGATGTATTTCAATCTTTGAAAATGTGTGTGAAAACTTTTGGATATTGTTGTGAATATAATATGGTCTTAAATACTTCTTGGATTTGTAAACAGAGCTTTACTTCCCGGGCCTGCACAGAAAATAGGATTTTGACCCAGTGGACTTTCCCAGTCAACAAATGCCAATAAATTAATAAATAATAAATAAATCATGCAGGGGGTGTAATGTTCCACTAAGGCTTGGCATGCAGGGCTGTTCTGATGTTTGTAGATTATATTATGAACAGCTGCTAACTGAGTTAGGGAGAGAGAGAGAGAGAGAGTGTGGATGTCCTAACCAGCCTGTTTTAAGGCTAGGCATGGCGGGATTTGGCAGACTGGTTAGCGGTGAATTTAGCTATTCTTGTTACAGTATTGCTCGATTTTTATTAGTAGAGATTGCTGAAGGCTGATGTCGATGGGACAACATATAGTACTGAAGTTAGAAGATACGCAGTCAATTTTTTTTTTTTTTTTTTTTGGCATTGCTAGTTAAAAAGTGCTAGGATATAGGAGCCAGGTTTTTCTGTGGGTTTTCTTGAGAGCCTGTATTTGAATATCAGACATTATGTGACTATCTATAATGACACCAAGTAGCTTTGTGTGGGACACAAGTTCGATAGGAGTGTTGACTGATGAGATAATAGAGAAGTTATTTTTGTATAAGACACAGATTTTGGTGTGAAAGCAATAACTTGGTTTTCAGAAACCCTGATCATTGTGTGACTAAAAACAGTGATGCAAGAAAGCAGTGAAAGAGCCATTATATCTCTTAGACGATGTAGCAAAAAATGAGCTTTAACAGCTTTAGTGGGCAAAGCTGTAGCTCAGTGAGGAAGGATGAAACCACTGGGACACTAAGCAGGCCTTGACAGGAGAGGTAAAGAAGTACAATAGAGACGGTGTATTAGGAGAGTTAGAAGGTGAAATATAATTGGATATTATGATTAAGAAAGAGTGTATTCTGTTGTCATAAATGACTTCCAGATTGCTCTGTCCTTGTTACATGAGCAAATATCCTCATGCCTTATGCAATGAAATATGGGAGTGGGATTGTGTATTTAATAGTTTTGACTAGTGGTGGAAAAGTATGCGTACACCACCTCATCTTCTGTTAATACGTAACTAAAAGGTAATACATTTAAAGACAGTAGGTGTGCATTGTAAGTTAACTTTTGTGAAGTCGCTTTGGTAGAGGCCCTCTTACCCTTGGTTATGTGTTCTCCCACTAGTAAAGCACTGCACTATGATACACGTTGATTGGATAACTCTACTAAGAAGGTTTCTCTACAGATAGCCAAAAGTGGTTAGGGCAGGGTGCATGAACAGATTTATTCAAAGAGAGAACTGACAGGCTGGATATAAGTGTGTCTGGACATTATGAGGGGGCATGCTTGTTAAGACCTTCAAAGTTTTGGGGTAAAAGAGGCTGGGAAGCAGTTTCATTGAAGCAGATGATAACGTTATATTTGTGAAATGACACAGACACCATTCTAAAATAAATCAGTAGGAAAAAAGCCTGGAAAAAAATAAGCACTTTCACATATATGAAGTACTTACTACTTTAAATACATAGTGAAATTAATTTTCCATTTTCTGCACACACAGCACATTACTAGTATGTTCTTAGGCTACACATCATCATTAGATGCAGTCATTTCTGAATTACCTTAAAGCTTTTTAACGGTGCAATGACATTGCAGAGCTGAGAGAGCGATCTGCAACGTGCATGCTCAGCCAGTGTCTGCATAATGAACTGCAAAAGCAGTCATCAGCAGTTATTTTTTTCCTGTATGACTGAGCTGAATTTTCATTAGAGATGTATTTCACTTTTTCACCTTTTAAACACAGACTCATTAATTTTAGCATGAGTCTCTGGCGGTGGATTCATCTCTGTTTTCTTAGAAATTTCACTATGAGAACAGATTTGTCTACATAGGTGGTTAGCTGTAAACTGCTATTATTAAAATAACAGACAATGAGACATGAAATCTCTTTTCCCCATGAATGCAGCCGTTGCAGTGTGTATTTTCATGTAATTAAATGTAGGTAGCAAACCTGTGACAACAAGGTTATTCATAAAAATGCCAGGGATAAACAACTGGTGAGGAACATTACTTTTGTCTATCATTTTATTAGTATAAAAGATTCATAGTTTTCATAACTATACTTCAGTGTGGTTGATACTCTGCATGAAACTGCAACTTTCCTGTAATATACTTTATAACTTTGTGTATGTACAAGGTTTTGTTTGTAGTAGTCAGCCAGTCTGCACTTTAGAATACTAGAGTAAAATCTTTATTTTAATGTATAAAGTATGAAGGTGTTTTGGGGTTGTGATTCTACTCTAAATTGTGAAATGAAACATAATTGGTGATCTTGGCACAGTTACTGCACTTTTCTGCTCTAAGCCAGTTTTAATAAGTTCTGGAAATATTATTTTTTTCTGATTCTACATTTATACCCTTGACATTCTAAAGTGAGTTCTGTGTGTACATTCATTGTGAAAGTGATTTTTATCATGAGATCAAGCTAAATGTTTTAAATCAACATTTTATGTAGACAACAAATATTCCCTGGAATTCAAAGTGCCTTAGTGGTGTGTAAGCCTTGACTGTGATGGTTTTCATGGTGCACTAAGCCTGAGCGATTCAGAGACTGCTCTCCTGCTATGGCTTTATGCTGGCATTGCCCATAGCATGAAGAGCAGTTTCACTTGTAACAGGCCAGGGGAGCGGCTAATGCAAATTAGCCATGTGTTCTCCCCTGGAAGAGGCACAGGTACTGTAGGAACACTAGAGAGAGATTTAGAAAACTGCACTTCTGATTTATTTATTTTTAGATGAGGAAGAAAAAGTGTAAACTGTCAAAAAACAGCATATACCCATTCACTGCTATGGGGGGTACACTTATAATCCAGGGTGAGGTAGATATCACAAAGCTATCCATCAATGAACATACATGTGTGTGTGTTTGTGTGTGTGTGTTCGTGTATCCATGTGTTTGCTTGGTTGCCCTGTGAGAGCTAATTATAGGGAAACACATGCTTTCTCTCTCTCTCTCTCTCTATATATATATATATATATATATATATGGGGCATTGTATCCCATCAGTGTGAAGCTGTGGTGAGACCAGGACTAGTATTAGCCAGTCGGGCGAATCCCCCCTTTTTATCATTCTTGACAAAGCTAACTCTTTCTCTTCAGTAAGTACTGCTTGATTAACTGCTGTGTAACCTAACTTTAGAATATCTCCCTAAACATTTCATCTATAAACCATTAGGGTCTACTTATTAGTTTCCCCTTAAGTATTTGACACCGCCCTGTATATAAGTATCTGACACCGCCCTGTATATAAGTATCTGACACCGCCCTGTATATAAGTATCTGACACCGCCCTGTATATAAGTATCTGACACCGCCCTGTATATAAGTATTTGACACCGCCCTGTATATAAGTATTTGACATCGCCCTGTATATAAGTATTTGACACCGTCCTGTATATAAGTATCTGACACTGCCCTCTATATAAGTATTTGACACCGTCCTGTATATAAGTATCTGACACTGCCCTGTATATAAGTATCTGACACCGCCCTGTATAAAAGTATTTGACACCACCCTGTATATAAGTATTTGACATTCCCCACTCTGTATAGACGCAGCCACCTTGAGTTGACATTTTTCCTGTAAAACCATCAGTGAAGTTTCACCGTTGCCTAGTTGCACACAGGGTAAATAATTTGCAGTAACAAGCACTGCCCCTAGAGTTACAAACCAGATACTCCTGATATTACCTTATATTCTCACTGTAACTGATTTATCAATAAAAAGGGTCTGTTGCCATGGATATGAACTTTCCCACTATCTGTTTTACCAACATGTTGGATTTGGGTATCCTGAGGCAATGTAGAAATTGCTTTATGTCTGCTGACAACCAGCTCATTCTCAAACAAACTGATAAGCTATGTGAGAGATGTATTTACACAATGTCACTGGAGGCAAAACTCCCACATAAAAGCACTCCTCATGTCAATCAGGTTGTCAGTAGTACACATGCTGCACCCATCACATACAGAACAAAGTAGACACATTGACCCACATAACTAAAGCACTTAAATGTAAACTTCCTAAACCCCAAAGACCTAGACAAAGTATACATAACAAATGTCCTCAGCATCCCTGAATGCACTGTTTCAAAACAACACCTGCATCAACACATACAGCCACATCTCTTGGAACGTCTACTTCTAAGCCCATAAGACAAGCCACCTCACAATCCAACATTCTGGTCATTGGAGACTGCATTGTGAGACACACTGATGTCCCTCTCACCAGGCTGAGTAAGGAGAAAGTCACAGTTTGTTGCCTATCAGAAGCCAGGATCTGCCAGATAATGCATGCACTCAGGTCATTGAATGATACTACCAGTATGACTTAATCATATTCCGTATGGGTGCAAATGACCTGAGATGTACCTCCCTAGACTACATAAAGAGTGACATCATGGAGCTCTCAAAGTCTGTGTCCCAGGCTGGTATAAGCCTAGCACTGAGCAGCATTTTCCCTGCTCCAAGGATGATGTCACAATACAAACAGGAGATGACTGTCTTTAATAATTGGCTTAGTTTCTGGTGTCATTCTGAGGGGGTTCAAGGAGATGATGGTCAACAGACCGCACTGCTTTGCCAGGCATGGTCTGCACTAGGCTTTTGAATAGTAGCTAAAACATTGTCCTCTTCCATGCAGCCTTTTTTAAGCAATGCCAAACTGAAAGTTCTTCCAACATAGCAAATCAAAATCAAGGCCTTATAAAGGTGTCACTGCTCAATGCTAAAATCCAAGTAAAAAAAACTCTGCTCCCTAGAAAGTCTCTCTTCACCCTAGAGAATGCTGACATCTGTGTGCTCACTGAGACATGGTATAAAGCCGAGGACAGCACACCGACAGTGAAAAGCTATAATGCCGTCCACACATTAAGACCAGCTACTACACAGACAAGGAATAAAGGTGGAGTTGCTTCGATTTACATCAGAAATAAATATACCTCAAGGCTGGTCAAGCAGGACAATGCACTTGAGTCCTCCTCATTCAAATCACCAAAGGCAAAATCCAATACCACTTCCTTGCAAGCCCTAGGTCCCCCTCTATGACCCACGAAACCCATACCATATATTTAAACTTATTGGAAACACTCCCCATCCAACCCAATACCATTTTCATGGGTGACTTTAATTACCCCACTATTAACTGGGAATCCTATACAACATCAAATGTACAGGCACACAAATTCCTGGATTTTGTAAACACAACCCCCTTGGACCAGATTGTCAATACACTAACCATGGGTGTAACCATACTTTCTTCACTAATATGGGAGAGTGATGCACACCCCGTAGTGTGATGTCTCCTCTGGTTAGGTCAGACCACAGAATGGTCTCCTTTAAAGTAAAAATAAAACCTGGAACCTTAGCTAACCCTGGGATATTCAGGAACTACTATGAGGCTAACTTCCTATTATGAAGTGACAACTTGGCAAAATTTCAAACTCAAATAAACCCTGAGAACACTGCTGCCTATGCAGAACTGTTCACAGAAACCCTGTACAAGCATGGTAATAGCTGCATAGAATCAGCTGTACCCACCAGGAAGAAGTGCAAAACTAACTCAAAAAACAATGGTCAAAAAAACAAATAAAAAAAACTTAAAAAATGAACTCAATCACAAAAGAAAGGAACAGCCATAACTCACTAAAGTACTTTAGTGAATTACGGCTGTTCCTTTCCTTTGTGGTTGAGTTCGTTTTTTAACTCACAAAACAAGCCACCCTGGTGGAATCACAACATCAACAGGTTGTATAACAGAAGGAAGAAAACCATGGCAAAAATTAGGAGGTACAATACCCATCAGGATAAAAGCACTCATCAAATTAAACAAACAACTCAAAGGACAAATAAATTCTACCAAAGCCAAATTTGAAGTAAATTTGGCTGCCCAGACCAAGGACAGCCACAAGGCAATCTTTACCTATGTCTGCAACCTCAAAGGCAATATACAATTGTGTGCAGAGCTCAGTGTAAATGGAGCCACCTATACTGTGCCAGAAGATACAGCAAACCTACTGGCAGACAAATTCAGCTGTAACTTTAACCCTCTCTCCCCCTCAACCTACCCTCAGGACATACCATCAAATATAACTCCCTCTACTATCACTAAGGAGCAGGTCCTTATTGTTCTCTCTAAGGCCAAGAGCACTGCATTGATGGGTCCAGGCAATATCCCAGGATGTCTTCTTAATAGCATGAAAGCATGACCCTCTGGAATCGCTATTCAACCATAACTTCCAGTCAAGCTTCATGCCTAATGAATGGAGAACAGCAACAGTCATCCCTTTGTATAACGTTGGGCCACCTACAGACACTGGACCCAACCCAGTTTGATTTCATCGAGGGCAGATCATGGCTAGTTAACCTGGTGGACTTCTTTGAGAAGGTCACCAATGCAATGGATGAGGGCAAAATGGTTCACACTGCTTATCTTGACCTAGCCAAGGTATTTGACACAATACCCCACTCGGGCATTGTTGCCAAACTCGAGGTTAGGTATAAACTCTTATGTCACCCGGTGGATAGCCAGCTGCCTCACAGACAGGACCCAGGAAGTTAGAATTGAGGTGTTCACCTCTACAAATAGGCCAGCCACAAGTGGAGTCCTTCAGGGATCAGTCCTCGGACAGCTCCTTTTGAGCATTTATGCCTCTGGCTGACTAAAATTGCAGATGATTGCAAATTAGGATCTGTCATTGAATTACCAACTGACACAAATGTTTTCCAGGAAGGGGTGACACAGACAAACAGCTGGTATCAGAGTAATGGACTAAAAATAATTATCAAGAAATGCATAATAGCATCCTCCAGGAAGTCATCCACCCCTGGCAACTATCATATTGATAACACACCCCTAGGAGCTGAACCACTAGTCAGAGACTTGGGGACACACATAGACAGTAATCCAGCCCTTGACCATCAATTGTATACAGCAGTGAGGAAATCATTCTATGTTGTACAACTTATAAACAAAGGTATAGACTCTAGATCCAAGCAGATCATTATTCCACTGCATTTGGCATTCGTCAGACCTGTCATTGAGTACACTGCCCCCTTTGGTATGTACCTAACCAGGTGTATCCAACAACTGTAATGTCCACTCAGATTCCTCACCTAAAAAACACAGGGCTTTACTAGCATGGCTTATGCAGATAGGACTTGCTGGAGAGACAGGTATGTATCCCAGAGACTACCCCTACTCTGGAACAGTCTTCCTATCCATGTGAAGCAGAGTTCCTCCCTAACCCAATTAAAGTGTAACTTGGACAATTGGATGGCTAAGAGGAAATTCATCCATGGTTTGGCACCTATATCTCTAATGATAGAGACAGTCTATAAATGGTTCCTCTCCCAGGCCTCTGCTTGTAAATGTTTCACCTCCCAAGACCATGCTTACATTTATCAAGGGTACCAGAACTTGTCAGAGATTTGGGATGCATGGCTAGGCTTAAAAATGCCCTTGTGGTTGTTAGCTTAGTAAACACCTATGAACCAAAGTCAAGAGCCTCTAGCTGTCCAAATTTGCAGATGATTACAAATTAGAAGCAGTCATAGAATCCTCTGCTGACACTAATGTTCTCCAGGAAGGGCTGACATAGACAAATAACTTGTGTGAGCACAACAGACTAAAACCAAATGTCAAGAAATGCATAATAGTTTCATTCAGGAAGTCATACACCCCTGGTAACTGTCATATTGAAAACAGAACCTGAAAGGTCAACTCAGTAGTCAGGGACGTAGGCACATACGTAGACAGTAATATAGTCTTTTACCATCATATGTCTACAGTAGCAAGGAATCATTCTATGTTGTGCAACTTAAAGCAAAGATATGACATCTAGGTCCACGCAGGTCATTGTTCCACTGTATTCAGCATTCATCAGACCTATCATTGAGTACAATGACCCCTTTGGTATGTATCTACCCAAGCCCATCCAATAAGTGGAACATCCACAGAGGTTCCTTAATAAAAGAATTCAAGGTGTAGGTAATATGTCCTTTGCTTACTGCCTCAAAGCACTATCCCTGCATTCTGTCTCCTACAGAATTCTGTGGGGGGATCTATGCCTAGTATGCAAAGCATTGTCAAACCCCACTCTGATGGACCTCCTGCATATCTGCAAAACAAACAGCACCAGAATTACCAGACTTAAATCTTGCCTGTGATATAAATAGAACCTGCTGGAGAGATAGGTATGTATCCCAGAGACTACCCTGTCTCTGGAAAAGACTCCCTATCCGTGTGAAGCAGATTTCCTTCCTAACCCAATTCAAGTCTGAAACATGGACAACTGGATGTCTATGTGATGGACACAGGCAGCAGTAAGTGTTTCATCTGTCAGGCCCCTGCTTGCAAGTGTTTAATTTCTCAAGACCCTACTTATAATTATGAAGAGTATCAGAACTTGTTTCAGATTTGGGATGCATGGCTAGGCTTAAAAAGGCCCTAGTGGTCATTAGCCTAGTAAACACCTATAAATTATGAACCTATATATATGATAGTATCATGAAACATTGACGCTTAAAAGTGTGAATGTAAAAAAGAGATTTTGGAGCAAATCTAAAACATTAAAAACAAGACAAACAAATTTTTTTTTGCAGGGGGGAAAGCCTCCCTGCACCCCCCAAACTCTGATAATTATATATATATACCAACTATAAGGTCACACAACAGTGAGGTAAAGGCTAATTCCCTTACCCCACTGCAACGAAATCTAATCTCATACAAAGAGCTGCCAACAAAACCACTATTAAAGAGAATGTTCACTCATATGAGCATTTGCTTGTTTTACTTCAGAAAAAGCACTCGCTGATATGAGTGTGTGATCTTGTAAAAAATAAATATATATATATGTGTGTGTGTGTGCATTATATATTATATTATATATGGGTCTACTTCATAACATTGAAATTTCATAACACTGAGACCATAACATCGAAAATTCAAAACACTGAAAACACAAAACATTGAAAACTTAGAACATTGAAAATGTGCTTCATAACATTAAAAACTATATTGCACAAGTAAATAAGATCCCCTCCACCTACAACAACACCTAACTAACAAACACACTCTTTCTACTATATTTCTGCAGGAGGGCAAGCCTGCCCCTGCACCTCTCACACCCCCCATAAATTAAATATACCCACTCCAAGATTGCACTACAGTGGAAAAAAGTGAATTTCCTAATTAACTTTTTTCCACTGTAGTGTGATCTTGGAGTTGGTATATTTAATTTATGGGGGGGGGCAGATCCCCCCACATGGGAGGATGCAGGGGGGCTTGCTCCCTGTAGAAATGTAGTAGAAAGTGTGTTTCTTAGGTATTGTTATGGGTGGAGAGGATGTAATTTACATATGCATTGTAGTTTTCAATGTTATGAAGCACACTTTCAATGTTCTGAGTTTTCAATGTTTTAGGTTTTCAGTGTTTTGGTCTCAGTTATGAAATTCAATGTTATGAAATTTCAGTGTTATGAAGTAGACCTGTGTATGAGCTTATTTGCAGGTGTGTTGTTTGTGAGTGCTTCTTTGTGAGCTTGTCTATAGCAGCTTGCTTGTAGATAGAAAGATGATTGCATGAGAGAGAAAAGGATAGTACAGGAGAATATAATTGCTGTTCCATGAATTTAATAAGTAGGATTAGGTTTAAAAAGCATTTACAGTTCTTAAAAAACAGAGTCATTCCTGTTACCATGGTGGTTAGATTTGTGTCTGTGAAATTTGTATTCTGAGTTTGAGAACAGACTTTCAGGACGACAGGCTGGGAAAGGAAAGAACTGATATGAAAACTCAGAAAGCAGGTTTCCTTTCTTGAAATGAGGACTGGACATCTGTTACTACACTGTCACCATTTACAAAAAGATATGCATCTGGAGCATTTCTCCCCGGGCCTCTGCTGAAAATTGGCTTAGTTACAAGTTGGACTTTCCTGGTAAACAAATGTTAAATAAATAAAAAATAAATTTAGATGAACGCAGAAAGATGGTGCAAGAAAATGATTAGCTAAAGACAAACAATAAGAATAAAATCAGTCAGTATCTTTTTGCTGCAAAAAATAGGAGAAAGCTGGATTTGTCATCTTGGCCAACTTGGCAGACATGCCTTCCTGTGCCACTGACTTAGAAGCAAGGAGTACAGGTCTGAAAAGTAAAGTATCTGTAGGAATCTGAATCTTTACAATGACAGTGTCACACTCAGAAGAACAAGTTGCAGGTCCTTCTGGCAAAACAGGTATGACTTTATTGCACTATCACAGTAGCCTTGTAATTAGGACTTTAGCTAGAATGTATCACTTTTCCTACACTTTCACATCTCGGTTTGATATAGTTTAATTTGGGGCACAAATGTTCTATTGCTTTCTTAGCCTCATACACTGCCATATGTCTTATAACAAGGTCCATGCTATGCCTGCTTACTGTAGAAGGAGGAATTTGGTTGTAATGTATTTCTTTAAATGAAGAATTGTTCATTATTCTACTTAAATCTTGCAAATATGACAGAATACTCTGTAAAGTTAGTCAGTCTTGTTGTGGAATTTTGTATGTTGTTTTTCTTACTTGCATATCTAAAACTTTTAGTTCTTTGATACATTGAAGCCAACAAACAAATCTTTTCTGTTCCCAGGAATTAATAAAGTTTTTTGTGATTATAAATGGTGTTAAAAGATCAAACCAGATTTTTAAATCTATATTTGCATTAATAATTTTCATAAATGAGTCACTGTAATAATTAATCATACGAGTTTTAGTGGGTTTAGTTTTGTTATATTGCATACTAATACATATGTGCCGTGGCAAATTGTTTTTATATATTTGAATTTTTTTGTAAATTCATTTATTGATATTACAGTTAGTAATTCTTTCCAATTTGCAGAGTAATTTGGACTTATCCAGTCTGAGATTGTTTTAGATACTGATGCTTTTATATATGTTTCTATATCAGGAAAGTTTAATCCTCCCTATTTCCATGGTCTGATATGATGTATTAAAGCTATTCTGTTTCTTTTGGGAAACCATAAAAATTTTATTAGGCATGGATTTATTTCTTTAAGTATATTCATTTCTGGTAACAGTTGTATTGCCAAGGCTATATATTGGATCTTGGGCAGTAAAACCATTTCTATTAAATGTCGTCTATCTTCAAATATTGATGATATTTCGTTCCATTTTTCCACAGAGATTTTAATAGTATTGATGATATTATTGTAGTTTTTTGAGACTAATTCATTATTATCATTGCATAACTCAATTCCTAGATATTTTAAGGTAAATTCTTGTTTCCCTGTGATGTGATCTCCCGTAGTCTGCAGTTCTTTTTTTTATTTAAAAATAAAAATTTTGATTTTGATTTATTGAAATAGAGTCCTGAAGTCTTGTGAAATTTGTCAATTACTATATCTAATTATTCTAATGTCTCTTTTGTATTAGATAATGTTAGTAATATGTCATCAGCAAATGACATTATTTTAGAATTATATTGTTCATAAACATCTATTCCTTTGATTTTTATACTGTTATGAATTGAATCTGCCAATATTTCAATAGCCAGAGCAAATAGAATTGGTGACATGGGACATCCTTGTTTAGTGCCTTTTGTTATATGTATAAATTCAGAGGTAAAAGGACCTAACTTGACATATACTAAATTATTTGTATATGTATATATTCTTTAGGAGATGAACAAAGGATGCAGGAAATTCAAATAGCATTAGGATTTTGAATAAATAGTCCCAATTTAGGGAATCAAATGCTTTCTCTATATCTAAGCCAGTTATGAGTGTTTCTTTATTTTCTTTATTAACATAATCTATAAGAGAAATTATCCTTTTAATATTATCATGTGTGTGTCCATGATATATAAATCCAGTTTGATCATTATTTATTGTTTTAGATAGTGGTGTTTTCATTTTGTTAGTTAATATTGTCATAAATATTTTATAGTCATTATTTAATAATGATATAGGTCTATATGAGGTACAGAGGTTTGGGGATTTGTTTTCCTTTAAGATTGGTGTGATTAAGGAATATCTCCAAGAGGGTGGTATTAAAGCTTGTGACTGAATTTCTAATAGAGTTTTATGGGATATTTTCTTTGAAGGAAAAAGTTTATATATTTCCATAATTATGCCACCTATACCTGAAGCTTTATTATTTTTACACTCTTTTATTGTATTTGTAATTTATTTGTAGTATATGGGTGCTTCCAGATCTAGTTTTAATTTTTCTGGTATTTTTTATATTAGAACATTTTTCATCTAGATTTAATTGATTGATATGTATATTTTCTTTTTGGAAATGCTCCATATAGTGATTTCTATAGGCATCAAGAATGTCACCTATATCCGAGACATTTTTCCTTTTCTTTTCATCTAAGATACTTTTAATGTTATTAGCTTTTTATTTTATTTTGATTCTTGTGGATAAATTATGTAGATATTTGGGAGAAGTGGCCAAGATATTAATTTTTAGTTTTTCTAAAGTTATAGTTTTATGTGTTAGAATTTCATTGTATTTATTGTTTAATGCTTCTACTTCCTTTTTCATCTTCAAATGATTTTGATTTGTTTCAGCTTTTACTGACAAAAGTTTGGATTGTACATCTAATAATTCAGAATACCATTCTCTGACTTTTTTATACCAAGTCAGGGTTTTACCATATATGTAAGCTTTTAATGAGTCCCATATCATTATTTTATTTATCTATGTGGTGTAATTAATATCTAAGAAGAACTGTATTTCAGATAATAACCATGGGTTGAGCTCTTTAATTTTTGTTATATATGCTAGAATTCTGGAGTTAAAGATTAATGGTCTGTAACCATTTTGAAGTTTTAGTATCAATAAACTGTGGTCTGAAAAGGGACAGGGAGTGATTGAGAAATTAATGATTTTAGAGTGTAAGTCATGGGCCGCAAATATTTTATGTATTCTAGTTTGGGTACAAATCTGTCATCTTGATAGGAAAACACCAAAGATTTATCTTCTTTAAATTTGAAAGTATCTACAAGATGAAATTATTTTACCCACTTGTTTAAAGCTTTTGATACAGCAGATGTACGCAGTGGTCTTTTATTTGTAGTTTCAGAAATATCAAATATACAGTTAAAATCTCCTCCTAATATCAAGTTGCCTTTATAATTATTGGAAATGAAATCCAAGTGTTTTTAAACAGTTCCTGTTCCAGTGCCTGGGAACCAATATAGATTGGCTAGGGTCCATATTCTGTTATTATATTTAACTATTACTAATGCCATAAGGCCTTCTTTATCTTCATACTTATAAATGATTTGTGGATTAATCACATTTGTTTTCCATAAAATTGTTACTCCTTTTGTCTTTATCTTATAAGTGGATTGCGCCAATATCATATATTCCTTAGGATTCAATTTGTAATTGCATTTGTTTTGAAATGAGTTTCTTGAAGGAAGACAATATGTGCTTTGTTCAATTTTAAATATTTCAGTAGATTTGATTTCTTGTTAGGATTGTTTAAGCCATTGGTATTTAAAGATAATAAAGTTAAATCAATCTTAGGTTATTTAGACTATGTATTTTTTATTTTATTGTGACTATTACACATTTTCCTCTGATAACTATAAAGTATATGTTTGAGCTTTTAAAGGAAATTATCAGTTTTATACTTTTGAGTGTTTACCAATAA